>NC_142088.1:77766666-78138333 GCF_054644295.1 Miniopterus natalensis | reverse complement strand
AACACAGCAAGATTCCAAAATAAGTGTGAGGAGGTGCTGCTAGTGTGTTGTTTGTAGGTTATTTATCTACCTCAACTAGGTCATGCATCTGCTGTGTGCACTTTGGCTTGACTACTTGATGTCTCTATGTCTCTTTTTCCCCATTTGTAGAACAGAAATTTGAATAACAGTTTCTATGCGACTCATCCTGGGTCTGAATAAAGCAACTTACTCTAAGCATGTAAAATCATCACATCTCACAAGACATTGTTCAGACTTTACTCTGACTGGGGTTCATTGCTGGTCAATTTCAGATGCTGCTGGCTATTTAGATCGTGACACGGGCAGTGAGAGTCCACCAGGACCTTACTCAACAGCCTCAACTGGGATAAGCTGCCACATCTTGGTTCTTCATATTCTTTATCTGGGGACCTCCCTTGCCATTCCCCAGGAGCCACATCCTGAAAATCTCTTCCATTGAAATTAATAGAAAACTCACGGCTTCAGAAGACACCCATCCTGTTTAGAAAGGTGTTCATATTCTGAAGCAAAGAAACCTGTCCATGAGAACCTTAGATTTCCTTTTATGCCATATGACACTATAACTACATTGCAAAAAAAGGAGGATGCTCTCTGAAAGCTTAAGTACAGGACAAAATGGACTGTGAACACCTGCATGTGATCAACGAGAAGGAGGCTAATTAGTACCAAGGGTTACAGCAGGTGATGATTTCCTCCACCCGCCCTGGCACCTGCTGGCGGCTCAGCAGTAACCTTGCTCATCCGAATGTCATCGGAACATTTGCAGTCTCATATTTCCCCATTAAGAAGCATAGCCTGGAGAGGTAACCACCATGTTAGATCAGCTTTAACAAGCTTTCACCGGAGATGAGAGCCCTGGTCTTGCTGCAGGACCTCTAATGCCTTAGGAGAGTGGGTTACAGCGGGCCAGAGAAAGCAATCTTATCATATCAATGCTCACTTTTTAGTGCCCACATCAATTTTGTTGACCATCCCAGATTGTTTCCATGTCCAGGGGTGTTTTAGAGTTAATGAGATTGTGGTGATATTATCAGGAGGGTTCAAGGACATCCTGAGAGCCATACCGTTCATATGTACTTTGGTTGAATCATCAGTGTGGCAATATTTTAATGTTCTTTTAATTCCTTTTTTATTTCAGAAAGAAGTACATTCATTTAAAATAAGTAAGTAGCTAATTTTATACTTTGAAATGCTGAAAACTGGAAGAGTAAAAATAAATGTATTTAATAAAATATTATAAGAGCTATGGCAAAAGTCCAGGCAGACTGGTGCCCTGAAATTCTGTTTGTTTTAGAAGAAACACAATTCAAGCTAGCTTATTTTGGAAAAGGAATACACTGAGTCATATAACAAACAGAAAATGGCAGAGATTTTGGAGCCAGGGACAAAAATTGATTGACTTGCAATTCTCTCTGTATCTTTTCTTTTCCCTTCCTCAGGAAGCTTCATTCTTTAACATTTACTCAATCCACGAAGTTAGACTCCTGGCTCCCAGCACACCCAATCCACATCGTTCCAGATTTTCCTCACTCCCAGCTCTTATTTGAGAAAAAGTCAAGCAATAACACTAACCTGCAGTGGTTTGCTACTGATTCACTGAACGAGTCTCTGGTCAGCACGTGGAGCAACGTTGCCTGGGCTATGAGGAGGCCCTAAATCTCAGTACCCATCAGCACCAGCTAGTGTCAAGGATGTGCAGTCTCCCAAAGAGGAAAGAATGTAGAGGGGGAAAAGGAAAGCTAAATGTCCAATGTCTGTGGTTAGGGCAGAAAGAAGAGAAAGAGTGACTTAAATTGGGATAACTGGGACATACATCATAGAGTAGATGGCACTTGTGTTGAGCCTTGAAAGACAACTGTTATGCTAAATGAAATAAGCCAGTCAGAGAAAGACAAGTACCATGTGATTTTACTCATATGTGGAATCTAATGAACAAAATGAAATAACAAGCTAAAAATAGACAGACTCATAGATAGAGAGTAGACTGACAGCTGTTGGTGAGGTGAGGTGGGGTGCTGACAACTGGAGGGACTGAGAGAAAAAGACAAAAAGAGAAAAACTCATTAACATGAACAACAGTGCAGTGTGGTGATTGCCAGGCGAGATGGGCAAGGGGAGGTGGGAGAGGGGATACAGGGAATAAATGGCACAGAGGCTTGACTTGGGGTGATGAGTACACAATACAATGTACAGATGATAGTTTGTAGAATTGTGCACCTGAAACCTATAAATTTTGTTAACCAGTGTCACCCTAATACATTCAATAAAAAGGAAAAAAAAAAGATAAGTCTGGCTGAGGAGGGGAAAGCCTTCCAGACAGATGAAAAAAACACAGGCAGCCACGCCCCTTCGTGGGAAATGCAACTAGC
This sequence comes from Miniopterus natalensis, assembly GCF_054644295.1. Classification (NCBI taxonomy): domain Eukaryota; kingdom Metazoa; phylum Chordata; class Mammalia; order Chiroptera; family Miniopteridae; genus Miniopterus; species Miniopterus natalensis. The sequence goes on along the minus strand of NC_142088.1, from coordinate 78,135,943 downwards.
TCGACACAGATTTACTAGGTGAGCTGTAGAGGTGGTTAGGGCCCAGGCTGGAGAGGCAACCGGCAGCCTCTCCGGGAGCCCTCATATGCCATGCTCAGGGGCTGAGCGTTAACCCCAAGTGCAACAGGAAAATCCTGAACGGCTTCAGCCAAATTTTCCTTTTCAAAATTATACTCCAACTTCACTGAAAACTAACTGGAGCAGAGGGAGGAAGGTAGCACCACAGGCTGTGAGACGCAATAGAAAGTTTATGGAATTCAGTTTTGTAATCAATTCATACTTTTTTAATCAAAAGAGAATAGAATTGATTTTAAAACATTTATTCCATTTTACAAGTTCTTTTGACTGAACCATTGTGGATCATGAAAAGTGTTTGAGTAGCATAAGTGGTTTAGATTGATTTTATTGTTGACATTATTACAGATGTCTCATTTTCTCCCCCCTTTGCCCACCTCAACCCAGCTCCCACCCCTCCCTCTGGCCATCACCACATTGTTATGTTTTAATTTTTTTTTAATCAGGAGTGTTAATGATCATGGCCTTCTTAATGCTTTAAAAATTCAAACATCGTCAATAAGCACGTAGAGTTCAGAATATGAGAACCATCAAACTCTCCAATGTATCTGGAACTGAGAGCAAATGACTAGGTATATTCAAATTTAGATTTTAGTTCAAATATAAATATTAGCTCTTCCCAGAGTCACAGTTAGATTTCCCTTTTCTCTTTATTTTTTTATGGCTGAGTAGTAGTCCATGGCGTAAATGCACCACAGATCGTTCACCTACTGATGGGTACTTGGGTTATTTCCAGATTTTGGCTATTGTAAATAATGCTGCAATGAACATAGGGGTGCATATATTCTTTCAAATTAGTGTTTCAAGTTTCTTCAGATATATTCCCAGAAGTGAAATCACTGGGTCATATGACAATTCCATTTTTAATTTTTGAGGGAACACCATACTGCTTTCCACAGTGGCTCTACCAATCTTACCTTTTACAAAAGTATGGATAGACCCAGAGAATGTTATGATAAATGAGATAAGCCAGTCAGGGAAAGACAAGTAGCATATGATTTCACTTATATGTTGAATCTGATGAACAAAATAAACTAACAAACAAAATAGAAACATAGTCATAGATACACAGAACAGACTGACAACTGTCAGAGGGGAGGGGATGGCAGGTCTGGGTGAAAAAGGTGAAGGGATTAAGCAAAAAAAACTCATATATACAGGCTACAATGTGGTGATCACCAGAGGGGAAGGCAGATGGGGGGAGGTGGAAGAAGGTATAAAGGGGATAAATGGGGATAGGAGGATACTTTACTTGGGGTGGTGAACACAAAATACACTATACAAATAAAGTATTATAGAATTGTACACCTGAAATCTATATAATTTTATTAACCAATGTCACTCTAGTAAAACTCAATAATTTGTTTTAAAAGTGTAGCAATTACACTAGAATATAGTCATATCCTGGGGCTTGGATGCCTTCCTGTAAAGCAAGTTTCAGGGATGAATGTAAAAGTATACTTAAGATAACAGAAGAATGCTGCCTTTTACACACAAGACATATAGCTCTATTTTCTCTACTCTTAAGAGAGAACATCACTGACTCACAATCCCAAGATGTCTTGCAGAACTCTATAAGCAGGAAAGACCCCCCTGGCCACAGTCAGAAAGACCCCAGACAAGATGTCGCCAAGAACAAAATAAATCAGATTAAGAAAATTGCTGGAGTAAAGTGGAAATAGAGGAATTATACCTCAACATAATAAAGTCCATATATGACAAACCCAAAGCTAACATCATATTCAATGGGGAAAAACTAAAAGTGTTTACAGGAACAACTCAGGGGTGACTGTTTTTGCCACTTATTTAATATAGTACTGGAAGACCTAACCACAGCAACCAGACAAAAATAAATAAATGAAATAAAGGCATTAAAATTGGAAAAGTGGAAGTAAAGTTCTCTATTTGCAGATGACATGATACTGTCTAAAGAGAATACTAAGTACTCCACCAAAACACTACCAGAACTAATAAATGAATTCATTAAAGTAGCAGATACAAAATTAATATTGAGAAAGTGGTTGTATTTTTATTTACAAATAATAAACTATCAGAAAGGGAAACTAAGAAAACAATCCCATTTACAATTGCATTAAAAAAATTTAAAAATTTAAAAAACAAAACAAAAACCAGCCCAGCCAATGGAACTCAGTAGTTGAGCATCAACTTATGAACCAGGAGGTCATGGTTCGATTCCCAGTCAGGGCACATGCCCGGGTTAAAGGCTCAGTTCCCAATAGGGGACATGAAAGAGGCAGCTGATGGATGATTCTCTCTCAGCATTGATGTTTCTCTCTCTCTCTCTCCCCCTTCTTCCTTCTGAAATCAATAAAAACATATTAAAAAAATAAAACAACACAAAAAACCCTATACAAGTAAATTTAACCAAGGAAGTAGAAGACCTGTACTCAGGAAATTATAAGACACTGAAGAAAGACATCAAAGAACACACAAATACATGAAATTACACACCATGTTCATGGATAGAAAGAATTAACATCATTAAAATATCCATACTCCCCAAAGCAATCTATAGATTCAACCCAATGCCTGTGAAAATATCAGTGGCATATTTCACAGAATTAGAACAAATAATCCAAGAATCTATATAGAACCACAAAAAACAACAACAAATAGCCTCAGCAATATTGAGAAAGAACAAAGTTGAGGTTATCATACTATGTGATATCAAACTACACAAGGCCATAGTAATCAGAACAGCATCGTACTGGCATAAAGGGGGAAAACATCAGATGTCTGTAATACTCTGAACAATGAAATAAATTTTAAAAACAACAACAACAACCGAAAACCACACATATATAGATAATGGAACAGAATATAGAGCTCAGAAATAAACCCGTGTGTATATGGTCAAATAGTACTTGACAAAGGAGCAAAAACATATAATATGGCAAAACAGTCTATTCAATAAATGGTGCTGGGAAAATTAGACAGATATGTTCCAAACAATGAAACTGGACCACCTCCTTACAACTTATACAAATATAAATGCAAAATGGATTAAATACTTAAATGAAAGACTGGAAACCATGAAACTCCTAAAAGAAAACATAGGCAGTAACATTTCTTACCTTTCTCTTAGAGATATTTTTTCTGATATAACTCCTTGAGCAAGGGAAACAGTAGAAAAGAAGGACAAATGAGATTACATCAAGCTAAAAAGTTTTTGCACGGCAAAGGAAACCGTAAAAAAAATGAGAGAGAGAGAGAAAAACAACCTACTAAATGGGAGAATATATTTGCCCCTGACATATCTGATAGAGGGTCAACATCCAAAATGTATAAAGAACTCATACTATTCAGCACCAAAAAAAAACAATCCAATTGAAAAATGAACAGAGGATTTGAATAGACACTTCTCCAAAGAGGAGATACAGATGGCCAATTGACATATCAAAAGATGCTCAACACCACTAATCAGAGAGGTTCAAATTAAAACCACAATGAGACATCACCTCACATTTGTCAAAATGGTTATCATCAACAAATCCACAAATGACAACTGCTGAGGATGTGGAGAAAAGGGAACCCTCATGCACTGTTGATCGGAATGAAGATTGATGCAGGTACTATGGAAAACAGTATGGTTTCCTAAAAATATTAAACATGGTTCTGCCTTATGACCCAATTATTCTACTTTTGGGGATATATCCTAAATTCCAAAACCCTAATTTGAAAGAATATATTCACTTCATTGTTCGTTGTGGCATTATTTACAATAGGAAAGCTATGGAAGCAAACCAAGAGTCAATCAATAGACGAGTGGAGCCTTGGCTGGTGTGGCTCAGTTGTTTGGGTGTCGTCCATGTACCCAGAGGTCACTGGTTTCATTCCTGGTAGGGGCACATGCCTGGGTTGTGGGCTGGATCTTTGGTAGGGAGTGTACAGGAGGCAGCTGATTGATGTTTCCCTCTCACATAGATGTTTCTCTCTTCTCCCTTCCTCTGACTCTAAAAATCAATTTTAAAATATTTTTTAAATAAATAGACAAGTGGGTAAAAAAGTGTTGGTTCATGTATACAATGGATTATTACTCAGCCACAAAAAAGAATGAAATCTTACTATTTATAACAGCATAAATGGACCCAGAAGGTATTATGCTAAGTGAAATAAGCCAGTCAGAGAAAAGCAACTACCATATGATTTTACTTATATGTGGGACTTAAAGAACAAAATAAACTAACAAATGAAATAGAACCGATTCATCTTTGCAGAGAGAGAACTGGTGGTAACAAGAGAGGAGGGGATGTTTGGGGACTGGGTGAAAGAGGTAAAGGGACTAAGAAGCACAAATTGGTAGTTACAAAATATTCATGGGTAAGTAAGTAAAGCGTAGGAAATATTATTACTCAGCCACAAAAAAGAATGAAATCTTACTATTTATAACAGCATAAATGGACCCAGAAGGTATTATGCTAAGTGAAATAAGCCAGTCAGAGAAAAGCAACTACCATATGATTTTACTTATATGTGGGACTTAAAGAACAAAATAAACTAACAAATGAAATAGAACCGATTCATCTTTGCAGAGAGAGAACTGGTGGTAACAAGAGAGGAGGGGATGTTTGGGGACTGGGTGAAAGAGGTAAAGGGACTAAGAAGCACAAATTGGTAGTTACAAAATATTCATGGGTAAGTAAGTAAAGCGTAGGAAATAATGTATGGTGCCAGTTGGGTACTGGAAATACCGAGAGGAACATTACGTAAAGTATATGACTGTCTAACCACTAAGCTTTACACCCAAACCAATACACAGTAAAATTTAGAAAAGAAAGAATGATAATAACAAGTATTCGTGAGTCTGTACAGAAACTGGACCCTCATACCCTGTTTATGGGGGTGCAAAATGGTGCAGCTGCTTTGAAAGTGTGGCAGCTCCTCACAAGGTTAAACAGAGAGTTACCATATAACCTGGTAACTCCACTCCTAGGTATATACCCAAGAGAATTGAAAACATGTCCATACAAAAACATGTGCATGCATTGTTCATAACAGCATTTTTTTTTTAATTGACTTTTAGAGAGAGAAGAAGGGCGAGGGAGAGATAGAAACATCAATGATGAGAGTCATTGATCAACTGCCTCCTGCACGCCCCCTTCTGGGGACTGAGCCCACATTCCAGCCATGTGCCCTGACCAGGAATCTAACAGTGACTTCTTGATTCCTGGGTGGACACTCAAACACTGAGCCTCACTGGCTGGGCACAACAGCATTATTCTTAATAACCAAAAAGTAAAAATAGCCCAAATGTCCAAATTACTACAAACTAATAAATGAATATGTAAAATGTGCTATATCCATATAATAAAATATTATTCAGCAATTTAAAAAAAAAAAGAATTGCTGAAGCTAGTCCAAGAACTGACCAATCAACACAACCCATGACCCTGAGTGCCTTACTCATGATTGCTCATGATTTTTTGCCTTTAAACCACTCCCCCCATCATTGAAAGCCATTGGAGAGTTCAGGTTTTTAAGCAATGGTTTCCAGTTTTCTTTTTGTGGCATCCTAAAATAAAACACATCCTATTCTTCCACTCCAATTATCTGTGTTCAGTGTTTGGCCCTGCTGTGCTCTGAGTGGATGGACTATCTTTTGTTCTGTTATATGACCAATGTAAGTGTGTGTGATCATAGCCTCAATTAACACCACATGTGGAGTGTGTGAGAACGCTGGCCTCATTTCTCTCACCATCTCCATCCCACAGGGCACAACAGCATAATAAGAGGGCTAAAAAGACACGGTAGGGGCAAAAGGAAGGAAAGGTGCTTGCCATTATATATTTATAATTCAGACTACAAAAAATTTATCCTGCTCTTTAGAGGCAAAATAAATAGTAGACTTGGCTTTATATTGACAAAACTGTGTCATATAACATTTAGCTGGCTGAATTTATATATTTATTTATTAATTAATATTTTATGTTTATGTCTAAAGGCAATTCTTTTTGTTTTTGTTTATTTTAATTTTTGCTCAAAATATTACAGATGTCTCTTTTTCTCCCCAGTGACCCATTCCACCCTGTCCCATCCCCTCCCTAGTCCCTCTCCACATCATTGTCCATGCCCTTGTGTTGTGCATATATGCATATGATGTTTGTCTTTCTCTGCCTGGCTTATTTCACTTAGCATAATATTCTCCAGGCCCATCCATACTGTCCCAAATGGCAGGAGATCCTTCTTCTTTACAGCTGCATAGTATTCCATGGTGTAAATGTCCCACAGCTTTTTCATCCACTCATCTACTGATGGGCATTTGGGCTGTTTCCAGATCTTAGCTGTTGTAAACTGTGCTGCTATGAACATAGGGGAGCATATATTCTTTCTGATTAGTCTTTCAGGATTCTTAGGATACATTCCTAGAAGTGGGATTCTGGGTCAAAAGGAGGCTTCATTTTTAATTTTTTGAGGAACCTCCATACTGTTTTCCATAGTGGCTGCCCCAGTCTGCATTCCCACCAGCAGTGCACCAGGTTCCCCTTTCTCCACACCCTCACCAGCACATGTCGTTTGTTGATTTGTTGATGGAGCCATTCTGACAGGTGTGAAGTGACACCTCATTGTGGTTTTAATTTGCATCTCTGATGATTAGCGACGTTGAGCATTTTCTCATGTGTCTCTTGGCCATCTGTGTGTCTTCTTCAGAGAAGTGTCTTTTCAGGTCCTTGGACCATTTTTTAATTGGATTGTTTGTCTTCCTCTTGCTGAGTAGCATTAGTTCTTTGTACACTTTGGAAATTAGCCCCTTATCAGATGCATCCTTGACAAATATGTTTTCCCAGACTTTGGGGTTTCTTTGTATTTAGAGGCTGTTTTCTTTTGCTGTGTAGATGCTTTTTAGTTTGATGTAGTCCAGTTTGTTTATTTTTTTCTTTTGTTTCTCTTGACCTAGGAGATGTATCAGTGAAAATTCTACTACATGAGATGTCTGTGACTTTACTGCCTAGGTTTTCTTCCAGGATTTTTATAGTTTTGTGACTTTTACTTAAGTCTTTTATCCATTTTGAGTTTATTCTTGTGTATGGAGTAAGCTGGTGATCTAGTTTTGTTTTTTTGCATGTACCTGTCCAATTTTTCCAGCACCACTTAGTGAAAAGGCTGTCTTTTCTCCATTGTATGCACTCGCCTCCTTTGTCAAATATTAACCGACCATAATGGCGTGGGTCTATTTCTGGGGTCTCTGTTCTGTTCCATTGATCTATATGTCTGTTGTTGTACCAATACCAGGCCGTTTTGACTACAGTGGCTTTGTAGTACAGTTTGATATACGGTAAAGTGATCCCTTCCCCTCAGTTCTTTTTTCTCAAGATCGCTGCAGCTATTCCAGGTCCTTTTTGGTTCCATATAAATTTTCAGAATGTTTGTTCTAGCTCTGTGAAATATACTGTTTGTATTTTAATAAGAATTGCATTGAATCTATAAATTGCTTTGGGTAGTATGGCATTTTAATAATATTAATTCTTTCAATCCATGAGCATGGCATATTCTTCCACTTGTTTAAATCTTCTTCTATTTATTTTTTCAGTGTCCTATAGTTTTCCAAGTACAGGTCTTTTACATCCTTGGTTAAGTTTATTCCTAGGTGTCTTATTTTTTTAGTTGCAATGGTAAATGGTATTATTTTTTTTAGTTTGTCTTTCTGAAAGTTCATTGTTGGTGTATAAGAATGCCATCAATTTCTGGATATTGATTTCGTATCCAGCTACCTTGCCAAATTTATTTATCAAATCTAGTAGTACTTTGATAGAGCCTTTAGGGTTTTCTATGTACAATATTATGTCATCTGCAAATAATGACATTTTTACTCCCTCCTTTCCAATTTGGATGCCTTTTATGTTTTCTTCCTGTCTGATGGCTGTGGTGAGGACTTCCAGTACTATGTTGAATAAGAGTGGTGAAAGTGGACATCCCTGTCTTGTTCCGGTTTTTAATGGAAATGGTTTTAGTTTTTGCCCATTGAGTATGATGGTGGCTGTAGGTCTGTCATATATGGCCTCTATTATGTTGAGGTCTAATCCCTCTATTCCCACTTTGCTGAGAGTTTTTATCAGAAATGGGTGCTGGATTTTGTCAAATGCTTTTTCTGCATTTATTGATATGATCATATGATTTTTGTCCATTTTGTTTATGTGATGGATCACGTTTATTGATTTGGGGATGTTGTACCAGCCTTGCATCCCTGGAATAAATCCCACTTGGTCATAATGTATGATCTTTTTAATGTATTGCTGGATCTGGTTTGTTAGCATTTTAGTGAAGATTTTAGCAACTATTTTCATCAGGGATATTGGCCTGTAATTTTCTTTCTTTGTAGTGTCTTTATCTGGTTTAGGGATTAGGATGATGCTGGCCTCATAAAAAGACTTTGGGAGTTTTCCCTTCTCTTGAATTTTCTGGACTAGTTTGAGGAGAAGAGGTATTAATTCTTCTTTGAATATTTGGTAAAACTTGCCTGTAAATCTATCTGATAGGACTTTTGTTTGCTGAGAGATTTTTGATTACTGCTTCCATTTCATTAGTTGTTATCGGCTTATTCAGGTTTTTGCCTTTTCCTGATTAAGCTTTGGAAGGTTGTATGCTCTAGAAATTTGTCCCATTCACCCATGTTGTCTAGTGTGGTGTCATACAGTTGCTTGTAGTATTTTCTTACACTCCTTGGTATTTCTGTTGGGTTGGTTGTTATAGCACCTCTTTCATTTCTGATTTTATTTATTTGGGTCCTCTCGCTCTGTTTCTTAGTGAGTCTGGCTAAAGGTGCATCAATCTTAATCTTTTCAAAGAACCAGTTCTTGGTTTCATTGATTTTTTGTATTGTTTTTTTAGTCTCTATGTCTTTAATTTCTGCTCTGATCTTTATTATTTCCTTCCTTCTGCTTCCTCAGGGCTTTTCTTGCTGTTCTCATTCTAGTTCTTTTAATTGTTGTGTTAGATGGTTCATTAGGTTTTTTTTTTATTTCTTGAGATAGGCTTGTAATGCTATGAATTTTCCTCTCAGAACTGCTTTCACTATGTACCATTGATTTTTAGTTGTTGTCTGTTCATTTTTGTTTTTTTTCCAAGAAGTGTTTGATTTCTTTCTTGATCTCATTGGTAACCCATTCATTGTTTAATAACATGCTTTTTAGTTTCCATGTGTTTGAATATTTTTGAATTTTTTTTATAGTGGTTGATTTCTAGTTTCATGGCATTGTGACCCAAGAAGATGTTTGATATGATTTCAATCTTCTTGAATTTGTAGAGACTGGCCTTGTGCCCTAACATGTGGTCTATTTTGGGGAATGTTCCACATGCACTTGAGAAGAATGTGTATTCTGCTCTTTTGGGATGAAATATTCTGTAAATGTCAACTAAATCTATTAGGTCTAGTGAGTCATTTAAGATCTGTGTTTCCCTGTTGATTTTTTGTCTTGATGATCTGTCCAGTGCTGACAGTGGGGTGTTAAAGTCCCCCACAATGATTGTGTTGCTGTCAGTCTCCCCTTTAAAGTCCCCAAGATATTTTTTATATATTTAGGTGCTTCTATATTGGTTGCATAAATGTTTACAATGGTTATTTCCTCCTGTTAGATTGATCCCTTTAGTATTATGTATTGACCATCTTTATCTCTTATTATGGTCTTTATTTTGAAGTCTATTTTGTCAGAAATAAGTATTGCTACTCCATCTTTTTTTTTCCTTTCCATTTGCATGGAATATTTTACTCCATCCCTTAACTTTTAGCCTGTGTGAATCTTTTGCTCTCAGGTGGGTTTCTTGTAGGTAGCATATATTTGGGTCCTGTTTTCTTACCCATTCATCTATTCTATGTCTTTTTTTTTTAATGTCTTTATTGATTTCAGAGAGAGGAAGGGAGAGGGAGAGAGAGCAACATCAATGATGAAAGAGCTGTCATTGATTGGCTGCCTTCTGCACACTCCTGGCTGGGGTTTGATCCAGCAACCCCAGCATGTGCCCTGACCAGGAATAGATCAGTGATCTCCTAGGTCCTAGGTCAATGCTCTACCATTGAGCCACACCAAGCCAGGCTGCTCTGTGTCCTTGATTGGACCATTTATTTTATTTACATTTAAAGTCACTATTGATATATACTTTTTTAATGCCATTTTTCCCCTTTATACTAATGTACCTTTCTCTCACTGTTCATTATTTTTCTTAGAGTAGTCCTTTTAGCATTTCTTGCAATGCTGGTTTAGGGGTACTAAACTCCGTTAGCCTTTTTTTGTCAGGGAAGCTCTTTATTTCACCTTCAATTTTAATTGATAGCCTTGCTGGATAAAGCAATATTGGTTGCATGTTCTTACTTTTCATTACTTTGAGAACTTCATGCCACTCCCTTCTGGCCTGAAGAGTTCCTGTTGAGAAATCATCTTTTAGCCTTATGGGGGTTCCCTTGTAGGTCACTGCTTGTCTCTCTTGCAGCCCTTAATAGTCTCTCTTTGTCCTTGACATTTGCCATTTTAATTACAATGTGTCTTGGAGTGAGTCTCTTGGGGTCCCTCTTGTTTGGAACCCTCTGTGCTTCCTGAACTTGTGTGACTTTCTCCCTCACCAGCCTAGGGAAGTTTTCTGTCATTATTTCCTCCACCATGTTCTCTATCCCTTCCTCTCCTTCCTCCCCCCCTGGCACTCCTATAACGCAAATGTTGTTTCGCTTCATGTTGTCCCGAAGCTCCCTTAGACTGTCCTCATGCTTTTTAAGTGGTTTTTTTCTTCTTTTTGCTGCTCTGATTGTTTTTTCTACCTTATCTTCTAAGTCACTTTTTCTATCCTCTGCTCCATTGAGCCTGCTTTTAATTCCTTCCAGTGTATTCTTGATATCAATTATAGCAGTCTTTACTTCTGTATGATTCTCATTTATGATATGTATCTCTTTTTTCATGTTTTCACTAAGTTCCTCAACCTTACCATCAAGTGCTTTATCATTCTCATTTCCTTGAGCATCTTTATAACCATTACTCTGAATTCTCTGATAACTTCCTTAACCCCATCTCATTGAAGTCTTTTTCTGTTGATTTTTCCTTTTCTTTAGCTTGGTGTTGTTTCTTGGTCTCCTCATTTTGGTGGCTCTTAGTGTTTGTATCTATATATTAGATATATTTACTGTTTACCAGTCTTATGGGGAGGGATTTTGCAGTGTGAGTTAAGTGGAACCCAGAGGTATGTTTTCCTTATAGTTCTGAGCTCTTTGCTCTGGCATTTCTCTTTTGTGGGTGTCCCTTTTGTGGGTTCTTTGGGCTCTCCTATTGTGATTGGGTCTAGATTGTTGTCCAGTCTTTGGGAGTACTCTCCTCTCAGGTTATCTAACTATGTTTCAGCCCCAACCATGTCCTGTGAGCTGGCAAGGCAAGACAATACACATAAACTTCCAGGAAAGAGGGAGTATCTTACAAAATATCTTGACAATCACAATGAAAACAACCCAAGTGAAAATAGAATTGGGAGAGTGAAGGTAGAACACAAATTCTAAAGCAAAAAAAGGGAGGGGGGGTAAAAACTAGGAAGAGAGAAAGAAAAGAAAAGCTAGAGAGATAAAAGTATATTGTTGTTAATAGTGACAAAACTTTAAAAAATAATAATAATAAACTAAACTAAAATGTAAAATAAAGAGAAGCTACTGGGAGATAAAAGGGACAGAGAAAAGATTCTGAAAGAAGGGTCAGCAAAAAATTATGGGAGAAAATAGGAATACGATAATAGTTGAAAATGAAAAAGTAAAAACACAATAAAGAGAATAACAGAAACTAACAATCAAACAAAAATACAAGAAGACAGAAGGGAGAAAAACAAAAGAAAGAAAGAAAACTAGCTTGCTGAATTTATATGGTCTTTATATCTAATAATTTATGTACTTTTGACACCAGATCTTCCATTAATACTGTAGTCAGTACAGCCACCACAGCTATTGTGGGTTTTTTTATACTCCAAACTTTTACAATGCTATGCTATTTCTGGCATTAGAAGAGTACACTAATTAGCAATGTGTTATGAGAGAACCAGCCTAGAAGTCACAATAAAAGCCTTTTGAAAGCTGTTCCCATAGTTTGCTATGTAGATTTTTAGCAGTTTCACCTTTTGTGTCATTTCCTCTCCACAAAAGAGGTAATTGTAATAGAATAACTCTGGTTTCTGCTAGTATGAGGAGGATTCTTAAATATCTACCATCAGGCTTTTTGAGGACAAGTAATATTTCTGGAGACTCACAGCACGTGGTGGTCATTGCCAGACAAAGAGAAATGAACCTTTTCCCACCAGCCCATTGTTTAAGGACAGCCTCATTGCAGATAATTCTATTAATGGGGTCATTTTAAGTAGGTCAGCCTGCATGTTTTTCTTTCCAAACTACCAGCTCTTAGTATACTTTGTTCCTGGCTTTTCTCACTCCTAAATCATGCCTCTACACCCAGTGATTATCAAAGAAACACTTAAAATAATACTAGCCACAATTTCAGTGCCTCATTACTAAAACTCAATGGAGGGCTTTTCAGTAGCTTATCTTATGATACAAACTATTTTTTTGAAAAAAAAATCAAAAAGCTCAACATTCTTAAGCCAAATATAATGTTCACTAGGTGAAATGACAAGACATTCTATCACTTTCTCTATTTTTTTCAGGTAAAATTCCATATCCTTCCCATTTGTATGATCAAGTTTACTTATTTATTTTATTTATTAATTAAACATGATCAGTTTGCCCCACTCTGTGATTTCTTTTCAAATCTGAAATCACCCACCATGCAGTTTTCCTAGAGACACCTTTTTGAGCTTCAAACTGGTCAGATCCAATATCACTTAAGAGTAAAATAAATGCAAATTAAAATATAACAAATTCTATTTTCATCTTCTGTATTAATCTTGGCATGTTTATTAATCTAGGCAATTTATTAATCTCAGCAAAGGTTTATTTTGTGGATTTAACTGTAGAAACATAGACACCCTGAGGCACTGTTTTTATAAGTGAAAATTACAGCAGTTTCTTTGGAAGACTTGGCAGTACACATTAAAATTAGTAATAAACCTCTGTGACCCGTGAAAAAATAAACATACACATGTAAAGGTCTGAAAGACATATTCCAAAAAGAAAAATATGTATACACAGGTACAAGAGGTATAGGTGCAAGAACAATTTACATGACCATCAATGGGTGGTTGATAACACAGAAACGCTTTACTTAGATGAAATGCTAAACACCTACTTTTTAAATGAGATAGATTTTTATGTGCTAATCAGGAAACACTTCTAGGATAAAACTCTGATGCAGAACAGCATGCATATATTGCACTCTCTTATTGGGATACATAGATATCTGTGTGAACACAGTGCAATGTTTCCAATGCTTTATATGCTTAAATTACCTCTGAATGAGAAACTGACCGTAAGGGTAGACTGGTACAGAAGTGTGGACCATCGAGACTGCAGGCATGAGCAGGAGCCTGTGATTTTATTGTCCAAACTTTTGCTCAGTGTTTTTGCCATGAGAAAATATTACTTTAGTCCCATAAAGAGGCAATGCTATTTAAAATAAAACAAGATTAAAATCAAAGTGGACCTGTCTTCTCAATTGCAGTGTCATTTTTGGTAATACTTATAATCTCAAATTATACTACAAGAGCTCACAGGAGTTCCCAGAACTTGCCAGGCCCTTTTTCTTCTCTGTGTATCATACTTCTAGCTAATTCCCTCTTGTTTCTCAAAACCCAGTGCAACCCTCTTCTCCTTCATGTGTGTTTTGTGGCTCATCACTGTGGGGATGCTATGAACTGCTTGCTCCATGACCCCCCACATCCTCCTTTTTTGGTATCTCCTGCAGCTTCAGAGAAAGGGAAGTTAAAAACTGCATATACCGTGTTCACAATTGAAACAATTAACATCATTAAAATGCCCATACTACCCAAAGCAATCTATAGATTCAAAACAATTTCTAATAAAATATCAATGACATATTTCATAGATATAGAACAAATATTTCAAAAATTTATATGGAACCAAAAAAGCCTTGAATAGTCTCAGCAATCTTAAGAAAGAAGAACAAAATTAGAGGGATCATACTACCTGATATCAAGCTATACTACAAGGCCATAGTAATAAAAACAGCCTGGTACTGACATAAGAACAGGTCAATGAAACAAAACAGGGAGCCAAGAAATCAATCCACACCTTTATGGTCAATTAATATTTGACAGAGGAAGTAAAAGCATACAATGGAGTGAAGACAGTCTTTTCAATAACTGGTGTTGGAGAAGTTGGACAGGTAGTAAAAACAAAAACAAAAAACAACAACAACAAAAAACTAGATCACCAATTTACACCATTCACAAGAATAAATACAAAAATGGATAAAAGATTTAACTGTAAGTCAAAATACCATAAAAACTGTAGAAAAAAACATAGGCAGTAAAATCTCAGAGATTTTTCATAGCAATATATTTGCTGATGTATCTCATTGGGCAAGGGAAATAAATGAAAAATAAACAAATGGGACTACATCAAACTGAAAAACTTTTGCACAGCAAAAGAAACTATCAACAAAATGAAAAGGGAACCCAGCAAATGGGAGAACATATTTCCCAATGATATATCTGATAGGGGTTAATTTTCAAAATATATAAAGAACTTATACAGTAGAACACTGGGAAGACAAACAATCCAACTAATAAATTAGCAAGGACCTGAATAGACACTTCTCCAAAGAGGACATGCAGATGGCCAAGAGACATGTGAAAAAATGCTCAATGTTGTTAATCATCAGAGAGATACAAATTAAAACCACAATGAGATATCACCTCACACCTGTCAGAATGGCTCCATCAACAAATCAAAAACCTTCAAGTGCTCAGGCTGTGGAAAAAGGGGAACTCTAGTGCACTGTTGGTGGGAATGCAGATTGGTGCAGCCACTGTGGAAAACAGTATGGAGTTTCCTCAAAAAATTAAAAATGAAACAGCCTTTTGACTCAACAATGCTACTTCTGGAAATATGTCTGAAAAACCCAAAACACTAATTTTAAAGAATATATGCAACCCTATGTTCATTGCAACATTATTTACAAGAGGCAAGATCCAGAAACAGCCCAAGTGTTCATCGGTAGATGAGTGGTTAAAAACACTGTGGTACATTTACACCATGGAATACTACATGACCATAAAAAAGGGGAGGATCTTATCTTTTGAGACAGCATAGATATTATTGTGCTAAGTGAAATAAAACAGTCAGAGAAATACAAATATCATAAGATCTCACTTATATGTGGAATCTAATGAACAAAATAATGTGACAAACAAAATAAAACAGAGGCATTGATGCATGGAACAAACTGACAGCCATCAGAGGGGAGTGGATTTGGAGAACTGGATGAAAGAAGATGGAGGAATTAAGTAAAATATATATATTTATATATGTGTGTGTGTGTGTATAGATATAGAAGATAGCTAGATTAGATAGATGATAGATAGATGATAGATAGATGATAGATAGATTAGATAGATGGATAGATGATAGATAGATGATAGATAGATAGATGATGATAGATAGATAGATGATAGATTAGATAGATGATAGATATAGATAGATAGATGATAGATAGATAGATAGATAGATAGATAGATAGATAGATAGATAGATAGATGATAGATAGATAGATGATAGATAGATGATAGATAGATAGATGATAGATAGATAGATGATAGATATAGATGATAGATAGATAGATAGATAGATAGATAGATAGATAGATAGATAGATAGATAGACAGATAGGTGATAGATAGATGATAGATAGATAGATAGATAGATGATGATAGATAGATAGATAGATAGATAGATAGATAGATAGATAGATAGATAGATAGATAGATAGATGATAGATAGATAGATAGATGATAGATGATAGATAGATAGATAGATAGATAGATAGATAGATAGATAGATAGATAGATAGATGATAGATAGATAGATAGAGATAGATAGATATAGATAGATAGATAGATAGATAGATAGATAGATAGATGATAGATAGATAGATAGATAGATGATAGATGATGATAGATAGATGATAGATAGATAGATAGATGATAGATAGATAGATGATAGATAGATGATAGATAGATAGATAGATAGATAGATAGATAGATAGATAGATAGATAGATAGATGATAGATAGATAGATAGATAGATAGATGATAGATAGATTGATAGATGATAGATGATAGATGATAGATGATAGATAGATAGATAGATAGATAGATAGATAGATAGATAGATAGATAGATAGATAGATAGATGATGATAGATGATGATAGATAGATAGATAGATAGATAGATGATAGATAGATAGATAGATATAGATAGATAGATAGATAGATAGATAGATAGATAGATAGATAGATAGATGATAGATAGATAGATGATAGATGATAGATAGATAGATAGATGATAGATGATAGATAGATAGATAGATAGATAGATAGATAGATAGATAGATAGATAGATATAGATAGATGATAGATAGATAGATAGATAGATAGATAGATAGATAGATAGATAGATAGATAGATAGATAGATAGATAGATAGATAGATAGATATAGATAGATGATAGATAGATAGATAGATGATAGATAGATGATAGATAAATCTCACAGACAGCAATGTGGTGACAACCAGAGGAAAACTGGGGTGGGGGTTAGATGGAGGTGGGTGGCAAAGGGGTGTGTGGAGAAAGAAAGAGACTTTGCTTGGACCAATAGGTGCACAATACAGTGTGCAGATGATGTTTTATTGTCATACAGTTGGAACTTGTACTCCGAAATTCAATAAAAATCAACTGTAGCTGGGCTAGTGTGGCTCAGTTGGTTCAGCATCTTCCCATGCTTCAAGAGGTGACCAGTTCCATTCCAGGTCAGGGCACATGCCCAAGTTGTAGGCTAAATTCCCAGTGAAGGGGGGGCATGCAGGATGCAGCGGATTGGTGTTCTCTCTCTCATCTATGTTTTTCTCCTTCCCTCTTCCTCTCTCTCTCTCTCTCTCTCTCTCTCTCTGTCTCAGGAATCAATAAAAACATATTTTAAAACTTCATTTCCCAGGCTCTTTTTGCAGATTCTCTCTGTAATGTAAGTTTCACTAATTAGATGCTCTTGTAAGGGGTTCTAAGGCTTTTCTGTAACAAGGGTGCAATATGTGAGCACCTCTTCTTTTCTCTCTGGATGTCCTAGAGTCACTGAGGAAGCAGTGATGGTAATCACAGTTCCTGACTTAGCCATATTCATTCCTGGGCCACAGCTCCTGTGATGGGTTCTTGGACTCAGTGGTCTGGCACATGCATGGTGGGAGCTACCCTCTTGTGTCAGTTCTGTAGCATTTTGGGGGACATTGCTGGAAGTTCTGCTACATGCAGCAACAAGGATGATCTAATAAACACAATGTTCAATGAAAAGGGTTAGAAATAAGAACAGCTATTGTATAATTTCACTGTAGAAAATTCAAAATAGTTGAAATTAGAATAGATTTGTGAACCCTGAGACAGAAGATACCTATTAAGAAGGGCTCCTGGTGGCTAAGTGGGTTCAAATTAAAACAAACAAAACCAGAGCCCAGCAGCCATTTCTACAGAGGGCCCTCTCATGCAAACTGCACTTCAGGGAGAAGCCTGCACTGAACTACCAGCTCGGCACTGTGTTCCTGCCACCTGAGCCAGCCCTTATAAAGGAGTTTCTAAGTCCTATTGCCACTAATAGGACTGAGGCTTTCATCGGAGCTGTTCAGCTCCAAGCAACCAGAGCAGCTCTATTCTGACCAATCAGGACAGTGCCTCTTGGACCAATCAAACTGTGAGGATTTTGAGTCCTCATTTGCATGGCAGACCAGTCACTCACTAAGGCCAGCCCTCCCTTACTCTGGAACTGCCTTTTCCCTTTCTATGAAGACTGAAGACTGCATTTCCCTGGATGAGCAGAAACAAGGCAGGCGTCTCCCTGGAGCAGAGTGGAGCCAACCAGCAAGGAGCACCACAGAACCCTCAAGCTGAAGACAGGCCTGGCCCCTCCTGTGTTGTTTTCACAGTTTTGCTGTATCACAGTTGAGCTGTTTTCCAATGAATAAAGTTTCCTTCTCCACTGCTCCCCAAATTAGATATTCCTGTTGGTGTTGCATTGGTGCCAGTGACCATCTGCTGAAAGTGGCTAATGTGTGTGTGTGTGTGTGTGTGTGTGTGTGTGTGTGTGTGTGTGTGTGTGTGTGTGTGTGAAGAACATGTCTGGGTGGGCCATAAGGGAGAACACTGACTTTATTGATGTTTCTTCTTTTAATCTGGGTGGATATATAATTTCATTCTTAACTAAAATTAATGATGTGTTCACTAATAATGTAGGTAGTTTTCTGTAGGTAAATTTATACTCTGATTTTTTTTAAAATTACTTAAAACTGTAAATTTGATAGAAATCCTTTTGCTGTTTATTTGGCTTTACTTGTATTGTGTGCTGAATTGTTCCCTGGAAAGACATCTTTAAGTCCTAATCCCTGGTACCTGAGACCCTGACCTTACTTGGAAATAAGGTTTTTGCAGATATAATCAAATTAAGTAAGATGTAATCATACTGAATTAGAGTTAGCCCTAAATCTAATAACTGGTGTCCTTACAAGGAGAGAGAGAAAATCAAGGGAGAGAGCACTGTGAGACAGACGCAGTGACCGGACTGAAGCATATGCAAGCCAGAAAAGGTTAAGGACAACTGCCAAGGACCAGGAGCTGGGAAGAGGCAAGGAAAGACTTTGCCCTAGATTCTGCAGAGGGAATCAGCACCTTGATTTCACACTTCTAGCTACCAGAGCTGTGAAAGAATAAATTTCTGTTATCTACCATTTCTGGTTCACTCACTTTTATACTCTTGTGTAAGAAAGAAATAAAAGTCCATCTATTTTTAAAAATAAAACCTCTCCCTGTGTAAAATACTTAGAGTAAGTTTTGTTTACTGCACTGAACTCCAAATGATAAAATCAACTCTTGTCAAAGAGGTGACCCTTAACATACAGTCTCACTTTTCTCAGGAAGCCCAAGATAGCCACAGGGACAGGTCACCATGAGAGAGAGACCCACCAGGCCCTGTCTTCAGTGATGATAACATCAGGTGCCTCCAGACCCAGTCACCATCTGACTTTAAACAAAAATTGTCCAGCTAAAGTCTAGAACTTGGAGGGGTAGTAATAAACTATTTTAAAGCACTGAGTTCTGTGGCAGCATGCTATGCAGTAATAGATAACCAGGACATCGACGCAACATGTGCTCTTAGTTATGTATGGTACTCATTTTGAACTTTTATTTTTATGTTATTGATATTTACTGTGCTTATTGACTCAGAGTTCCCTTTTTTTTGTTTCCTATCCATGTTGGGAATTTTTCTCATGTGTTCAGCAGTGAGACTGTAGAATCTGGTGGCGACCTGTTGGATGGGAGGGGCTGGCTGGTGGATGGGATTCCTTACAAGGGATTTGAGCAGCTCCTCTGTGGTGCTCTGAGTTCACAGGTTTCCTCGATAAGGATTTCTGAAGAATAAATCTTTGTCCCTGCCATCGTAGAAGAGGAGGCCTGGGGTTCGGTATACCTGCTTTCTACTTAGAGTTTAAATGAGTACCCCTATTTTCAGCCTTATTCCTATCTCTGATTCAGGTGGTTCTGCAGGGTGTGTGCTGGAAAGCTCCTCACTCCTCGTTAGCATTCTGCTCCTGTTCTTTACATTTTCCTCGGAAATGAGGGTATCTTTCATCAGTTGTCACACATCCTATTATCTTAGACTAGGTGAACTTACATTTTCTGGTTCTTTTGCTACCATTTTAGTGGGATTTTGAAGGGCATAAACATCAATACATGTATTCTTTTAAAAATTTAATTACATTTTCCTATTTTGAAATAATATCAAATAACAGAAAAATGAGTACAGTAGAAATAATTTTTCTCTGATCTTTTGAAAATCAGTTGTTGAAATGAAGCTCTATTACCTCTGATACTTTCCTACAAACACATTCTTCTATATATTCATAAAAACATTAAAATAAAAGAAAATTAAATATTGACCATTACTATATGAATCTTCAGATAACACTGAAGTTTCACTAAGTGTACCATGTCTTTTTAGTCTCCTTCACTCAGCAGTTACTGAGTTTTTGTTGACTTTCATGAGCTTGATAATTTTGACACCTATAAGCCAGCTATCCTATAGAATTTCTATCAATTTGCATTTATCTGACATTTTTTCATAAGTAGAGTCAAGTTATCCTTTTTTGACAGGTATGTCCCAGCAGGGACACTGAGCGCATCCTATCAAGTGGCACATACATTTGATTCATGCCAATAGTGGTCAGGTGGCTAAAGTAGTATCTGTCAGGCTTCTCTAGTGTGGAAGTACCTTTTTTTCTTCTCCATTATTTGGAAATAGTTTATGAATACACACTTTTTTTCTAGTCTTATTGAAATATAAAGGATGCTTACCTTTGTGTGAGTTGAAGGTGTAGAACATGATGATTTCATGTTTATGTATTATGAAGTGATCACCACAGTAAGGTCAGGAACCACCGCTATCAACTCACATAATTACTTTTCCTTTGGTGGTAGAAACATTTAAAATCAACTCTCTTAGCAACTTTCAATTATATAATGCATTATGGTTAATTGTATTTAGCAACCTGTACATTAGAGTCTCAGGAATTATTCATCTTCTAACTGTGTCGGTCATGCCCTTTCGCTAATATCCCTCCAAGTGCCCTATGTCCAGCCCTGTCATTATACCTTTTCTATGAGTTTTGTTTTTTTAGATTTTTACATGTAAGTGAAATCATGTAGTATTTTTTTCTATCTCTATATGAATTATTTCACTTAGCATCATTCCCTCAAGTTTCATCCATGTTGCTGCAAATGGCAGGATTTTTCTTTTTTAAATGGCTGAATAGTATTCCACTACATACACCACATTTTCTCTGTCAATTCATCTGTAATGGGACTGTTAGATTGTTCCCATATCTTGCCTTTTGTGAAAAATGCTGCAATAAACATGGGAATGTAGATATGTCTTCAAGGATTTTCTATAGGCAAATACCCAGGTATGGGATTGCTGGATCATATGACAGTTCTGTTTTTAAAGTTTTGAGGGACTGTATTACTACTGTTTTCTTTTTTTCTTTTTTTAATGTTTCTTTATTGTTGAGACCATTATAGATGTCCCCCTTTTAACCCCTTTGATCTCCACCCCACATCCATCCCACCCTCAGGCCCTCCCCACAACAATGTCTGCATCCATGGGCCATGCCCGTAAACATATAAGTTCCCTGATTAATCTCTACTCACCCACATCTCCCTCCCCACCTTCCCTCTGAGATCCCTCAGTTTGTTCCAAGCTTCTATGTCTCTGGATCCACTTTGTTCATCAGTTTATTTTGTTTATTATATTCCACATATAAGTGAGATCATGTGATGTTTGTCTTTCTCTGCCTGGTTTATTTCCCTTAGCATAATACTCTCCAGGTCCCTCCATGCTGTCCCAAAGGGTACGAGGCCCTTCTTTACAGCTGCATAGTATTCCATGGTGTGAATGTCCCACAGCTTTTTTATCCACTCAGCTACTGAGAGGCACTTGGGCCGTTTCCAAATCTAGCTATTGTAAATTGCGCTACTATGAACATAGGGGTGCATAAGTTCTTTGCAATTGGTGTTTGGGGTTTCTTAGGATATTTCCTAGAAGTGGGATCACTGGGTCAAATGGCAGGTCATTTTTTAATCTTTTGAGGAAACTCCATACTGCTTTCCATAGTGGCTGCAGCAGTCTGCACTCCCACCAGCAGTGCACTGGGGTGCCCTTTTCTCCACACCCTCGCCAGTACTTGTAGTTCATTGACTTGTTGATGGAGCCATTCTGACAGGTGTGAAGTGATACCTCATTGTGGTTTTAATTTGCACTCTGATGATTATCGACTTTGAGCATTCTTTCATATGTCTTTTGGCCATCTGTATGTCCTCTTTGGAGAAGTGTCTATTCAGGTCCTTTGCTCATTTTTTAATTGGACTTTTTGTCTTCCCTTTGTGAAGTTGTGTAAGTTCCTTATATATTTTGGATATTAACCCTTTATTAGATGTGTCATTGGCAAATATGTTCTGCCATATAGTGGGCTCTTTTTTCGTTTTGTTGATGGTTTCTTTTGCTGTGTAGAAGCTTTTTATTTTGATGCAGTCTCATTTGTTTATTTTCTCCTTAGTTTCTCTTGCCCTAGGAGATGTATCAGCAAACATATTGCTATGATGCTATGACAGATATCTGAGATTTTACTGCCTGTTTTCCTCTAGGATTTTTATGGTTTCACGCCTTACATTTAAGTCTTTTATCCATTTTGAATTTACTTTTGTGTATGGTGGAAGTTGGTGGTCTGATTTCATTGTTTTGTATGTATCTGTCCAATTTTTCCAACACCGTTTATTGAAAAGACTGTCCTTACTCCACTGTATGTTCTTGCCTCCTTTGTCAAATGTTAATTGACCATAATGGCACAGGTCAATTTCTGGGTTCTCTGCTCTGTTCCACTGATCAACATATCTGTTCTTGTGCCAATACCTGGCTGTTTTGACTACAGTGGCTTTGTAGTATAACTTCATATCTGGTATTGTGGCCCCTCCAACTTTGTTCTTCTTTCTCAGGATTTCCATGGCTATTCAAGGTCTTTTTTGGTTCCATATAAATTTTCGAAGTGATTTTTCTAGATCTGTGAAATATGCTGTTGGTATTTTAATAGGGATTGCATTGAATCTATAGATTGCTTTGGGCAGCATGGACATTTTAATGATGTTAATTCTTCCAATCCATGAACATGGTATATTTTTCCATTTGTTTATATCTTCCTCCATTTCTTTTTTCAGTGTCCTGTAGTTTTCTGAATAAAGGTCTTTACTCTTTTACTGCACTACTGTTTTCTATACGGCCATTTACTGCATTACTACTATTTTCTATATGGCTGTAACAATTGACTTCCCATGAACAATGCACAACTGTTCCTTTTTTTTCTCTCACATGTTCTTGTTAATACTTACCATTTCTCTTTTTTGTAATAGCCATTCTAACAGGTGTGAGGTTTTATGTTCATTTCTATGGTGATTAGTGATGTCAGCATCTTCCATGTCTACATTTGTCATTTGTATGTCTTCTTTGGAAAAATTGTCTACTCAGTTCTCTGCCCATTTTTAATGGAATTACTGGGTTTTATTTGTTTGCTAATGAGTTTTATAAATTTTTAATGTTTTATTGTGTAGAAGCTTTTAATTTTGATGTAGTCTCTCTTTGTTTGTTTGTTTGTTTGTTTGTTTTACTTGTGGTTTTGGTATCAAATGCAAAAAATGTTTGCCAAGACCAAAGTTGAGGAGCTTCTCCTTTATGTTTTCATCTAAAAGTTTTACATTTTCTGATCTTTTGATTAAGCCTTTAATCCATTTTGAGCTTACCATAGTGAGTGGAATAAAACAGGAGTTCAGTTTCATTCTCCTGCAGGTCAATGTCGTTTTCCCATCTCCACTGAGTATTTTTTGGTTCCCTTGTCAAATATTAGTTATCCATATATGCAAGAGTTTATTTCTAGACATTTGATTATGTTCCATTGGTCTATGTGTCTGTTCTTATGGCAATGCCACACTATTTCAACTACCATAGCTTGTGAATGTAATATCAGATCAGGAAGCATGATGCCTCCAGTTCCGTTTTTTTCTCAGGATAGCCTTGGCTATTTGGAATCTTTTCTAGTTCATACGTTTTTGGACTTTTTCTGTTTCTGTGAAAAATGCCTTTGGAATCTTGATGGGAATTGCATTAAATTTATAAACAGCTTTGCGTAGAATGGACATTTTAACAAAATTAATTTCTTGATTCATAGACATGGTATATCTTTCTATTTATTTGTGTCTTCTTTAATTCATTTCACCAAAGTCTTATAGTCTTCAGTGTACAGTTCTTTCGCCAATTTGGCTAAATTTATTCCAAAATAATTTATCGTTTTTTATGCTATTGTACAAAATATCATTTACTTTGTTTCTTTTTCAGGTATTTCATCGTTAGTGTGTAGAAACACAACTGATTTCTGTATATTTTACTTATTTTTATTTTTAAATTATAGTTTACATACAATATTATTGTGTATTAGTTTCAGACACACTCATTAGACAATCATTTACTTTACAAAGTGGTCACTACCCCAACCCCCATATTTCTTTTTTCTTTCTTTTTTTAAAATATATCTTTATTGATTTCAGAGAGAGGAAAGGAGAGAGAGACAGACAGACAGACAGAAACATCAGTGATGATAGAGTCATTGAGGATTGAGCCCGCAACCCGGGCATGTGCCCTGACCGGGAATCGAACCCCGATCGCCTGGATTGCTCAACCGCTGAGCCACGCCTGGCAGGGCACAACCCCGATATTTCAAGTAATGTCACACATTACTGTAATTTATGTGTGACACCTATGCTGTAATATATATCTCAGAGACTGCTCTAAAACTACCAATGTGTACTTCTTAATACAGACTGATGGTTGCCTCAGGGGAAAGGGGTTGGTGGGCTCGGTGAAAAAGGTAAAATGATTAAGAAGTAGTTTCTGTATATTGATTTTATATCCTGCAACTTTACTGAATTTATTAGTTGCAACACTTTTTCAGTATTTCCCAAATAAAGATCATGGCACCTGCTAAAAAACATAATTTTAATTCTTGTATTAATTTTTTATTGCTTAGTTGCTTTGGGTAGAACTCGCAGTACTGTGTTGAAAGGAGTTGTGAGAGTTGGAACTTTTTTCTTGTTCCTGATTCTAGAGGACAAGTTTCTACCTTTCACCATTGCAGTTGATATTAACTATAGATTTCTCATGTGTGATGTTAATTATATTCAGGTAAGTCCCTCCTATACCCAGTTGCTGAAACTTTTTGAGATGTAAGGATGTTAAATTTTGCAAATGTTTTTTCTGTGTCTATTGAGATAATAATACAATATTTCTATCACATTCTATTAAGGTGATGTATCATGTTCATTGATTTACATAAGTTGAACCACCCTTGTTCCCCAGGGATAAATACCACTTGATAAGTGTATACGGTCCTTTTAGTGCAGTGTTAAATTCAGTATTTAGTATGATGTTGATAATTTTTACATCTCTGTATATTAAGAATATTAGCCTGTCGTTTCCTTCCTGTAGCATCCTTATCTGGCTTTGGTATCAGGGCAATGCTCGCATTGGAAAATGAGTTTGGCAGTGCTCCTTCCTATTTAATTTTTGGAAGAGTTTAGGAAAAATTGGTATTAATTCTTCATTATGTGTTTGGTAGAATTCACCAGGGAAACCACCTGCTCCTAGGTTTTTTGTCTGTTTGTTTGTTTTGGAGAAGAAATTTTTGATAATAGATTCAGTCTCCTTATTCATTATTGTTCTGTTCATATTTTTTATTCTCATTGTTCAGTTTTTGTAGGTTGTATGTTTTTGGGAATTATTTCATTTCTTCTAGTTTGTCCAATTTATTGGTTTATAATTATTTTTAGTAGCTTCTATAATGCTTTATATTCTTATAGTATCAATTGTAATATCTTTTATTTATGGTTTTGTTTGAGACTTTTTTATTATTTTAGCTAAAGGTTTGTCAGTTTTTTTTATCTTTTCTCAAAATCAGCTCTTAGATTTATTGAGATTTTCTATTGTTTTCTGGTTTCTTATTTATTTCTCCTTTGATCTTTGTTATTAATGTTTTTCCTCTGCTAATGTTGGGCTTACTTTGTTCTCTTTCTAGCTCACTGAGTTGTAAAGTTAGATTGTTTATTCGAGATCTTTCTTTTTTAATGTAGATATTTATCCCCATAAGTTTTCCACTAGAACTGTTTTTACTGCAGTATGTTGTGTTTCCATCTTCATTTGTCTCAATGTTTTTTGTCTCTTGGTTTTTCATTGACCCATTGATTATTCAGGTGTTCGACCATTATTTTCCTCATGCTTGTGAATTGCTCAGTTTTCCTCCAGCTGTATCTAGTTTTACACCCTGTGGCCAGAAACAAACAAACAAACATACAAACTTCTAGGTATGATTTCAAACTTTTTAGATTTACTAAGACTCTTGACCTAACATGATCGATCTGGCGAATGTTCTGTGTGCATCTGAGAATATTTTATTCTGCTGCTGTTGAACAGAATGCTGTACAGATCTCTCTTGTGTCCTTTGAACTACAGTACAGTTTAAGCCAATGTTTCCTTATTGATTTTAGGTGTAAATGATTTCTTGATTTTTGAAAGTGGGGTGTTAATGTCTCTTACTATTATTGTATTTTTGTTTATTTCATATCTGTTAGTATTTGATTAATACAGTAACGTGCATACATAGTTTTGATTGTTATATTATCTTGATGAATTGGTCACTTTAACATTATATAGTATCTTCATTGTCTCATTATAACTTTTAAGTCTATTTTGTCTGATATAAGTATAGCTATCCCAAATCCCTTTTGGTTTCCACTTGTATGGAATAATTCTATCCATCCCTTCACTTGAACCTGTGGAAACTTAAAGATGAAGTGAAACTCTTATAGGCAACACATTTTGGGCCTTGTTCCCTTATCCGTTTAGCCACTCTATGTCTTTAAATTAGACAATTTTAATCTTTTATATTTGGAGAATGTAAATAATTAAGGTAAGGAAGGCAAGAAGAGAGAAAAAATGGAATGAGGAAAATACAAAAAAAAAAAAATCCAAAACAATTAATAAAATGCCATTAGTAATACTTTAGATATATGTCTATTTCCATGTTTAATCAAAGATCCTCTATTGATCTATTTACAAAAGTGAGTATATTCTAAAAAAATTGTGTTGGACTTCAGACCAATTTAATAAGTAACTGAAGAAATTATGCTAAGTGAAATAAGCCAGGCAGTGAAAGACAAACATCACATGATCTCGCTTATATGTGGAATCTAAAGAACTTAATAAACTGATGAACAGAATAGATTCAATGACATGGAAGCTTAGATCAGACTGACAAATGTCAGAGGGATGGAGGAGAGCTGATGGGTGGAGGGGGAGATATTAAACAAAGAATTTATATGCATATATGCACAACCCAAGGACACGGACAATGGTGGGGAGAGGGACTGGGGAAGAGTGTGGGACTGAGTGGAACGGGGAATTGGGGAGAAAAAGGGACATCTGTAATATTTTAAACAAAAACAAAATTAACAAAAAAAAAAAGAAATGTGGGAAAAGATATTAGTGTAACATCCAGTATTGTAGATAAAAGGTAAAAAGCAAACATATACCAGTTAAAAGTAACATTGAGCTTTCTTGTTCCCACTATAAAGACTGAAACAAGATATTTGTTAAAAGAATCTAAAATAAAATAACCACTGTCACCCCAATAAATTTAATAGTTTCAAAAATATATTTAAAAAATTAAAAAATAAAAGTGAAAAAAACCCACATTGAGCATCCTTGCTTTACCTATAAAGAGTAAAACAAGTCTTTTTAAAAAATAATCTAAAATAAAAGCAAACAAATAGTTGAGTATAAAAATATTTTTCTTCATGATATCTAAGAAAAATTTACCATATGGTCTTCTTTTAAGAGAAGACTAACACTTTTAGAATGATAATTCATGAAACCTCTAAAGTAAATAAAATAATTCATACAGAGGGCTGTTTATGTAATAACTCTCAAAGTAATCCAATATAGTAATTCCAAAGAAGATGATGCCAATATATGTCTATAGAGTGCATCCTGTCACTTGGAGAATATCAATGAGTCATGACGACACTTCATCACATAAGGCAACGGTTACCAGCTTTACAAATTAATACCTTTTCATATTGATTATAAAAAACAAACTCATTTTTATTATGCTTTAAGGATATTTATATTAATACATATAATCTGTATAATTTATCCATTTCATTAATGTATATAAATATCAATTCATATTTTATGCTTGTTATGTGTTAAAACCTAGCATATATAAAATTGATATAAGTATAAACTAGTTTATTTAGCAAAATCATTAACACAGGTGAAGAGCCAGCTCTTTGATTTTGTTTAATTTAAAAACTGATAATTCTTCTATGTGCACATTTATTCTGGAAATCAGACATTGTTCTTTAGAAAGGTTAACATGCTCTTTCTCTTTCTTGAGCACGCCAATTCTTCCTTCACCCCCTTCTTTCCCAGGGTGTGATCTGTCTCTCTGGAGCAAGTTCCCCAGTTCTTCCTCTCCTCCCCCCAGGCCCATTCTCTCTGCTTTTCTTTTTCCTAAGCCCCAAGTGCCCTTCTTTTGCCTCTGGCTTGTTTTCTGAGCCCATGCAGCCCAGCTGGTTCATTTCCTCCATGGCTCACTTCTACTTCTGAGACTTTCTAAATAAACTTTTCTTGGAAAAAAAAATGTTAGAGAATTGAAACTAAGAAGACCTAAATAAATCTGGCCTTGTTTCTGTCAATAGATAGCTTCCTGTGTAATGTTAAACAAACATATTTATTTCACTAAATTTAAGTTCAATTATTTAAATAATTTCTAAATTTTACAAGACTGTGTTCTTAGAATTTTGTATCATAATATTATTTTCCATATATTTAATAATACTAAAGCCATTTAAACTTCTTTAATGAATAATTATAGAATATTTCATTGGTATCTATTTTTATTTTATGTTATACCAAATATATTGGGTAAAACATTGACGGGACATCACAAAAGACAAATGACCAATATGTTAAGTTTACTCCTGGCTGTGATACAGCAAAACTCTAAAACAATAGTCATTAAACATTTTCATTTAGTAAATGTAGGCTATCTGTCATGTGTGATTTCATACTAGTAGCATCGATGACCTAAAGATCATCATTGTCATCTCAGTGTTGTTGGATGGCTCTCTCTTGCTCAGAAAATGCTACGTGAAAGTCAAATAAGAGCCAACACCATTTAACTGTTCCTGTTAAAATACAGAAGTATGCAGCACAGAAAATAACCCACTGTTAAAGATGGTGAGCATCTCTATCTCTTTCAGTTTACCCATCAGTTGTGATTCCTTGTCTGTTAAAAATTAAAACTGACTTAGAGGAACCAGTATTCTTAGGCAAATTGGGGTTATTGTTTGGGCTAGTTTTATTTTTTAAGACGGAGTCAAGTGGTTAATAAATCATTTCATCAATTTTCTCTAAGTGTTCAGATACAACATGAATTTCTAAGAAAAATATAAAGAATGAAAATGTTAATGTATGAAAGAAAAACCTAGCTTGCATCACACTGTTCTGTTATCCTGGAGGAAGTGTTATCCAAAGATACAAATGGCCAAGTTCTGGCCACCTGTCCTCTTCGATGATACGTAATAGTGTGACATTAAGCAAGTGAGCTGTCCCTATGGGGTTTAACTTTCACTTCTGTGAGATAGAAAAATCATTCTTTTTTAAAAAAATTCTCACGGGAGAACATGCTTAGAGAGGAAGGGGGAGAGAGAGAGAGAGACAGAGAGAGGGAGAATGAGAGACACCAGCCTGCTGCCCCCTATATGCTCTGGGCTGGGGATCAAACCCGCAGCCCTGGCACGTGCCCCAGCCGGAATCAGACAGCAGCCCCTCGGTGCCCAGGAGGAGGCTGAACCGGCTCAGCCACTGCAGCCAGGCTACAAAACTCATTCTTGCCTGTTGAGCGGAAGACTGTTCCAGAGGAGCAACTGAAGCCCTACTAAACTGCAACAGCCTGTTGTCTTTCCTATATTAGCCATGGCCATTTTTTTTGAGGACTTCCAAGAAAGTTTATCTGGCATTGATGAGACCTTTGTTTACTTCTTTATATTTTATGTTACATATCTGATATTCTTATTTAGAAATAATATGCTACATGCCAATAATGCTTTATGAAAATGTTTTATTACACAGTTATGTGGTTTAGTAAAATGAAAAAATGTAGGGTATAATAAATAAGAAAAAATACTCATAATACTAGTACTCAAAATAACTATTTTGAATATTCAATATCTAAATGTATTTCAATGGATATGTACAAATTATTTTGTTGCCAAATAATATTGCACTAAACAATTTCTTTTTAATTTAACAATATTATGAATATTATTTGAAATCAATAAATCTAATTCTAAAACATTCTTCTTAATAATTGCATAACATTCCAGTGCATGAATTATATCCTGAGACCTGTACATGTATCCAACCTGCTATCGTTTGACATTAAAATTGTTCCTAGATTTTCATAGTCATAAATGGTATTTTAACATATTTTTAAAAATTGATCTTTATTGTTGAGAGTATTATAGATGTGCCCCCTTTTTCCTCCCACCCCCCTCTCCACCCAGTTCCCGCCCTGCTTAGAGGGTTATACATAAGGAAATGTACATTATCTACTCGAGATCGCCTGGCTCCTTTCACCCAAGTGATTATTTTGAGATTCATCCATGTGGTTTAGTAGAATGATAGCTCAGTTATTTTTATTGCTAAATGGCATCCTTTGTAGCTATGTACCACATTTATACACTGTATGGTTGATGTATATTTATTTGGGCTTTTTTAGTTTGGGACTATTAAAATTAAATGTGCTATGAACCTCTGTGTAAAAGTCTTTCTGTGGATATATGTCCTTTTATATTCCCCTGGGGTAAGCACCTAAGAGTGGAATGACTGGATCATATGGTAGTTGTATATTTAACTTTTTAGAAACATCAAACTATTTTCTGAAGTGGCTGTAACATTTCCTGTTCGCACCACGAGTGTGCCAGCATTTCAGTTGCCCTTGCAGGCTTGAAGACATTTGCTGTAGCCGACTTCTTACTTTCAGCAAATCTAATGAGTGTGTAGTGGCATCTCACTGAGGTTTTAATTTGCATTTCCCTTCCGAACATTTTTCATGTGCCTATTTTACATATAAAGGACTTCCTTCAGCATTTCTTATAGTGCAGGTCTAATGCTTATACATTTTTTTAGCCTCTATTTATCTGAAAAAGTCCATTGCCCTAAGTTTTTGAAAGATACCTTGCTTGTATAGAACTCTAGTTTAACAGGGTTTTGTTTTTGTTTCACTAGGTACATAAAAGATATTACTCTAATGTCTCCTCACTTTCATGATTTCTGACCAGAAAGCTGCTATCTTATTTCTATTTTCTCTATATGTAATGCGTCTTTTTTCCCAGGGACTCCTTTAAGATTTAGCGCTTATCATCCTTTCGAAGAATCTAATTATGATGTAACTTAGTGTGGTTTTGTCATATTTCTTGAAATTGCAATTCGTTTAGCTTATTGAACCTTGGGTTTATAGTTTTTATCAAATCTGAAAAAGTTCATCCATTATTTCTTGTAAATTTTCCTGCTATCTTCTCCCTCTTAAACTCTAATTGCAAGTTCATTAGACCACCTGACTTTTCAACAGCTCACTGATGCTCTTTTCATCTTTTAATTCTTGTTTTTTCTCCCGGGGCTTTATATTTTTATAGTTTATATTGCCACTTTGGGTCTTTCTCTTATATCTTCTATGCCTCTACTTAACTTTTGAACATACGAAATACAATTTTAATTATTGCTTTAATATTCTTGTCTGGTATTCTAACATCTGTGTCAGATTGGTTTGGTTTTACTCCTTAATATGAACTATATCTTCCTGTTCCTTTGCATAACTGGTTATATTTTATTTCCAGATATTGTTAATTTTTACCTTTTTGCATAGGTACTGGTTATATTTTGTATTGTTATAAATATTCCTGAGCTTTGTTAAATTATTTGGAAACAATTTGATCTTCCTGGATCTTGCTTTTAAGGTTCTTTTTGTAAGGAAAGACCACAACTGCTTTTAGTCTCTCACATATTATTCCTGTTTTTTGAGTAGGGCTGTGACTCAAGTGAGGTAAGTGAGGCATCCAGGGTGCAGATGTCAAGGAGACCCTTGCGCTCAGGCTCCTGCGCGGGCCTGCCCTGGCATAAGTAGCTACTTATGAGCAGGGCCCCGAGTTGCACCTTGTAAAGAGGCACGCACTCCAGTGTGCCAATCCTGCACTTGCAGGCCTTGAAAGTGAGTGCCCCCTTAACTGTGTTCCCCAGGTGCCTTACTTATGTCGCCTTATTCCGCCCCTTTTTTGTGTGCCCTCGACCTAAAGAATGGTGTGTTTTTTTTCATTTGGCCTAGTAGGATTCCTCACTGTTCCCAGGCCTCTGTGAGCACTGGCACGGTCCCTTCTAATTCTCTTAGATGACTGTTTCCCAGTGCTATGCAATCTCCTCACGCCTGCACCAATGAGCAGTCTGCTGCATACTCAGCAGAGGCCCTGCGTGGCTTTCCAGAGCTGTTTTCTGAGCATTGTTTTTCTCAGCGACACTGTCCTACAAACTCTAGCCAGTTACACCTCCTAAAAGTTTAGCTCCATCTCTTAAACTCAGTGTATTTTCTGAGCTTTGTTTGATAACCTCTCCCTGAGCTACAGCCTGGAGGCCCTCTAAGCTGGGGCAGTCATACAATTCACATTATTTGTTTCCCATCTGGCAACAGTTATCACCTGTCATTGTCTAATCTTTAATGCCTTAAAAATTGTTTATATGTTTATATGTTACCCACAATATAAATTGTTTATATTTACTGTTGCTGATCCATGTTGGAGGAAAAATATGGTCCCTGCTAGTTCATTTAAAACAAAAGTAAATATCCTATAAATGGTCTTCTGGAAAACAAATTTATATAGTTTCACATGCTTTTATTATTTTATTCTGGAGGGCATCTGGGCCACTGAGGGCCTGCCATACACAGAGCCCTCTTCTTAGTGAAGTTTCATGTATGTGCCATGTAGTGGGAAGCCCCCATGAAGACTAGTTGAGAGATTCGACCAAAATTAGCATTCTGATATAAATATTTAATATAAGTTACTACTTATAGTAATAATGCAAAAAATGGGTTCTCGGCAAAGCACACCAATGAATAGGGAGCTAATTGATGTTAAGTGAGCACGGTTCCTTATGTCTGCACGATCCCTCGTTGGAAAGGAGGTGGTGGTGGTGCTTGGAGCCATCCTGAGCAATTAGTAAGGAACCCAAACAAGGACCTGTAAAACCATCTTTAACCATTTAACCTTGAATTACCAACATAATTACCTTTCACAGTTTCAAAATTGGCTTCAACATGCACAGTAGCACAAACATATAGACCTAATATGCAAGCTCTAGAATTTTTTTTTTTTTTTTACTTTTCCACCAGCAATTTTTTCACATTGACAACAGATTACTCAGCAATGAAAAGGTGCAGTCACACTGAAACTATGAAGTGGTAGTGAATCTTTGTATGTACCCAATGAGTTCAAGGCCAAGAGTAGTCAGAGCAGGTGACGCTGGTCACAAAAGATTGGTCTAAGAGAGCAGAACTTATCTGAATGGCCACTACCTGGGAGAATGGGGTGTCCAGAGGTCTAGGTGCTTGCTTGTCATGAGAAAAATGCCAAACAGAGCATTGGCAATGCAGGTAAGGGGGCACACCAGTCAGATTCTCTCTCAGGAGTCCAAACCCGAGTCACACAACCAGATAGCTGGCAGCAGCAGATGCAGCGGAAACAAAGACAAAAACAGAGTAACCATCTTAGCACAATGCCCAGCGCGGGGACAGAAGCAACGCAGCCAGCTGTTGAGTGGACAGCACAGCGGGAGGGATGCCAGAGCTGCAGGTGCTGCGGGCTCTAATTCCTTTTGGCTGGGTGGTGGTTTAAACTATTTTCAATAAAGATGAAAATCTTTCTTTTCCTTTATATCTTTAATTAATGTACAATAAATATAATGAATTCCCAGTGTTAATCATGGTGTATTTATTTACCTTGCCATACTTACAAGTCTAATGCCTGCTCCTCTCATTCTGCTTCCTCACATGCAGCCGGCTGACCTCCTGTTTCCTGTTCCATGGTGCACAGTCATCATGCGTCCCTGTCAACCCCCTTTCTCTACTTCACCCTGATCTTCAGCCTGATTCCTCTTCACCGCATAGGCACTTCCCATGTCTATGGACACATATAATTTGTAACCTAATTAGTGTTGTTTGCTGTATTATTTTTAATTAATCTAAATGATATTAACCATAGGACACCTTCAGTTTCTCACACTTTCATCAATCATGTATTTAAGTAAACACATTTTGTACCAGATACACTTACTTTATTGCTTCTAGATGCTACATAATATTCTCTAATATTTCTTATATCTACTATATATTAATTATCTCATCTCTAGATTGCCTTAAACCCTCCAAAAAATTTTTTTTAAGTTTTACTAATTATATTTGGGCAGTTCCCGTTATAGGTTTCTTACGTATAATTGGGATTCATTTTCAGAAACGGAATTGTTGGGTCTTAGATTATGGCATAATTAAGAAAATGCACTCTACTGGCTGTATTGAATTCCCCTCCTACTAGCATTACACACAATGCTCACCTCCCCACCCACCCAAACCATGGAATCACTGATTTTTCAAATTTTCACGTCTCATTTAGTAATGTGGCATCTCATTGTCTTAGGTATTAGAGTATTTTTCTTTCATTCTTAGTGAATTTAAAAACAGAAAAACTGCTCACATGTTTTTCACTCATTTCAATTTCCTTTTTAAAAATTGCCTTTTGAAGTGTCCTTTAAAAACGGAAACACTCACCACTCTTATTCAACATAGTTCTGGAAGTACTAGCCAGAGCACTTAGGAAAAAGAGAGAAAGAAAAGGCATCAAAATAGGGAAGGAAGAAGTAAAAGTGTCACTTTCTGCAGATGACATAATTCTGTATATATAAAACCCCAAAGACTCCACTAAAAAATATTAGAAATAATAAAAAATACAGTAAAGTTGCGGGATACAAAATCAATGTATAAAAATACACTGCTTTCCTATATACTAACAATGAAACTTTAGAAATAGAAATGGGGAAAAAAAATTCTTTCGCCATTGCAACCAAAAGAATAAAATACCTAGAAATAAACTTAACAAAAGAGGCAAAAGACCTATATGCTGAAAACTATAAAGCATGGTTAAAAGAGACTTAAAAGGACACAATGTAATGGGAAGATATTCTGTGTTCCTGCACTGAAAGAATCAACATAGTTAAAATGGTCATATTACCCCCCAAATATACAGAAATAATGCAGTCCTGAACAAAATCTCAATGTTATTTTTTAAAGAATGAACAAAAATCATGAGAATTGTATGGAACCATAAAAGACCCCAAATAGCCAGAGCAATCATGACTTTTTGAACAAAGTCAAAGGTATCACACTATGTGACCTTATACCTTCAACTTATACTACAGAGCTATGAGAATTGGAACAGCATAGTATTGGCAGAAAAATAAACACACAGGTCAATGAAAGAGAATCGAGAGCCCAGAAATAAAGCTACATATATAAAGGCAAAGTATTTTTGACAAACAAGCCAAAAACGCACAATGGAAAAAAGAAAACCTCTTCAATAAATGGTTGTGGGAGAACTGGAAAGCCACATGCAAAAGAATGGAACTAGATTAGTTTGTCCCCGTGTACAAAAATTAATTCAAAATGGGTCAAAGACTTAAATATAAGATCTGAAACAATAAATTACACAGAAAGAAACATAGGTACTAAACTCATGGGCCTTGGTGTTTGAGATTTTATGAATTTGATACCAAAGGCAAGGGAAGTAAAGGCAAAAATAAATTAATGGGACTATATCACAATGAAAAGCTTCTGCACAGCAAAAGAAACCAACAACAAAACAAAAAAGCAACCAACTGAATGAGAGGTGGTATTTGCAAACAACAGCTGTGACAAGGGATTAATATCCAAAATATATGAAAGAATCATACAACTCAACACCAAACAATCCAATTTAAAAAATGGGCAGAGGATCTGAATAAACACTTCTCCCAAGAAACATACAAGTAGCCGAGGGATATATGAAAAGATGCTCAACTTTACTAGTTATTAGGGAAATGCAAATAAAAATTAAAATGAGATACCACCTCACACCTGTTAGAATGGCTGTTATCAACAAGATGAGCAATAACAAGTGCTGGAGAGGTTGTGGAGAAAAGGAACCCTCATTCACTGCTGGCGGGAATGTAGACTGATACAGAAACTATGGAAAACAACTGGGCAGTTTTTCCAAAGATTAAGAATAAAGCTACCATATCACCCAGCCATCCCTCTTCTGGGCATCAACTCGAAAAACTGGAAAATCTTTACTCACAAAGATATATGCACCCTCTGTTCATTCCAGCATTAGTCACAGTGGCCAAGACACAGAGACAACCAGTGTCCTTTGATAGAGGACTGGATAAAGAAGATGTAAGACATGTGGACAATGGAATACTACTCAGCCATAAGCAAAGATAGGGAATTTGTTGCCAATAAACCTGCCTTGCAAGAAATGTTGAAAGTATTTTAAGAAAAAAGAAAATAATATAGGTCAGAAAACTGGATTTACATAAAAAAGGAAGCATATTGAAGAAGGATTGATGTAAGGTAGAAATAAAAACTTGAATTTTTCTTATTCTTAATCGAACAGACAGAGTTTATTCAAAATCATGTATGCATATGAATATACCATTCAAATGCTGGGTGTACTAAAAAATGTATGCACACTCTGAATAATTATTAATTCCAATGGGTTAAATTGTAAAAGAAATATGTCCAGATCTATCAGCTGTTAAAGTGGGTATACATTTTGGGGGGACACCCTATATAAGCATATATATGCTTATAGACAGCTGTAATTAATGAGAGAAATAATAGAAGTTACAGGATAAGTAAAGTAGTAATCTTTTTAAATTATATGTTACTCATGCTACCCATAAAGCGATATAGTATTACTTG
The DNA here is from genome assembly GCF_054644295.1 of Miniopterus natalensis. Taxonomy (NCBI): domain Eukaryota; kingdom Metazoa; phylum Chordata; class Mammalia; order Chiroptera; family Miniopteridae; genus Miniopterus; species Miniopterus natalensis. The sequence goes on along the minus strand of NC_142088.1, from coordinate 78,099,008 downwards.
AAAGTTGACTTGGATTAGTCATAAATATATATTGCAAACTCAAGGAAAACAGCAAAAAAGATTTTAAAAGATGTAATTGATATGCTAAGAAAGAAAAGAAAAGAAAATGTTCAGCTAAAACAACAAAAGGCAGCAAAAGAGTGGGAGATAAGAATAGAGAAAAGAATGAAGTCAACAATTAGAAACAAACAGTGAAAGTTTATGGAAGATATTGGTCTGACTATATCAATAATCGCTCTGGATGGCGATGCTCTAAATACACCAATTAACAGTCAGAGACTATCAGAGTTGATAAAAAAGAGACCAAACAAAGCTGTTGGTTTTTTGTTTGTTTGTTTTTTGTTTTTTTACAAAAAATAGACTTTAAATATAAAGGCACACTTAAAAGTAAATGGACAAGGAGATATATGCTATACTAACATTAATCAAAAAATAAAAAGCTGGAATATCTATAGTGATTTTAGACAAAGCAGACTTCAAAGCAAGAAATGTGAATAAGGGTAATGAAGGTCATTATGTAATGATACAAAGGTCAATGCTCCAGAAAGACATACTCCTTAACATGTATACCTAAAATTGATCATTACGCTATAAAAGTAAAACTCTTAGAAGGGCATCGAGAAATACAAAATCCACTATCATATTTGAAGACTTCCATACCCCTCTATCAGAAAAAAACAGATTAGGAGACAAATCACTATGGACATAGTAGAAATCAGCAACACCATAAATCAACTATTTTTCTGAAGCTTATGTGGAATTCATCAAGAAGGACCACATTCTGGGCTAAAAACCACACCTTAACAAATTTTTAAAAAATAGACATCATACAGTCTCTACTCTGGGAACACAATGGAATTAAACTAGAAATCAATACAGTAAAAACAGTGTTTAAATACAAATATATGTAGGTTAAATAACACTTTTCTGAAAAACACATGGGTTATACATGAATCTCAAGATAATTTTTTAAATAGTTTTAATTAAATGGAAAAACATAATTTATAAATAAGTTGTGGGCAAAGGGTGAGGGAGGATGGGTGTATCTGTTATAATGTCAACATAAAAATATAGAAAAAAAAAGAAAATAAACAAGTGAGAATAACTAGAAAAAAAGTTGTGGGACACAGTAACACAGGACTCAGAGAGAAATTTACATCATGTGTATATATTAGAAGAGCAGAAGATCTAAAATAAGTCATCTAAGTTTCCAATATAGGAAACCAGAAAAAGAGAGCATGTGAAACCTAAAGTCAATGAAAAATATATATAATAATAATCAGAACATAAACAAATGAAATAGAAAACAGTAAAACAATCAAGGAAATCTATAAAACCAAAAGCAAGTTCTTCTAAAGCATCAATAAAATGTATAAGCTTCTAGCTATAATAAAATAAAGAGAGAGAGAGAACACAGATTTCTAATATCATAAACTATAGATCCATGGACTCTGAAAAGACAATAAAGGGATGGCATGAAAAATTTTATGCCTACAAAATTGATAACCTAGATAAAATGGACCAACTCCTTAAAGAAACAATTTGACAAAAATTAACACAAAAAAATAGATAATCTGAATAGGCCTATATCTAGCAAAGAAATCAAACTGATAATAACTTCCCAAACTGAAAGCATCAGGCCGAAAGAGATTTACTGGTGAATTCTACCAAACATGTAAGGAAATATACCAATTCTCCAAAATCTCCTTCAAAGAATAAGCACAGGAAGTGCTTTCTAACTCATTTCTTTCTTTCTTTTTTTCTTTCTTTTTTTCTTTCTTTTTTTCTTTCTTTCTTTCTCTTTCTTTCTTTCTTTCTTTCTTTCTTTCTCTTTCTTTCTTCTTTCTTTCTTTCTTTCTTTCTTTCTTTCTTTCTTTTTAAAATATATGTTTATTGATTTCAGAGAGAGTAAGGGAGAGGGAGAGAGAGAGATAGAAACATCAATGATGAGAGTCATTGATCGGCTGCCTTCTGCATGCCCCTGACTGAGGATCAAGTCTGCAACCTGGACATATGCCTTGACCAGGAATCGAACCATGATCTCCTGGATTACATGTCAATGCTCAACAGCTGAACTATGCCCAGAGGGACTAACTAATTTCTAAATCAACATTATCCTAACAACAAAACCAGGCAAAGACATCACAAGAGAAAAAAATACCATGGACAAATATCTTTCATGAATATACATGCAAAAATCATCAGGAAAATATTAGTAAACTGAATTGAAAAGTTTAAAAAGAAATTCCCACCACAAACAAGTTGAATTTATTCCAGGTGTGCAAAGCTAATTCAACATTCAGAAATCAAGTAATAGAATCCATCACATCAATAGACTAAAAAAGAAAAATCATGTGATTATATCATATCAGTAGGTGCAAAAAAGCATTTGAAAAAATCCAATTATAGTAATTATGATAAAATCTCTCAGTAAACTTGGTATAGAATGGAACTTTCTTGACTTGATAAACATTGTCTATGCAAAGCTTACAGGTAACATCATACTTAATTTTGAGAAATTAAAATCTTCCCCACTAATTTTCCCTCTCACCAATTTCTCAATATAGTATTGGACAGTCTCACTAATACAATAAAACATGCAAAAAATAAAAAGAATACAGATTGAAAGGAAGACATAAAACTGTCTTTGTTTGCAGAGACATAATTGTTTATACAGAAAAATCCAAAAAAAATTAACAACAAAAATCTTCTAGAACTAGAATGATGATAGCAAGGTTGCAAGATACACAACTAATATACAAAAGTCATTTGCTTTCCTATATAACAACAATGCACAAATGGAACTTGAAATTAAACACACAATACCATTTGTATTAGCACCACCAAAATTAAAATAATTAGGTATAATTCTAAAATGATGTATTCAAGATCTATATGAAGGAAACTACTAAACTCTGATGAACGAAATAAAAGAACTAAGTAAGTAGAGAGATACTCCATGTTCATGGATACTAAAATTCAACATTAGTTCTTTCCAATGTTTTCTATATAGAGTCAATGCAATCCTTATTAAAATCCTAGCAAGTTATTTTATAGATATCAATAAACTACTTTTAAAGTTTATATAGAGAGACAAAAGGTCCAGAAGAGTCAATGAATATTTTTAATTTTTTATTTGTCAATTACATTTCTCACTCAATATTATTTTATACTAGATTCAGGTGTACAACATAGTGGTTGGACATTTATGTAATTTACAAAGTTATCCCCCAATAGGTCTAGTACTCACCTGGAAACATACATAGTTAATACAATATTATTGACTATATTCCCTATATTATACTTTACAACCCCCTATTTTCTAAATACCAATTGGCACTTTTTAATCCCTTCACCTTTTTCACCCATCCCCCCAATCCCTCTTCCATCTGGCAACCATTAGCAAGTTCTCTGTATCTATGAATCTGCTTCTGCTTTGTTTTTTGTATTTTGTTCTTTAGTTTACATGTAAGCAAAATCATATGGCATATGTCTTTCTCTGTCTGACTTATTCACTTAAAATAATACCCTGTAGTTCCATTCCTGTTGTTGCAAATAGTAAGATTTCATTCACTTTTATGGATGAATAATATTCCATTGTATATATGCACCATTTCCTTATCCAGTCATCTAACAAAACACACTTAGGTTGCTTCCATATCTTGCCTATTGTAAATAATGCTGCAATGAACATAGGGGTGCATATATCTTTTCCAACTAGTATTTTGGACTTTTTTGGAATAAATACCCAGAGGTGGATTTCTGGGTCATAAGGTAGTTCTATTTTTAATAATTTTGAGGAAGCTCCATACTGCTTTCGACAGTGGCTGCACCAGTCTGAATTCCCCCCAAGCATGCATGAGGGTTCCCTTTTCTCCACAGCCTCACAGCCTCGCCAGCACTTGTTGTTTGTTGATTTATTGATAGCCATTCTGACAGGTGTGAGGTGATATCTCACATGGTTTTAAAAATAATTAGTGATAAATTAATGATTAGGGATGTTGACCATCCTTTTTTTTATGTCTATTGGCTATCTTTTACTTTGCTGAGTTTAGCAACTGACACATACATATTTGTGTTTGAAGCGTGATTGAAAGGTACTGTGTTGCAGAAAACCTCTTGAATTTGAGTACCCGGAGGTCAAGTTTGAGGAAGCACTCATTTCTGCAGAGTGCCTATGTTTTAATCCCCAAAACCTCTTCTGACCAGAAATTACCTTCGGAAATTTAATTATTTTATCTAGGCTTGTATCTTGAGGGTTATTATTTTGTTAATATTTTACCATCATCATCATCTTTATCTTTCTCTCCCAAAAAAGGAAGAAAGACATTGACATTTGTTGAGCACTGATATGCAAACCCTTCAAGTTCTGTGCTGTTTCTGCTGCTCCACCTACCCCCTCTCCTGTGAACTCCCGATGTCTAGCTGGTGGTCTCTCTTCTTAGGCAAACCAACAGATCCCTCTGCCATGTCCTTTTCTTATTCAACCACTATATATATATATATATATATATTTGTTTCTTCACTCAAGGATATATTTAATGCTTTTAGAGAGAGGAAGAGAGAGAGATAGACATTGATGTGAGAGAGGAATATCGATTGGTTGCCTCCTGTATGTGCCCCAACCAAGGATAGAACCTGCAACCTGGGTATGTGCCCTGACCAGGAATGGAATCCACCTTTTTTTTCTTTGATGTATGGGATGATGCTCCAACCAACTGAGCCCCTAACCAGGTCATATATTTATATATGTATATATTTTTAATGTGTTCCTTTTGCCTGCAGTTAGTGAGTTGATGATTGGCCCTGGAATTCTGTTTCCATGGAAGGCCATGCAAATATCCATTATCTTAAAGTCAAAATGCCCACTCTGAGTTCATTTCTGCCTGTGTAGAGGCATTATATGCATAAAAACAGGAAAATTTGGCACCTGAAACAACCAATCAGGAAGGTTCCTGGAATTTATGGTTGCTGTGCTCCAGGATAATTCATTCAAAGGCATTGTGTGGCATCACCAGTTTGACAGAAGGTTAAATGCTTGATCACCACAGCCAAAAGACATATTTGCAACATGTAAGGTACACCTCTACTTTACTACAGGGAGGCAGCAGCAATTGAGAGATTATTGTTTCTTTTAAATTTCAGGAATTTTGTATTAAAGAGCTGCACTGTATAAACATGGGCCTAGTGGTAACTTAGCTAATTAAAAATTCACTTACGAGAAAAAGAATCAGATGGATTACAGTAATAATGGTAAGTCTCACTACTTAGTATTCCCCATAGTTGGCCTGCTAATATGAAAGTGAGAACAAATGTGATTGTACACCATTAAAGATTATTAAGCATGGCAAGTGTAAAATGGCTTCTGTAATGCATGTTTTCCTCTAAAATCAGAGTGATCTTGAATGCCCAAGGCTTGAAGCACTTATAAAAACACATCCATCTTGCGACATCAAACTGTCAAAAATCGCTGTTTAACAGGGAAGCGTAAGGAAGAGGAAGCTGCAGCCCCCTGCGCACAATGAGAGACAAAAACGCTCTTCGGCGTGAAGCTCGCATTGACCCAGCTGTCTCCAGGGCTGGAGAGGGCCTCAGAGGGCTTCCGAATGGTTGCTAAGGACACTGCTGAGCCTTCAAAGAGGATGTGGAATTGTCTGTATAGCCCATGGTAAGTACTGTGTGTTTGCTGTTAGGAAGGACAATCAAACTAACAGTCTAACAGTAAGGTGTAGTTATATAGCTAGACACTTACTGTTATCCTCATTTTTGAAGGATACAAGAAGATTGCTACTTGCCTAGGATGAATTCTCAGAGGGGAAATGGACTCCAAGAGAACAGACATCCATGAGATTCAAGGTCAGTGTCTCCTCTTGACTACATTTTTGTGACATAGTTCAAGGATATGACTTTCAATTACTATCCCCTTTCTACATAAGTTACTGTAGTGCTAGTGAGTGAGCGCCACAGGGAAACAGATTTTGCCTTGCTATAAGGAATGAGTCCCTGGTGAAGATAATTGCTGATCATTGAAATTCGCACCTCAGGAAATACAGATATTAATCATTAGAAAAATGCAAGTTGGATAAAGTTGGTTAAAAAAACACACAAACAAACAAAAAACAACAACACAGGATAGGATAGAATAGGATCAGGTAAAATTCTATGAGAGATCTTAAATGTATCTCAAGCAAATGCCACAGCCACCCTGGATGGTGTGGATGGTGGACGTTATTATTCTTAGCTTATGGATAAGCCACCTGGGTGCAGAGTGGTGAAATGATTTTCTCCAATGTCTCCAAGTCCCACAACTTATAAAGGCAAGTGTATTTGAGGCCAGCCTTATCAGACTTCAACATCTATTTGCCCCCTACTGCACAGAGATGCTGCAGATAAGAGTTCTGAGTTAGAGCGAGATTGGGCAAGGACACACATGACTAACTGAGGCCCTTGCTCTTTAGTAATGTAGGACACAGACTGTCCCAACCTTCAGTTCCAGTGTCTGCATAAGCACAGAGGCTCCCTACCCATTTCACGTTTACACCTATACCCTGTGACTCCTTACAGCCTGTTCCTGAAACTATGTGGCCCTTTTGCTTCTGAAAAATGTCAGACAAGACACAAAGATCTCCTCAAAGCATATCACATCAAACCCCGTTCAGAATCTCCTGCTTACTGGCTTTATAAAGACCACGAGGAGGGCGGGGGCCCGCTGCTCTCCGAGCCCTTCCCCATACCACCTGCCACACCAGACACCTCCTACTCCCCTTCGGAATTTCATTTCAGCCCACCTCCCACCCTTCCCTCTGTCTTACAAGAATGGTTTACTGAACTGGTCTATATTCTTTAGACCTCTTGAAATCTGGGAGAAAATACTTTTTTACCTCTTCATACAAAATTATCTCTTATTCAGAGGCTGAAGTTTTTAACGAGTTTGTGATATGAAGGCAGGCAAAACATACTTGGTTTGCTGTTTTACAACAATAATTCTTCTGGCATTAGTTTGGTTTAGGGATTAACATGAATGTGACTAAATCCAGGAAGACAAGTTAAATTCATGTTAATAGTTCAGAGGTTAAAAAAAAAAGAATAGAAAAGAAAAGGAAACAGCATAAGCCAATTTACTGGTTTGGTTCTCAGTCCTCAGATAATTATGTGGGTCTGCTTGGAAGTCAGCCTTTTCTCTGCCCTTCATCTTGCCCTTCATCTTCCCCAGGGATGAAATGAGGCTCAGGAGAGGTTAATGTGCTAGTAGCCACCACTAGAGCATGCCCTTATAGCAATAGAAATTGAAGAGATTGAAATCTGCCATAGAGATTGTTGCTGGGAGAAAGCCAAGAAAAGAGAGACAAGTTTAGATCCATAAAGAGAGATAAAGATTGAAAACAAGACAATAGGTGAAACAGAGAAATGGTACAAGGTTGCTCAACAAAAGGGAGAATAGATAAAGTTACAGGCAGAGTGGGGTGTATGCATCATATCACAGTCCTCACGGAACATAACATTCGTTGGAGATTTGGATTTAAAATTCAGATCTAAGGACTTTGATGTTCCAGCTGCTTTTTCAGGGAGAAGTAGGAAGGTGCCAGCAATTAATAGCAGTCCTTTCTATATTAGAATCCATATTTCCTGATAATAAAGGTGTAGGCTGAGATTTGGGGAAAACATCAAAAACCCAGTGTTCTGTTAGGGAGGTGAGCTGCTTCACGTAATCCAAAGAATGCCCACCACTAAAGCTGAACTAAGGCCCAGCCCGAATAGGTGAGACCAAGGCCAAAGATGAAGGAAAGAGACTAAAATACGTAACAGACCCATAAGATTGAAGGCAGAGAGAGAAGAGATCAAAGACAAGTAGGGCAGGCCTAGGAAAAACATCATAACATCAGAGCAATGACTTGACGTCTAGACAGAAAAAGAGGTGAGTGAGAGAGAAGCTGAAAGACCTGTGGCATCACCGCTCATAGATATCTCTCCATTTCCCTCCTCTCCCTCCCCAGTGCAACAGCGGCTCCAGTTTACTCCTAGATGGTCGCATCGCTTCCTCACTGCCCTCCCTTCCGCTACTTTCACCTCCTTTTGCAGTTCACACTATGGCTTGAGTGATTTCTCATAGACAAATGGAGCCAACGCAAGCAGATGGCAAACTGAATTCATGAGTCTGTCTTGTTGCTTTGCTATTATCTTAATACAATAATAAACAGTCACAAGGTGCTATTTCCATAAAAGCAAAGGAAACGGACCTTAGCCTTCTACAAGGGAATTCTACAACTTTCTGAAAAACAAGAGGTGAGTGGAAGAATACTGACTAATGAAAGACCAGAGTGACTTGTATTCTTGAATATTCATAGAGGGAAGAAAAGCCGAAAAGCCGGAATGAGTCAGACTTTAAAAAGAACCCTAAAGAGAGATTTTAGTCCTGGCAAGAACAGACATCAGAGAAAGCAATAAAGGGAAACTGGGATTTGTTAAAGCAGGGGGAACACTGAAGACCTTTACACTGAGAGAGAAACACCCATTCTTCTGGGTAAATGGAAAGAAACATGCACTCTCAGGAATAAAGTATTATTGTTTTCAAGAATTTAAATGAACTATTTAAGCCCTGGCCGGGTAGCTGAGGTGTTTACAGGGATGTCGCAATACACCAAGGTTGGGGGTGCAATCCCTGGTCAGGGCACATACAAGAATCAGCCAATGATTCATCAGTAAGTGGAACAACAAATTGATGTCTCTCTCTCTCTCTCTCTCACTCCCCCTCCCTCCCCTTCTCTCCCTTTCTCTCTCTCTAAAGTTAATAAATGAAAATTTAAAATCTGAACTATATAGATGCAACTAAAGCATATAGTGTAGAAAGTCAAGGCTAAAATCAACCTTTTGATGTATCATTAATACATATATCAGAAAACCGGGAATTATTACATAGCTGAGAAAAATAGATTGAATCATAACTGTAACTTGTTGCCTTCAGTTGGATAATGCATAAAGTGCAAAAAGAACTCTTGGAAAATAAGACTGCTTTCTAATATTAAAGAGTAAAATACAAAGGTAGGGACATCTTCCATTAAAAACACACACATGAGAACCTAAGTGAAAAAATATGAAAAACATGAGCAAAGCCACAAGTAACATGGAGGGTCAACTTTACAAAGACTCAGTATAACCAACTGAAATTCCAGAAAAAGAGAACCAGTAAAAATGATACTTTCCTGGAAGAGTGCAATGATCAAAGGAATGAAGAAATTCTTCAAGGTCTGAAAATAGACAGGAAACTTTAATTTCAACTGACAGCAAGCATTTAACATGAGGAATTTTAAAAAGACAAACAAAAAGTTACCTTTTTGAAACATCAAAATATCAAGGGAAAGGAGAGGATTCTGGAAGTTTTCAGAGAAAAGGAAGCACAATCCCATCGCCTCCACAGCAGCACGAATGGGTCTGGCCAGCGAGGTGCGAGGCGGGGAGGCCGAGGCGCGGGGATGGCAGAGGCGCCCAGCAGCCCTGCAGCCAGCTGCAACGCGGCCCACCTGTCAGAAAGAGTCAAACGCGAAATACTCAGAGACGCAGGTTTACCTTCTGGCAAACTAACTGAGAGAGAAAATGAAGCAGAAAACACTAACAGAGAGAAACATATAAGGGAATGTATATCTAACCCGTCTCGGGAGGGTAACACGGTGATAGGCTTAACGCGCAGCTGGCTAAAGCAGGCAGGGAATGAGTGTGACCCGGAGACATCTAGAAGCAACGGGGAGATCCCCACAGAGAAAATGAGTGAGGAGATGAAGACATTAGGTATGTGACTGTGGGAGGAAAAGTAATTTTTCCTCTGACCCCGTTCTGTTCTGGTTGGCTAATGGATTGACTGACACAGATCACCAGAAGAAAATAACCACATTTCATTGTGTGTGTACACACAGGGGCTCCCAGAGATATGGGGCCAGAGGACCAACCAGGCAGTAGAGACATATATGGCATCTTGAGCTGCAGACAAGTGGGGAGGGTTGTGATTTGAGACTTCAAAGAGCAGGAAGCAATTCACAAGGAGCTGGAAAAGCAAATCTTCGGTAAATGCAAGTTTGCTGGACCCTCTTTAACATGGGACACAGGGAGGACTTGGTCAAATGGGCCTCACTAGCCCCCTACCTATTAAACTACAGTTACAGGTCCTCCATCTAAATTCCTTTAAGCCAGTTAGGGGGAAGGCGAAAGGTTTTGCCTGAGTATTTTCTCAAAAGTAACCAGCTTAAAACAAACAGGAGCACCCTGAGGGTGGCAAGCTCTGCTCCCTCTCAGGATGAAGCAGACATTTATTTCTCCCATTAACAGAAAAATGGGAGAATCAGATGTTTCTGAGAAACTCATGTTCCAAACATGAAACTAGCTAAAATGTGGCCAAGGTTTGAGAAATGAAGAATGGACAAAGGAGACATCACAAGAACATGATTCCTGTATAAATGATACAATCACCCCATCAGGCCCTTAGGTAGGGAAAATAATTACTTCTAGCTTCGCAATAAATAATGCCTGCAAAGCCAAAATGATAGAAGTGTTTATCACAATATAACTTTTAGAATAAGTCTTTAGATGAAAGCATGGGTCACTTAATTATGAAAGGACAGGATGTGAACTTTAGACCTCTCCTTCATATACCTTTTACTATACAACTTGAGGGACGACTGAGAAACATGGGGCGGGGGGGGAGCCACAGTGAGGCTGGCAGAAACCTGTTTTACTATAACCACTGAAAAATGAAGGGGTAGTGTTGAAGGAAGGGAAAATTGAGGTTGCTATATATTAATCAAAGTTAAATAGTTAATTGAAGTAAAATTAGAAATAGTGCCATACCTTTGAAAAGTCTGAGCTGCCCGTCTGGCGTGGCTCAGCTGTTGAGCATCGACCTATGATCCAGGACATCGAGGTTCAATTCCAGGTCAGGGCTCATGCCCAGATTGCTTGCAGGAAGCAGCCGATCAAAGACTCCCTCTCATCATTGATGTTTCTATCTCTCTCTCCCTCTCCCTTCCTCTCTCTCTGAAACCAATAAAAATATATTTAAAAAAAAAAGAAAGAAAAGTTTGAGTGGAATAAAGAGGGGGAGTGCCATGTAAATGAGGTAAATGAAGAACTGTCACTTGCAGAAGATGATCTGTAGCACAAAAAGTTGACAAATCTTAAAATAAAGATATAGGCACATTATTTAGAGATAAGTAGATAAACTCCAGAGAGATCAAGAAATGAGAGAAGGAAGGAGGGAGGGAGGGAGGGAGGGAGGGAGGGAGGGAGGGAGGGAGGGAGGGAGGGAGGGAGGGAGGGAGGGAGGGAGACTAAATGCAGAACTAAGTAAAGCTAGCCCTTGTGGAGGATGGAGGCTTGTCATCCTGATATCCTAGGAATAATGGATGAAGAAAGGTTTGAAGCAAGGTACTCTGGGTTTGCATTTTAAACACTTTTTCCCAACTTATTTCTACAGGGTTAACCTATAACACTAATAAAAATAAGGCTAGTAGTTATCTTTTGGCAGTGTTGGGGAGTGGGTGGGAGGAGGAAGGGTTGGGAACCAGTTGGATTTCAGCTACATTCCTTCACTAGCCAGGGAATTAGTGCCACAGACAATACAAGAGGCCTGGGTTCCCAGTCCAATTCCTGTGTACCCCATGCACTGCCATTCATTGAGCTAGAATTATATTATTTTGGGAAGTGGTCCAAGTGCTTTTGATGTGAATGATTAACATTTAAAATAATGCCAACTCATTTTGTAACTCATAACCAAATGGCTCCTCTCTTGCACACTGTGACCTGGTGGCTGAGGGATCCGGGGTTTGCGGAGCTCATGGATGAGACTGCAGTGAGCCGCGGCCTCTTGTTCTGCATACAGAATGAGTGTCCATTAGGCTCATTACTTTCTGAGCACTCTTTATTTTAATACTGATAGGGTACCACGGCATTTAGGTCACCTTTAGTTTCAAGCTGACATTTAGCTCACACTGAAATTAATGAACATTCAGGACAATTCCACAAATGCAGGAATCCCTCGAAAATGAGAAACACTTTAGAGTCCAAAGAAGGTTTACATTATTTTGGGCATAAAAGGTCTGGTTCATGCAATCTACATTCCATCAAATAAGTAGCATCCTGTCAAAGGACCATGTGGCTGGATTGTCTCTTTGGGGTAGAACCCTCTAGCTTGGGTCAAGGCTGGAAAATAACATCTCCATCACAACTAAGGAGCAATCTTTGTCCCTTATCTTCAAAATGCACTGAATATGTAGAAAATAAAATTTTATGGTGATTGAGACAGTATCTTAGTTAATAACTTAATTGGGTCCAAATTCAGCAACCTCTTGTATTTCTAAATGACCTTATATGTTCCAGATATTTTAATATCTAATATCTTGCCTAATGTTCAGCCTTGTACCAATGCAGTGGGTTTGGAAGGGAAGATATCTACCCCATTTTAAAAATGAAGAAACCAAGGAAGAATTACTGTGTCAGGACTGTGGTGAGGATTTTCATAAAATCTCCCAATGTCTTCTTTCATTCTTTGAAATGGAGCACAGAGCTGAGGAGTTGCTTTGAGCAGTGTGTCCCTTATTTAGTGCTTGCTGTCTGGAAAGTAAACCATTGAGGTGCTCCTTAGTTTTTTTCTGCTAATATTTAACAGTCTGACAGCTGTCAGAGGGGAAAGGATTGGGGAGCTGAGTGGAAAAGATGAAGGGAGTAAGCAAAAACAATTCATAGAGAGACAACACTGTGGTGATTATCAGAGGAAAAGAGACTTTGGGGGAAGTAGAGGAGGGTAAATGGTGACAGGGGGAGACTCGAATTAGGATGGTGAATACAGAATGCAATATGCAGACGATGTATTATAGAAGTGTACACTTGAAACCTATATATATTTTTTAGCCAATGTCACCGCAATCAGTTTAATAGAAATTTTTTAAAAAGATAATTTTCCTCCACTTGAACATTGTAGAATTAAGAACAGAATCCAAACAAAGTGAAATAACCTGTATGTACATAGATTTTTACAACAGTGTAATCTTTAAGGGCAAACGCATTATGACAAAAATGGGAAAACCTGGAGTATCACACGTAAGGTTTGCTATAGGACTTGATATATGCACTATATTAAGTCAAAGTGGAATCATGTAGTCATCAAAATGATGATACATGATTAAAATTCAATCTGAAAAATTTTAAATATATATACTTAGTACAAAGCATCCAAAATGTATATTTTAACTGTAACAAAATACAACTATGTAAGAACACAGATTATTGAAAGAAAACAAAGAAACAAAAAGGATTATGTTAGAGATTTCTGAGCCTCCGCTCTGCAGTTGGCCAGCAGGAGGCAAAGGAGATTCAATGATGCAGTTCCAGCCTGAGTGCGAAGGCCCCAGATCAGGGAGAGCTGATGGTGTAAATTCCAATACAAATATAAGAGCCCGATGGCTGGGGAAGACCCGTGTTCCAAAGAGAGAAAGGGGGCAGGAGAGCAGGAGCGAGAGCGAGAGATTTGGAAAGCCATCCTTCCCCTCAGGGAAGGAGTCTGCCAGGGAGCTCAATAACAAATGCCAGAGGGCAACAGTGTAAAATTGGGTACAGGCCCAATATGTTAAAGGCCAAAGATACACACATTTATCATCTTTTGTTATGCAGATTGTGATTGAATGGTTTCAACAGGACCCTTCCATCATAACTGACTGAGGAACCTGAAGGGGTGCAATGGCATTGGGAGTTGGGGGCGGTCGTGGGTGAGGGTGTTACTCAGAGCCCTGTCGCAGCAGGTGGTATAAGGAGACGTGACTAAAACGCGGAGTCACGATTCCTTAGGTAGTCGCACCTGTGCAACTTCTATAAATCTGTTTTCCATCCTGACAAGTTTTGGATCATTTCTTTCCAACTGATCGCTGTCCAAATAATATGATGCTGCACTGCTGTCCACATGAGGTTTTCCTCTTTTTTTGTCTTTTTAGCTCATTCTTGATTTAATATGCGGCCCCAGCACTTTATGTGGTTTCTTCGCAGCATGGCCAGCAAACCTTAACACTTTCCCTTCTAGTCAGTAACCCCTGAAGCACCTGGAAACAGTGCCCGGGCCTGGACTAAGTGTCACAAGGTACAGGTTTCTGTTAAGCTAAAGATAGTCTTGACCTGAGTTGTGTTCTAGTGCCTAAGCCCTAAGGTGGAATAACCCCTGGGTACTTTCCCATGAGACCTGAGACAGGACAAAGAGATGTCAGAAGAGACCTCACACTGTCCTCAGGACCTGAAGAAATGATTTATTATCTTACTGCACCTCTAACCAGTCGGCTCCCAGCACAATCTGAATCCCCTAACCCAAAGTGTCTTGTGATTTTGTCCTATTTAATCTGTAACCCACATGCCTTCGGGGAGTTTGGGCTTTGAGCCTAATGAGTGGAGATGCAAGTATGCACTAGAGGAGACTTGTGGGTTGGAGAATACAGACTCTGCAGTAATAAGCATAAAAGGCCACAAGATCACCCAGAAAACTGGTGCAAGTGGATATGGGGCGCTGACCTGGCCCTAAACTCCATAGGAGAGCTCAGGGGGATGGGCACAGAAGCCAGATGTCAAGACAGAGAAGGAGGGCCACTAAGTTAGGATGCCCGTGTTTCCTGAAATAAAATTTCAGTAATATCAAACAACACTGAAAGATAGACTCAAATGAAAACATGATTATGTCCTTTGTATGTGGGCATACAGAGGTCTCTGATGAGCCTCGCAGAAGCAAAAAGTTCAAGTTGAAGAAAAAAAGGAGGAGCTGGGCAGGTTGCTCAGTTGTTTAATGCGTCATCCGGATAAGCCAAGGTTGCCGGTTTGACCCCTACTCAGGGCACATACAAGAATCAGCCAGTGAATATAAATAAGTGGAACCACAAACCAGTGTTTCTATCTCTCTCTTTCTTTCTCTCTCCCTTCCTCTCACTCTCTCTAAATTAGAGTATCAGGGACACTGGCAGCAGTTAGCTGTGTAGGGGGACCGGGAAGCGGGGACTGTTCTGAGGATCCACAGTGAGCGCTCAATACCATTTGCTGAACTGAAGTGAATTCTAGTTTTGCACATTACTTTCTTCAAAGTATTGTTTCAGGCGTTTTTTCCTAAAATAATTATTTAATTTAAATGATATTTATTGACTATTCATTCTGTGAAAAACCCTATTCCAGCCACTATTACAGGATGCTATTTGGGGGAGTTGGCGTAAAGCGAGTTCCACTCTGCGGCCGAAGGCCCTTTACCAGCAGAGGCCAGCGGAGGCGGCGCGGCCTGAAGGCTGAGCGCAGCTGGCCCCTGGCAGACCCCTCTCCCCGCAGCACGAGGGGCCGCCCTCGCTGGGCGCCTCCGGCCCGGCGCCCGAATGCCCGGCTTACCGTTAGCAGGGAAGTTGCTGGCTCTGGAACTCAGTGTCCCCGTTGCCACAGGCTCTCTCGGGAGGACACGTGGACGTTGCTCTCTGGAAATGGCTTCAGCAGGACTCCAGTCCCCTTTCCAAGCAGAAGCCTGGTTCCTGGAGGGAACCGCACAGCTTCTCTGAAAGACGCATCTGAACTTCCTAATACAGATACGGCTACGAAGAGGTGAGCGTGAGAAGGTCTCGTTGCGGCATCAAATGCCCGGCCTTTATTTTGTCTAAACTGCCTGTGATTGCGCAGCGTTAGCGCTGCGGGTGCAGCCTTGGGCCCAGGCAGCAGGCAGCCGGCTCAGTGCTTGTATCTGCGTCTCAGCCTCACCACCAGGACATGAAACGCTGGGCATGAGATGTGCTGGAGATGGCTTCCTTCAGGCATGTGGCACAGCACGCGCAGAAACACATTTCTCCGAGGGAAGAAGCTTCACATGGGCGGCGAGAAGACGAGCCACAGACTTGTCTGCAGCAGGTGCATTTGCTAACTTGAGTATCACTGAGTGAAGGAACTTAGAAGGTTTTCAGATCATTCGTTCCTTAAATTTTTATCCTAACTGTTTCTTTGCCCACCCATTTAATCTGAAAATCTCCATCTCCTCCTAATTCTTCACAGAAGATTTTTAAGTCTCCTGAAATCGATGAAAGCCTGAACTAGGTCACATTAGGTCAGACCAAAGCCCACTTTCAAATCAAACCCAAAAGATTGGAGAAGTAAAACATCATCCTTCTCTAACTCAATCTCCTAATTCTTGCTTCTGTATTAAAGATAGTTTAAAGAATTTTCTTTGATCCTTAAATACTTTTAACCTGTGTTATATCTTGAGGTAAATGGTTTCCCCACATTTGCTCTCCACCGTATGCGAATACAAGCAGAGAACAGCAAAGCTGACTGGTAGATGTCTGTTAGCTTTTGTTGTATATCAAAGAGCCCCAAAACGTAATAGCTGGAAACAGTGACTGTGGCATGACTCGTGATTCCAGGTTGCTCAGCTGGGCTGAGTGCTCTAAGGCAGCCTCACTGACATGCCTGAGTTCCAGGGGAGGTGTGGGACATCAGGAGAGGGGGACTCTTGGAACACCTACTGCTGCTCGGACACGGTCACTGGTCCTCCAGGAGATGAGCCCAGGTTTTTCCAGGTGGTGCTAAAGGAGCTCCCAGCAGCAGGAGAGCACAGTGCCAATGTGCAATCCCTTCTCCAGTGTCTGTTGGCATCACATTTGCTAATGTCTCACCGGGCAAAGGAAGACACTTCAACAAGCTCAGAGTCAGTGCTGAAGAGATCCTCACAAAGGCACGGATACAGGAGAGAAATAAAGACGCTATTTTAAAAATATTCCACCACAATGGGTGAGAGAATCATGATGCAGAAACTAGCTCCAGCTGTGTGCATGCCCAGGAAGACGAGAAAAAGAAGAGGCCCATTGACTAGGGGCTGGCAAGCCTTTCCTATAAAACACCAGACAGTAAATATTTTTGGCTTTGCAGCCCAGACTATCTCTGTTGAAATTACTGAACTTCACTGTTCTAGAATTAAAGAAGCAGGCAACACAAAAACAAATGAGTGTGGCTATCTTCTAATTAAACACTATTCACAAAAGCAAGAGGTGGGCCAGGTTTTGCCTGCTACTGGGGCTCTCCACTCCTGGCCATTGTTACCCAGCCCGGTGGTTATTGCTGCACAGTGCATCCACACGAAACTTTCTGGCTTCAGAGTTTGGGTGGGTAAGGAAGCTGGGGAGGACTTTTCTGCAAAGTTCTACCTCAGGATTTCTCTGTAATTGTGGTCAGGTGGTGCCAGAGCTGTTGTGGCCAGAGGCTGCTGGTTGGCACAGGTCAGTTAGGCTTCCTTGTGCCAAGGCTGCCCCTAGGGCATTGCATGGCTTACATGCCATCCCAGGGCTGCAGTGAGTGTTCCACAGGGAAGGGAAGGCCAAAGTGCATTCCATAGGCCAGCTGCAAGAGTCACACAGTGACACTTCCACTGTGTCCTGTTGGAAACAAAGGCCACACACAATCAAAGGAATGGGTCATAGACTGCACATCCTGGAGGGGAGTGGCAAGTCTGTAGAAGAGGAGGTGGGATGGGAGGAATTGTGGTGGCCGACTTTGCCAAACACAACCACATTACACCAGGTAGGAACGTGTTTGCTCAGGACTATCAAAGGTGAGCACATGACACGCAGTTAATTTGGAAACCTGCAAGAATGCCAAGTGAAAGAGAGCGCGAAGTTTGCATTAAAAAAGACTCAGGGTTAAATTCTGCCCTGACACTCAATATCCATTTATTTTTCATCCAAAACCAATGAGGCGTCAGGTTTAAAGATGTACTTTCATACATAACTTAATAATTTTGATTTTGATTATTCTCCATAAAATGATCCTATGTTAATGTCTCTCTGAGTTTTTCTAATAATTAAACATTATAAAAATGTCAATGAAAGAACATCTAAAAAAAAGAAAGAAGAAATAAAATAAATAAAATAAAAAGTCTTATAAGACTTTATTTGAGCCAAAATGATGACCATTTGCCAGAATGCAAAAGCTCAACGTATTGAGGGATTGAGAAAATACTCCAGAGAATGGCAGTTTTTCACCTATTTTATACATTAGAATAAAACAAAAATGTGAGGGGGTTACGTGAAATTCATTGGTGGTAAATTAAGGGGGTGGGAGAAAGCGAAGCAGGGAAACCTTATTTTATTTTACATATAAAGTAAAATGGAGAGCCAAATACCCTTTTTATGTTGGTAGGTACAGGACAGTTAACATTTGCAGCATATAGAGGTGGAATGTGGGCAACAGATAATATACGGGTTCTGTGGCCTGGTGGGAGATTGTGCCCTGAGGGACCTGGAAAGGGGGGTCACCCTGACATTCCCAGGGTACATTATCTTGGATAAAGACTGACTTTTGTCAAGGAAGCTACAGGCCGAGGGCGTGACTATGCACCTGGCCCACTCTTAGTTAGGAATATTTATGTTCAGACTATTATATGGTTACCTTTTGTCTCCGGGTGTGTAAGGCCACCATGCAGACCTCCCCCGAGCTTGTCGGGCTGGGATGTGGCCCCTCTTCATTCACAGAAGATAACAGGCTCAGACAGTACCTGGCACGTAGAAGGCCTTGAATAAACGGCAGCAGTAACCTAGGAGCTATTCTTACTTATAGATCATCATACACACCAGCTACAATGCCAAAACCTGCGTCTATTAGGTCTAAGCTGTCTGAGTTTGGGTTAACAGGAAACGCAGGAATTGTAGGAGGAGAGTCAGGTTGATCTGGGTTCAAACCCTGCTCGGCCTCAATCAACATTAATTAAGAAATGCTAAGTGCCAGGCACTATGGAGCCACTTAAAAAAGGTACTTCTCTGTTTTATACAGTGAAAACAACATATGTGAATTAAAATAGAACTTTCCAATGAGCCAGTAATAGTTAAGAAACATCAAACTGTTCTCTTTATCACATCTCTGGGTGACTACCTTTTACAAAGGGTAAGAGTTTCTCAAAATCAAATATTATTCCAATTAGAGGTTGAAAAATATGTTTCAATATAAATAGCACTCTTGCCTGAGCCAGGCCTGGTTCAGGCTCAGGGCTCCAGCTGGAGGCAACCAATTGATGTCTCTCTCTTTCTCCCTCCCTTCCACTCTCTAAAAAGCAATGGAAAAAATATCCTCAGGTGAGGATTAAAGATATATAGATATAGATAAAGATAGATATATAGATAGAGATGATACAGATATAAATAGATATAGATGATATAGAGATATCACTCTAAATGCCAAGTAATGAAGAGCACTTAGCAGTGTTTTTGCTCTGAATGGCATTCACCTTAAATAGGAGGAGCTCTAATGTTTACAGAAGACAAGAGAGTATGTGAATTTTATCACAGCCAGAAAAGTGGTGGGTTTGATGTTATCCGAGCTTTTAAATCTATAAAATTCCCCTTACTGGTTTATATTTTCTACAATTCTTCTAACTGTCTGGCCGTTGAATCTGTCTGAGATTGAGAGGGTGTTTCAAAGCACTATATTGAGTTTTGATTTCTGGTTGTTTTCTGAAATTCTTTGCTTTCTAGAAGCTGTTGCTGTGCTGATTGGATTCATAAATGAGAGTAATGGGTGTGACTTGGTGGTAAATGTCAGACTTTGGTGTTATGAAATGCCCTTCCTTTTTTAATGTTCTCTGTTCTTAATTCTACTCTGACAGATATCAATACTGACATCAGTATTGCTTCTCCTGGTTTTCTTTTCTGTGTTCTTTTCTGTGATTACCTGTTATATTTTTCTTAAGAAGTTTTTGGTTTTTTTTTACCTTATGAATTTTTCTTTCTTCCTGCTGCATACTATTGGGTTTTGTTTTGTTAGTCAAACTAAAGCTGTTTATTTTGTTTTTATGCAGGGCTGGGCAAAAGTAAGTTTACAGATGTGAGTACATGACATAGTTTATTCTTATATTATTACTTATTAATTATTGTATTATTTTCCATATGAACATCTGCAAATCTACTTTTTCCCCACCCTGTGAGTTGAAAGTACTGGTATTCTAGTATTAATTCTTTCAATTTTTTAAAAAAATATATCTTTATTGATTTCAGAGAGAGGAAGAGAGAGGGAGAGAGGGAGATAGAAACATCAATGATGAGAGTCATTGATTGGCTGGCCCCTGCACACCCACATTGGGGATCGAGCCCGCAACCCAAACATGTGCCCTTATTGGGAATCAAACTGCGATCTTCTGGATCCTAGGTCCATGCTCAACTGCTGAGCCACACTCGGCAGGGCTCTTTCAAATTTTTTATTCGATGTGGTGTGTGTGTGTGTGTATGTTATTTACATAGTTTTCCATTATGTAATTTATCTGTATGAGATCATTTTTATTTAACTCTTGGTATTTAAAAAATCTTTTTCTTTTGTGCTCTTGGTCACTTCATATGCATTAGGATTCAATAACCATAGTTCTTTCTGTTACCCAGGAAAGGGCTGTATTCTGTGGGTTCCCTACTATGAAGAAGATTAAAATCAACTAATAACTTCTGTTTTACATCTCTCTCCAGCAACATCTAATTTGAAGTAATATCCCACTATTACCAGTTAATTCCTACATGGCAACCTGGTATATTTTTATCTTTTCATATACTTTTTTCAGGGCCCATCCCCCATTATCGTTACATTGTTATAACTTATGACCATTAAAAAAGTCTTGAGTCCATTGTAATTGCAAATCAAGCTCATTTGTATGGAATGATATGCATTTAATACTCAGTGCAAATCCTATTGCCAATATCACTAGTGTCACTTTTGTTGGCCTTAATTTTTTATTCTGTAGATTCTTTAGGAGTGTTCCAACAAACATGTCTTGTAAGTTTGTGCATGTTTAAGCATGAAGATCAGTTTACCAAACAGATGATAACTGACTCACATTTCCAGGTCTTGGATATTTTACATTATATCACTGCATCTTCTAACAGAAGAAAGCATTGCTGTGGAATATTTGATAAAAATTTGTATTAGGCTCTAATAATTTTACAAAAATGTATCATGGCTTTGAGTCATATGCATTGAATTTCTAAAATATCAAATGCAACCTTTAATTTATTTTTCATGTATTTATTTAATTTAAAATAAATTTTTATTTAGCTATTGTTGGTATATAATCTTATATTGGTTACATTGGTTTTAGGTGTACAATATAGTGATTCAGCATTTTTATACCTTACAATGTGATCACACCTTTAATTCTAGTAATCATCTATCACCGTGCAAACCTATCACAGTATCATTCACTATAATATTCCTTTTCACCCATCTTTCTCACCCCCTCCTTTCTGGTAACCATCACTTTGGTCTCAATTTCTATGACTCTGTATTTGTTTTGTTTTGTTTGTTTGTTTGTTTGTGTTTTGTTTTTAGATTCCATATATAAGTAAAACCATATGGTATTTGTCTTTCTCTGCCTATTTCACTTGGCGTAGTACTTTCTAGATCCATCCACATTATCTCAAATGACAACATTTCATTCTTTTGTATTAATTCGTCTATCAATAAACATTTAACCTGCTTCCATATCTTTTTATTGTAAATAATGATGCAATGAACATAAAGAAGCATATGTAATTTTGAATTAGTGTTTTCATTTTCTTTGGAAAAATACCCAGAAGTGGAATTGCTGAGTCATAAGCTTTATTTACTTTTAGTTTTTGAGGAATCTCCATACTGTTTTGCACAGTGGCTGCAACAGTTTGTAGTAGCACCTAGAGTGCACTAGGATTCCCTTTTCTCCATATCTGCACCAACACATGTTGTTTGTCAATTTTATTTATAATTGACATTCTGATTGGTATGAGGTGACATCTCATTGTGGTTTTGATTTGCATTTTCCTGATGATTAGTGATGTTGAGCATCTTTTTATGTCTTTTGGCCATCTGTGTGTCTTCTTTGGAGACATGTATCTATTAATGTGTATTTTTATAAATCGTATTTAATCATCATAAATTTTTCTTATAGTATTAAAATGTATTTGCATATTTTCTCAATTTATTATTTTATCTTTAATTTTTTTAATTAAGAAAGCATCCTTCTTTGATTTTCTATTTCTTTAAGGTATTTTCTAAGCTCATATGATACTTGCATTTTAGTCTTTATTTCTGAACTAAAATTAATAATTATGTTCTCCTGGCTGGCATGGCTCAGTGGTTGAACAATTGACCTAGGATCCAGGAGATGGTGGTTCATTTCCTGGTCAGGACACATGCCCAGGTTGTGGGCTCAAACCCCAGCAAGGGGCATGCAGGAGGCAGCCGATCAATGACTCTCATCGTTGACGTTTCTCTCTCTCTCTCTCTCCCATTCCCTTCCTCTCTGAAATCATTAAAGATATATTTAAAAACTATTATTATGTTCTGACATATTTAGCTTTCTTTTAAAATCTTCTGTTATGTCTTTCACTTTTTAAAAATTCTTCTTTGAATTCTGATTTATTTTTTTCTTCTTGGGCTTCTACAATTTTCCTCATTTTATGTATCCTCTTATGAAGTATTTGATCAAAATTTCCAGTTGTCTTTTTGAGTTACTTTTATAATGTATACTAGAATTATTCTACCTTTTTTATAACTTTAAACAGAATTTGGAAGGCTATTGTGTGATATTTATTTTTAAGTAAAACAAGTTTTTCTGTACCGTTAGGAAGAAGAAGAGAACTTTTATAGCTTAACATCATTCAGTCTCACTCTTTTGTTGTTTTCATGAAGTGATAAAAAAGTGATTTTTCTTCAGCCCCTCCCCTCCTTCACTGCATCTCCCTCTCCTTTGCATCAGTTGTCCATAAGCTCAGATGGCACTGGGCTGCTAATCAGGAGTTTTTCAGGCTCTCGGGACTAACACTAATCTCTCGGACTGTCTATACTCCTTTCTACACAATTTTCAATATCAAACGTGTTCCATGGCTCTGGCTGGTCTCTCCTTATCCACTCATATTTTTTTAAGGTTTATAAGGATACATTTTAATGTAGTTTATTTTTCTTTTCTTTTTTTTTAAATAATCTTTTTTGCAGATTTTTGTTCTGATTTTCTGGTTTCTCCATTAACTTGAAAGATGAAAGTCAGGAAGATTCCAAAACTACTGTGCTTAGAATTTTTAGAAATCTTACAATTCTTTCATTTTCTCTGCATACAAACTTTTCAAGAGCCCTCTAGCATGCTTTTTGTTTTGTTTTGTTTTTAAGTTGAAGTTCAAAATTGAATTACAGAGCTAATTATAACTGAAAATTAACAATTGGCTGATGTAATATTTTTTCTTCTTTCTGCTCAGAGCTTACTCTTAAAATTAAAGATGGAGTCAAACCTTTTAATTGCCCTTGAACCACATGGATTCTGGAATGGCTGGTGGAAACAAAGAAGTACAAATTATGTTAGAAAGACTAAAAGGGACATGAATGTGGAGTGAAGTCCTTGGGTCCATCAGCAGGTAAAGGGTATGGCCCTTTGCTATGTGACAATATTTCTTCACTGTCATTAGGAGAGCAAGATTCAGGCAGCTCATTTCCCTTAAAGCAATTTAAACAACTTCCTATAAGGGATATGATTTTTCATCTATTTTTTCTTCTTGCTCTTTGTAGTGAGAACTTTCCCATGACTTATACTTTGTTGTATCTCACTGGCTGTGTCTCAGTGCTAGAAACAAGAAAGAAAAAAGTATACTTACCAGTGACCACTGTCAATCCCCTCTGGAAAAGCATCAGCCAGACCATGGTCATGAGCTTGCATGTATCTCTTATGGCCACTGTTCCTGTGATCCCTGAGCAGAAGTCTGAGAAACATCTATGAATTATAGATATTTTAATGTTATCTGGAGAAGATAATAAACAGGTACTATAAGAAATAATCACTTACTACATTATATAAAACTTATTAAATAACCTGTGTCATGGGAAGGGGAAGGGGATTTTCTTAACCTTTGTCAAAGTTTCCCTAAAATAAATATCTATTACAAAAGACAAATAATCAGAAAAATACTTAGAAACTCCAATATCTATACAATGGTTATAACTTAAAAAGGACTCAGTCTATGAAGTAAGTAATATAGTATTACTTAAATAATAAAATTACAGAACTGTCTAAAATGGTTGCAGAGTAGGTGGAACCTACACTCACTTCTTCCTGGTGCCAACCTGCATTTATAGCTAAGTTATAGATCAATTAACCTGAATAACCAACTGAAGGGCAGTTGAACAGGAGTATTACAACCAAGTATTTACAGAAGAAGCTACATAGAGGGATAAGAAGGGTAGAGGCATGGAGAGGGCTGGCCTCTGGACCCATGTGTGGAGGCTGAGAAGCTGGAGGGATATACTGGTTGCAAAACTCCCCCTGAGGAGCGTGGGTTCTCAACCCCATGCTAGAACCCCCAAACCAGAGTACTAGGGCCAGGAAGAGGAACCAGCATAGCATCAGGCAGCAAAACCAGTGCAGATTGTCTCCATCTGGAAGAGGAGGCAGTCTGCTAGAAACCCAGGGGCTCTCTTAAAGAGCACTTACCCAAGGCTCCAGTAGAGGGAAGGTGACTTAGGGCTTATAAGAGTCATAAAGAAGATGTGGGTAAAATGGACCTGAGGAGAGATCTGAAGAGTCAACCACTGAGGTCCCAGTGCTGAGTTAATATCCCACACCACCCGAACGTGTCATCTTCCCATGGTCCATCACTCCTGTTCTTACAGCACCCACCTGGGAAGTACACTAACCAGACCTTCAAATACTGGCAAATCATCCTGCCAAGCTCAAGTTCTGCAGAAAAATCTGTTGGATGTACCCAATAGGGACATTTGTTGCACTCTTTTTCTGGAAAAGCTTTAGGTAGACACTCAGTCATTGAGCTGTGTGGCATTGAAAGGATGATCAGTCTTGCCCCCAAACTGCAGACTTAGCTAGCACCACCCCAAATGGAAGATTGCTTTGGCCTGCTCTCCTGAGTCTCAGTGGCTCTGTCCTGCTGAGCTCAGTTTCCTGTGGGAGAGGAAAGTACTGCTCAGAGTTGGGACATTCAGAGAGAGTCTCCCTCAGAGGCTCCTGTACAGATGAAGAGCAGTATGGAGCTTAGTGCTTGCCCCACTCCTGTAGGCTCAGCTGGTACCACTGATCAGAAGGGAGACTCTTCTGATCTACCCTCTCAAGTTCCAGTGGCTCTGCCCTGCTGAGCTTGTTTCTACAGTAGGGACAGCTGGTTGCACCCAACATAAACCTGTGTTGAACTCCTTCTGTGTAGCTAGAATGGGACACTCTAGCACAGACTGAGTGGTATAGGTCTGGAAGAGCAGCCACTTTCTCCCTACTGAGTGCCTGAGCATGCTGCCCCTAAGTAGGGGACCCATTAACCTTGTCTTCCTAACCTCAGTTGCAATGCCCTACTGAGTCTGTACCTTGTGGGAGAGCCTGTGGGTTGCAACCAGCTTGGGCCCACACTACAGTCTTTCTTCAGAAGACTCTGGAGGAAGTCCAGGCAACCTCAGTGGGTGGCAGAGTAGCCGGCAGGTGAACCTCTACCTCAGGGAGCCTTGTGCCATTTATTGATCTGCCACAGCTCAAAGCTGAAGGAAGCCAACCCTTTTACACAGCTCGGCCCTTCCCACATATACCCAGACCCATTGGATGCTGCCACAACAGTGAAAAGCATGGTTGCCCCAGACAGGTATCCCAAGGCCGGTTATACACGCCTGACATTGACATCCACCGGAACCCCCCCAAGTGGTCCCAAAACCAACAAAAACAATGGTGGTCTTGAGACAACAACAAAGCTTAACCCAACTAGCTACCCAAGTGGCACAACTAGCTACACAAGGGAGAGTCCAGCAGGCACCAGACACTGATGAAAACCACTCCGTCTTAGGGAACAACCCCTGCACAACTCATACAAGATGATTGAGATTTATCCTTATAGTCAGCCAGCCTGAGGGTCAACTCCACTCATAAAGCAGCCAACAATATTCAAGACTCAACTACAAAAGGATGGTACACAAAATCCACACAAGAAACATTCGTGGAGCACTAGTTCAGGTGATTTGGAAGATTGCACCACAAAGATCCCACAAGACACCTTCAGCATAAAGCTATCATAACAAGTTTGGGAGTCATAATAGGTCAATCTAAAAATGGAGGCAAACACAAAAAGGCAGACAAAATAGGGAGACAAAGAAACATACCCCAAATGAAAGAACAACAAAAATTCCCAGAAAAAAAATTAAATTAAATGGAAGCAACCAAGATAAAAGATGCAGAGTTCATAACAATGTTTATAAAGATGTTCAAGGACCTCAGGGGAAGAATGGATGATCTCAGAGAGAACTTAAACAAAGAGGTGGTAAGCACTAAAAAGGACATAAAAGCCATAAAAAAACACAGTGAGAAATTAAGGATACACTGGAAAGAATCAACTGCAAGTTAAATGAAGCAAATGACTGAATCAGTGATTTAAAGAACAAGATAACAGAAAACACATAAGTAGAGCAACAAAAATAAACAAATGATTTTTAAAATTTGGAAAGTTTAAGGGACCTCTGGGATAACATCAAGCATAACAACATCTGCATCATATGAACATCAGAAGGAAAAGAATGAGAAAGGGATAGAGAAACTGAAGAAATAATGGCTGAAAACTTCCTTAATTTGGTGAAGAAAGAAGTTACACAAGTTCAGGAAGCTCCGAGAATCTCAATCAGGATGAATCCAAAGAGGCCCACACCCAAACACATCATAATTAAAATGCCAAAAGTTAAAGACAAAGAGAGAATCTTAAAGGCAGAAAGAGAAAGGCAGTTACCTACAATAGAGCTCCCAGAAGGCTGTCAGCGGATTTATCAACAAAAACATTTCAGGCTAGAAGGGATTGGTATGAAATATTCAAATTGATGAAAAGCAAGGACCTATACCCAAGACTACTGTATACAGCAAGGCTATCATTTAAAATTGAAGATGAAATAAAGAGCTTCCCATATTTTAAAAAATAGGGGGTGTTATCACAAAACCAGGACTGAAAAATATCTTAAAGGGCCTTCTTTAAGAAAAAATAGAGAGACAGGGGAATATAGGTATAAAAAACAAAGTGGCAATAAATAAATATCTATCAATAATAATTTTATATGTGAGTGGATTAAATGTTTTAATCAAGAGACATAGGGTAGCTGAATGGAGAAAACATGACCCGTGTAAGTGCTGTCTATAAGAAACCACCTCAGAACAAAGGATACACAGACTGAAAATGAAGGAGTAGAAAAAAACACTCCATGCAAATGGAAACAAATAAATAACATGAGGTAGCAATACTTAAATCAGACAAAATAGACTATTTTAAAAAAGGTCATATAAGAGACAAAGAAAGACATGACTTAATACTAAAGGAATCAATCCAACAAGAAGATCTAACCCTTGTAAACATATATACACCCAACATAGGAACACCTAAAAATATGAAGAAAATCTTGCTGGACATTAAGGAAGAGATAGACAGTATTATAGTCATAGTAGGGGATTTTAACACCTAATTGACATTGATGGATACATATTCCGGACCAAAAATCAACAAGGTAATAGGGACTTTAAACAACACATTGAACCAGATGGATTTAAATTATATTTACAGATTATATAATCCCAAAGCAAGAAAACATACATTCTCTTCAAGTGCACATGGTACATTCTCTAGTACAGACCACATGTTAGCACACAATATAAGCTTTGATAAATTCAAAAAACTGAAATAATATCAAGCATCTTCTCTGAACACAATGGTATGAAACTAGAAATGAATTACAATAAAAAGAAATGAAAAGGACTCCAACACATGGAAGCTAAATTACATGTTACTAAATAATGAATGGATTAATAATTAGAACAAGAAAGAAATCAAGAGTTACCTTGAGACAAGCGAAACGAGCACACAACAACCCAAAATCTATGGAACACATCAAAGACAGTTGTAAGAGGAAAATTCATAGCATTACAGGCCTACTTCAACAAGCAAGGAAAATCTCAAACAATCTAAGCCTAACCTTAAAAGAACTAGGGGGAAAAAAGGAAACAAAGCCCAGAGTAAGGGAAGAAAAGAAATAATAAAGATTATAGCAGAAATAAGTGACATAGAAGCTGAAAAACAATGCAAAAGGTCAATAAAATCAAGAGCTGATTCTTCAAAAACATAAAAATGATTGACAAACCTTTAAACAGACTGATCAAGAAAAAAAGAGGAACCAAATAAGTAAAATCAGAAATGAAAGAAGAGAAGTAACAACTGACACTACAGAAATATAAAAGATTGTAAGAAAATATTATGAACAAATCTATGCCAACAAATAGACAACCTGGTAAAATGGATAAATTCCTAGAAACATACAATCTTCCAAATCTGAATCAGGAAGAATCATAAAAATCTGAATAGACCAATTGCAAGTTATGAAATCGAAGCAGGAATAAAAAACCTTTCAGCAAACAAAAATCCTCGACCAGGTGTCTTCAAAGGCAAATGTTACCAAACAGTCAAAGAAGAATTAATGCCTGTCCTTCACAAACTATCCCAAATAACTCAAAAGGAGGGAAGACAACCAATGTCATTTTATGAGGCCAGCATTATCTTAATTCCAAAACCAGATAAAGATACTACAACTAAATATCCCAAATAAACATAGATGCTAAAATCCTGAATAAAAATTAGCAAACCAGATCCAGCAATACATTAAAAAGGTTAAGTGAGATTATTTCAGGGATGCACTGTTGGTACAATATTCACTAATCAATATACTTGATATATCACATAAACAAAATTAAGGATAAAAATCACATGATCATACAAATAGATGCAGAAACAGCATTTGATTAAATCTAGTACCCATTTACAACAAAACTCTAAGCAAAGTGGGAATAAGGAAAACATACCTCAATATAATAAACACCATATATGACATAAACACAGCCAACATTAAACTCAATGGGCAAAGTTCAAAAGCATTTTCCTTAAGATCAGGAACAAGACAGAGATGCCCACTTTCACCACTTTTATTCCACATAGTACTGGAAGTCCTAGCCACAGTGATCAGGCAGGAAGAAAACATATAAGGCATCCAAATCAGAAAGGGGGTAGTAAAACTGTCATCATTTGAATATCAAGAACCCTACAGACTGTGCCAAAAAACTACTAGAACTGATAAACGAATTCAATAAATTAGCAGGATACATAATTAATATTCAGAAATCTGTGGCATTTTTATTGACCAATAATGAACTGTTAGAAAGAGAAATTAAGAGTACAATCCTTTTTACAATTGCAACAAACAAAGTAAGGAACCTAGGAATAAATTTAACCAAAAAGACAAAAGGACTGTATTCAAAAATGTATAGGACACTGAAGAAGGAAATTGAGGAAGATACAAATAAATGGAAGCATATGCCATGTTCATGAATTGGAAGAAATACCATCAGTAAAATGTCCACATTACCCAAAGCAATCTATAGGTTCAACACAATTCCTATCAAAGTACCAACGGCATATCTCACAGAACTAGAACAAACATTTCAAAAATTTATCTGAAACCAAAGAAAACCCCAAATAGCCTCAGCAGTCTTGAGAAAAAAGAACAAAGTTAGAGGTATCACACTGACATCAAACTATACAATAAGGCCATATCAATCAAAACAGCATGGTACTTGCATTTGAACAGGCAGATAGATCAATGAAACAAAATAGAGAGCCCAGAAAAAAATTCACCCCTTTATGGTCAATGAATATTTGACAAATGAGGCAAGAACATAAAACAGGGTAAAAGCAGTCTATTAAATAAACAGTTTTGGGAAAATTGGTCAGATACATGCAAAAAAAAAAAAAAAAGACACTAAACCACCTCCTTACACCATACACAAGAATAAATTCAAAATAGATTAAAGAATTAAATATAAATCATGAAACCACAAAACTCCTAGAAGAAAACATAGGCAGTAAAATCTCATACATTTCTTATAGCAATATTTTTCTGATATATCTCCTTGGGTAAGAGAAACAAAAGAAAAAATAAACAAATGGGATTACATCAAACTAAAAAAACTGTTACACAGCAAAGGAAGCCATCAATAAAATGAAAAGACAATCCACTGAATGGGCGAACATATTCGCCAATGATACATCTAATAAGGGGTTAATTTCCAAAATTATAAAGAGCTTATGCCAAGAAAACAAATAATCTAATTTAAAAATGGGCAAAAACCTGAATAGACATGTCTCCAAGGACATACAGATGGCCAATAAACATATGAAAAGATGCTCAACATCACTAACCATCAGAGAATGCAAAGAATGAAATAAAGTGATGAACAAAATAGGTCCAGAGGCGTAGAAGCGTGGAACAGACTGAAGGATCTCAGAGGGAAGGCCGGGAGGGGGGAGTGGGTGGGGAGACATTAATCAAAGAACTTATATGTTTATAAGCATAACCCATGGACACAGATATTGTTATGGGGAAGGCCTGGGGGCAGGGTGGATAGGGGGAAAAAGGAGACATCTGTAACACTTTCAACAATAAAGATAAATTTTAAAAAATATGACTCGGTTGGAGCATCGTTCCATACACCAAAAGGTTGCAAGTTTGATTCCCAGTCATGGCACATACCTAGGTTGTGGTTTCCATCTCTGTCAGGGTGAATGCGGGAGGCAACCGGACGATGTTTCTCTCTCATATGATTTTTCTCTCTCTCCTCTCTCCCTTTCTCTCTCTAAAATCAATAAAACATATCCTCAGGTGAGGATAAATAATAAAATAAAAACACAAAATAAAACTATAATTACATATCACCTCACATCTGTAAGAATCAACAAACAAGTGTTGGAGAGGGTGTGGAGAAAAGGGGATCATTGTGCACTGATGGTGGAAACGCAGACAGGTGCAGCCACCGTGGAAAACAGTGTGGAGTTTCCTCAAAAAATTAAAAATGAAACTGCCTTACGACCCAGTGATTCCACTTTTGGATATATATCCAAAGAAACTTAAGACACTAATTCAAAAAAATTTATGCACCCCTATGTTCGTTGCAGCATTATTGACAATTGCCAAGATCTGGTAGCAGCCTTAATACCTATCAGTAGGCGGGTGGAAAAAAGGCTGTGGTACGTTTACACCATGGACTAATACATGGTCATAAAAAAGAAGAAAATCATGACCCAAATATATGCTGTCTACAAAAGTCTCAACTCAGAACAAAAGACTCACACAGGCTGGGGGGGAAACATACCAAAAAAACCTTCTGAAGGACTTTAAAGGAGAGATCGACAGCAATACAGATACAGTAGGGGACTTTATCACCCTACTGACTTTATGGGCAGATCTTCCAGACAAAAATCAACAAGGAAACTGTTTCTAAATGACACATTATATCAGATGGATTTAATTGACATTTACAGAACATTTCACCCCAAGATTGCAGAATATGCATTCCCCTCATGTGCACATGGGACATTCTCAAAGACATACCATATGTTAGGACACAAAACAAGTCTCCATAACTTCAAGAAGATTGAAATCTCATCAAGCACCTTCTTGGACATTTACACCATAGAATAACAAAGGATGCCTTACCCTTTGAGACAGCATGGTGGGGCCTGGAGAGTATTATGCTAAGTGAAATAAGCCAGTCAGAGAAGGACAAGTATTACATGATCTTACTCATATGTGGAATCTAATGAACAAAGTAAATTGATGAACAAAATAGATCCAGAGACATAGAAGCATGGAACAGACTGACGAATCTCAGAGGGAAGGCAGGAGTGGGTGGGTAGGGAGAGATTAAACCTAAGAACTCATATGCTTATATGCATAACCCATGGACACAGACAATAGTGTGGCGAAGGCCTTGGAGAGGGGTGCAAGGTGGAGGGAATCAATGGGGAATAAAGGGAACATTTGTAATATTTTCAACAATAAAAAAAAATTTTTAAAAAAAGGAAATCTTGCTTTTTGGGACAGTATGGATGGAGCTGGAGAGTGTTATGCTAACTGAAATAAGTCAGAGAAAGAAAAATGCCATATAATTTCACTTACATGCAGATTCTAATAAGTAAAATAATCTTAAAAAAACACACAAAAAACAAAATAGAAACAGACTTATAAATACAGAGAACAGACAGACCATTGTCAGAGGGGAAGGGACTGGGGAGCTGGGTGAAAAGAGTGAAGGGTTAAGAAAAACCACGTAGACACGGTGACGGCTAGAGTGACAGGGTGTGGGAGAGGAGGCAGAGGGGAAAGGTGCCATAAACGGTGGTGGCAGAAAGAAGCTTGACTTTGGGTGGTGAGCCATGATGCAGTGTGCAGATGATGTGTTATTGAGTTACACACTTAAAACCTGTATGGTTTTATTAAGCAATGTCACCCCAATAAATTCAATAAAAAATAACAATAATAATAATATTATTATTGTATATGTGCTTATGCATGTGTGTATATGTACATGTATACACATAAGTAATAACAAACTAGCCTGTTAGCTGGTTAGAGAACAAATGAAATTCATAATACATAAATGGGGGTCGCTATTTTCTGATATAAATGTAATTTATGCTACCTATATATTATAAAATTATTTACAAATGGGAGTTTATTTCATCTTTTACCTTTTCTTCTCTCTTATTCTTTACATACTTGAGAAAATGCTGGAAGGATCTGGAAATGCTGGAAAGTGCTGGAATATATGAATTTGTGTAACTGGGAGTGAGATTATCAGTGATTTTTTTAATCTAAATCTCCTTTTTAGTCAATAAATATATTATCTGTATAATATTGGCTTACTCATGACTCTACTATCTCTGGTTATTTTTTTTCTTAAATTTCTAACCAAACCCCACTGATTTCCCTTTTGCTTACACAGAAGTTCAGTCCCTTAAAGTGACCCTTGATTAGTTAAGAAGTTCCAAGATGTGCATTACAAACAGATATCCCTTAAGCAAAGCGTCCTTTCCCTGTACCCATCACTACCCCTTGGCTGGGTTCCAGTGAGGATTGTTATTCTAATCGCCGTCTTCTTCTCGACGTGAACCAAGTCATACAAACTGGCAAACCATCGCATCTCGGAAATGGACTCCCATAGCTTTATGTGAAACGGAGGTGCCTCATCAGATGTCACCGTGATACCCCCGGGGAGTCACATATGTGCTTGATGCCATCATCTTCTCCTTGAGTTCCCATTACATGTGATGGACACTTGAATCACTCTGCTAGACACTGTCGTCCCTGCACTCGCATAATGGGCTCGTCTGTGGCTAAGAATGGGGGAATGAGGCTGTGTGTGTGTGCATGTGTGTGCGCATGGTTTGTGTGTCACGCTCTCTTGGATAGATCCATAAGTTCTTGCTTCTCTATAAATAATACTGATGTTAGCAAAACAGTTTTTAAAATTCTACTTTGTGCCCCATCACGCTACATAGGACTCAGGTATGAGTATAAGCAGGTTGAGTTGGGAAGCAAACTAAGAGAACGCATGCTCTCTTCAAAGCCTTTTCTCCCCTTTGATAGCTGAGTCTGTTTTTAGGCCACGCTTCACCTTTCTCAAGATGAAGCCTTCTCGCAGGCCACTCTTCAGTAAACGGACTGCCGGCGGGCCACCACCCCGCTTCCTCCAGAATCGCACTTAAAAGCGTCTGTGAAGAACTGTGTGAAACTACCCTCGTTTTGGGGCCATCATATTAAGTATGTCGGTTTCAGTCACAGGGTCTAAAATGCAAAGTAACTTTTGAAGTTGATTGCTTTGATTAATAAATAAATATTCTTTGTTCTTTTAAAATTTTTAACTGTTTGCCATTATTTAAGTCTATTTTGAAATGTACTTTAAGAGCAATTTGGACTGTAATATGTGACAAAACTTCAATACCTTCCTCAATGATTCTCAATTACTCCTTATAACATTCCTATGAAAAGTAATTTCAGAAAGAGTAGATAGTTAGATGCTAGATGACCACTGCAAATATCCAAATAAATGTTAACTGAATTAATGGGAAATTGATATTTACAATGTGGGTGGATATAGATAACACCACTGTGCAGTCCTTTAATCACACTAAAACTCAATGACTTTATTTATTTATACAAAAATATGCATTGAGCAACCTTCTATTTGCCAGGTACTATTCAATGAACATGAGATGCATCAGTAAGAATAAATAAATACATAAGTAAATAAATCACATTCTTTCCTTGTGAGTCTATGACAGAAAAAATATGTGAAGCAGGGTAAGGGGGACGGTAAACTCTGAGTGATAGGAAAGGGACAGGTTGTCAAAGTTGCTCTATCTTAGAAAATCATATCTAAACAGATACTTGCAGGTGGGGAAGCCAGCTTTGCGGCTCTGAGGAAGGAGCACTGCAGGCAGGCAAACAGTTAAGAAAAACACATTTTGATGGGAGGCTCCCTAGCGTGCATGAGGAGAGTGGGGTGGCAGGAGGAGGACGAGCCGAGGCACAGCTGAGGGGCGGAAAGTTACAGACAAGGCAAGAAGAACGACTGGGGACGGACGAAAAGTGGAGTCACTAGGGGGTTTAATGGGAGGAAAAATGTAATTCCACCTCCATTTTGAAAGGTATTTTGGTTGAAATAGACAGTGAAGGGGAGGATAGGTAAAAGTAGGAGAATAAATTAGCTGGCTTCGGCAATGAGTCCTGCGGGAAATGGTGGCATGGAGACCAAGAAATGCGGAGAAGACCGCCAGCCCCACCTGCCACACTCGCCTTGTCCCTAACACGCAGTGCTTGGCTTGACGGCCTTCATCTCTGTCAGATCCGTCACCTTCTTTTACTCCCATTTGGCCTGCCAGCTTCTTGGTTAACAGCCTCCTCAATTTTTCTTTTGATTTACCTTAATTTACTTAATGAATCCACATTTCAGTTATTTCCTGCGTTTTGCTCTTGTTGACAATGCTGAAGTAAACGTCTTTCCACATGTATATTTGCAACCAAGTGCCAGCATTCCTGTAGAATACACCTGAAAAAGGGAGGTGTTGGGTCAAAGTGTATGTGAATTTGTGTTCTGTTTGTATGTTTTATTTCTCTTTTTTATTTTGTTTTTCTTAGAGCAACAAATATTTATTATCTCAGTTTCTGGAGGACAGGAATTTGGGGATGCATCTAGATCAGGAACTCACATGAAGTTGCAATAATGACATAGGCGAGAGATGTAGCCATTGGAAGGCGTGGCTAAAGCTAGAGGAACTGTTTGCACTGTAATTGGCTCATTTAGCTGTTGTCAGGAGACCCCAGTTCATCCCATGGGTTACATCCACGGCATCAACTGCATTCTTCAGTGCAAGTGATTGAAGATGGCAAGGCAGGAGCCATTTATGACATGTGTAGTCACCGTTTCTGAAGCACTTCATTTTTTTGTGTAGATCTAGATTTCAATTTGGTTTTATTTTTCCATCTGCCTAAAATATGTCCTGGAACATTTCTTTTGTAGTTAGGATCTGGTAGTCATGAATTCTTTCAGTTTTCATGTGTCAAAGAAAGTCATATTCTCTTTTTACTTTTTTCTATGTTTTAAATTTCATATATTTATTGATTTTATCTTTTTAAATTTTTGTATATTTTTAATCATTACCTGAGCATATGCTTATTGATTTTAGAGTGAAGGGAAGGGAGAGAGAGAAAGAGAGAGACTGAGAGAGAGAAACATCTGCGTGAGAGAGAACACTGACTGGTTAACTTTCCTGTGTGCCCAGATATGAGATCAAACCCACAACCTAGGTATGTGCCCTGAACCATAATCAAACCTGCAGCCTTTCAGTATTCAGGACAATGCTCCAATCAACTGAAGCACTTTGGCCAGACCTATTTATTGATTTTAGAGAGAGAGGAAGGGAGAGAGAGAAACATTGATGTGTTCTTTCTCATGGATCTGTTTTTCCACCCATGCATGCAGCCACTGGTTGATTCCTGTATGTGTCCTGAACAGGGATGGAACTCAGCCTTTGCATTTCTAAATGATGATCTAACCAATGGTACTACCCAGGGCTCTCCTCACTTTTTAAAGACATTACCACTGATTGTAGAAGTGTGAATTGACAGTATTTTCTTTCAGTACTTAAACTTTTGCTTGCAAGGTTTTCAACATGAAATATGTTGTTATCCTTACATTTGCTCTTCTTCACAGAACATGTCTTTTTTTCTGTTACAGATTTTAAGATACTTACTTTTATCACTGCTTTAAAAACAATTTGGTTTCAGTACAATTTTCTTCATGTTTCTGAGCTCATGGTTTTTGAGCTCCTAAGCTTTATGAATATATGAAATACAATTACAGGAACTTTTTTAAATGTCACTGTTGGCTAAACTTGACATCTGTCTCAGTTCTGTATTTATTTCAGTTGATAATTTTTTCTTGATTGTTGGTTATATTTTCTTGCTTTTTTACATGCCCAGTAATCTTTGATTGGATGCCAGAGTGTGAATTTTTACTTTTTGAGTGCCTAATCTTTTTGTGTTCTTAAAAATCTTGAGCTTTGTCTTGAGATGCATTCAGTTTAACAGGGAACAGCTGGATTTTTAGGTCTTGTTTTTATGATTACATGGGACTAGAGCAGTGCTCAGTGTAAGGGTAGTTCTTAGTCATGACTGAGGCAAGACTGCTCTGTGTGCTGTGTCCAGTACCCTAGGAGTCATGGGAATTTCCAGTCTAGCTTGTGGAAACTGTCACTGTTCCTGGCCCCAGGCCACATGGGATATTCCTTTCTCTAATATGCTCAGTTAGATCTTATTTTGGCCTTGAGTAATCTCACATGCATGTGCTAAGCATTACTTGGGTAGATATGTAATGAGGGGGCTCTCTGGAGATGTCTGGAGATATTTCTTTATAAATCTCCTCTTCTCAGTACTCTGTTCTGAAAAATCTTACTGTCTTGGTCTCCCCAG
This sequence comes from Miniopterus natalensis, assembly GCF_054644295.1. Classification (NCBI taxonomy): domain Eukaryota; kingdom Metazoa; phylum Chordata; class Mammalia; order Chiroptera; family Miniopteridae; genus Miniopterus; species Miniopterus natalensis. Next base: position 78,062,162 of record NC_142088.1, on the reverse strand, counting down.
ACTCTGTGATCCATATTCTCAACTCAGGGAGCCTGCTGGGTTCTCCCTGGGCTCACTCTCTCCATGTCATAGCCGAGACAGTCTCACGGCAGTTAGCTGGGACAATCACAGAACTTACCTCCTTTGTTTCCCTTCTCTCACTGATCAATGTCCTCCATTGCCCTTTAAATAATGTAGTTTCATAGATTTTATTAATTTTTGTGTTGTTTCAACAAGGAGGGAAAACCTTGTTCTTGTAACTCCATCTCGCGTTGAAGCAGAGTCTCATCATTTCCGTCTTGAATTTTCATTGTCCTTCTAACTGATTTATTTTCCTCCTCAGCCACCAATTCGAAACTGCTGCAGGTGAAAACCAACTTTCTAAAGCACTAACCTTTTCACATCACATGTAAACTTGAAATGGTTCAAAGGCTCTCATTTGAAAAAAAAAATAGAACACACACAGTGGTATATTGTGCACATTAGTGTTCAGACTTCATCCACCCTCCCAGGATCTTCACACTGGTCCCTGTATGAGTCCCACTAAAATAAAGGAAATATCAGCCTATCGTGAGACACTTCCCTTTAGCTTCCCTTTGACTGGAAAGCTCTTCCCTTTCCCCCTGCTGATACCTACTCATACTTCCAATAGTTTAAGGATCAATTTATCAATAAATTTATGGTCTAATCAGATATTTATTCTTTTGGTCTTCTCAGCATCTAGCATAGCATTTAGAGAATAATAGAGAATTCATAAATACATAAATATTTGATGAGTAAGTGAATTAATAATGAAATGAATGAATGAATGAATGAGTAAAATGACCTTTGAGAAGTTTAATTATGAAATATGTTATGTAAATCGAGCATAGAAAAAGAATGCAGGCTTTCTGTCTTAAGAGCCATGTTGATTTCCAGCCATGCAGCACCCATCATTTCTGTTTTAGAAAGAAAATATAGCAGTGTAACCACTTCTTTTTACCAGTGTTTCAAATTTGAAGATTATTGTGGCAATGCCTTCTAGTTGGAGAGCAACACTGACTAACTTTTCACAAAATAAACAGAGCGTGGGATTTAATCGAGAGTAGCTCATTTGAAGGACAGGAAATTGTATTAGTTTCATTTCCATAGTTTTAGTCAAAGAACAGAAGATAGCAAAGACTAATGCTATGCTGTGGGATCAGACAGCTTAGGTCCAAATCCCTTTTGTACACATAACCCTTTTGTGACTTTGGACATTGCCTACCTATCTAGGTTTATTCCTTGCCACAATCCTCTTTGTACCCCACTTTCTGATTAATTAGAATGAAGGGTGATATATATGTCCTTTCATAGGAAGGTTATTGACCTCAAATAAAACAATACTTGCAGGGCCCCTGGCCCAGTGGTGGGGCGCCGTGAATGATCAGCACGGATTATCTAGCCTCGTTTGTTTCAACTCCATGTGCTGTCACGGAGGCAGCAAGTGAAGCTTCACATCCCACAGATTTACCTTCAGACTTCTAACAGGTTTAAATTAGCGTCTCAACTCAGCAATGTGTGAACGAGTTTAATTTTGGGTAAGTTTTTGAAAATTGCCTTATTCCAAATTCAGTCATCTAACCAACATTCATCTAAATCATAAGCAATATCACCTGGGGAAAGAGAAAGCCTGTTCATGGACTGCTCTCTCACAGTATTTCTCATTAAAACACTCCTTATTAGAACAGGACTTTGAACAAAGGATGGTAAGGTGAAACCTGCTGTCGACAGGGCTGATTCTCCTGGGATGGAAGAGTGACCATTATAAAAACTTTAGGGCACACAGTCTGACCCTTAGGAGAATATTTGTTTAAAGAAAGCAATGTATAACAATTGATATAAATGCAGGAAAGATCTTTATGTGAAAAATTGGCAAAAAAGCAACTTAAAATATGCCTTACAGATATGCAACACTGTTTTATTTATAAAGCTGTTTACAAGTCCAGGAGAGAGGCCTGGAGATAAAATGTAAAATACACATACAAGAAAATCAGGAAAGTCTCACTCATGGTAATTGAGACACAGGACACATCTAGTGGTTGTGAAAGTTAGGTGTTAAGGGACATTACAAATCTTAGAGAATGGTGAAGTCATATTGCAGAGCGATCTGTACCTGCTGGAGAGGGTGAAGAGAAAAAAAGGAGTATGTTGTGTTTTGAGTATTACTGTTACTATGGATTTGAAATTATAATAATGATGATGATGATAAAAAAAAAAAATAATGTCCTGAAGATCAAAAAATGAATCCCTTGTTGGTTAATGGTGCAATTATTGTTCTTGGTTGTTTTCTCTCATGCTGTCATTGTTTTGAAAAATACTCCTGTAATAAATAGGAAAGTTCAGGAGAAATGTCAGAATAGCTCAGGTTCCAAAGCCAAAGTCGTAGCCCTTATTCATCTGAGTATGTCAAAATCAATTGAAAATTTTGATAATAATGCACATATAGTATTCTTTTAAAAACATGGTAAATTGTGAAAAAAATAAACTTGAAAAAAAACTGACAAAATTTTCTTACTTAAGATTCTGATAAGCCAATTTATAAATCCTTACAGAACAGGCAAAAATTGGAGCCCCACCTAAATACCAGCTGCTTTTGTGGATCAGAAAAAGAGGTGATAAAGTTTTCCTAAAACCTTCATGTTTTTAATGTCCCATTCAGGCACACACTTCCCCTCCGTGACACATTAAGAAAAGACACTTGGTCCATAGTTGAGAAGAAATGGAATTCTGGGCATTTTTCAAGTTTTGATAGAAAGTTCTGGGGGGGGCTGGGATTCTCAATTTATTTTTTTCCCCAAGGAGAGCTAACAAACTGCCAGAGACACAGGATATGCGCAGCCCACCTCCCTCCACGCCTCTCAGCACCGACAAGTGAATCCGTGAAACAGCTCAGGCCCACGGCCCGCGCCTCGGTGGGGCCCACGCAGCCGCTGGCGACACCCATGTGGTTCCATGGCCGGGCTCGTGGAGCAGCAGCAGCATCGAATCGGGGGCAATGATCTATCTGGTGTCCATGGCTGTGCTGATGACCAAGTCGAATCAACCACCAGGCTGAACTGATCAATTGTGCAGAGAGTGGCCATTAATACAACTGGAAACCCCATTTCCAAAGAAAAATGGTCACTTCGGAGGCTGCCTCTGACTGTCGAGCCGTCTATAACAGCATAACTTTGAGAGACTGGATTCTTAGGTGCATGAACTGCAATTTGGGGAAATCATAAAGCTTTCCTGTACATGGAAGTTACAGAGACTAATCATCTCTCTGGGGCTTTCCTTTCCTATTTGTAAAGTGTAATGGGCTAGGCTCTGCCCTGGGCTCGGGCAGCTGAGCAGACAAGGGCCGCGCAGGGGGTGGCCAGGCGAGGAGGAGAGGTCGCTTTGGGGCTATGTGGATTAAACTCTGAGTGGACTTCCACAGGGTTCTTGACTTGTTAGTGTTTCACCTCACTAAGGAAAATGCTATGATTCCTACGTGGCCAGTTAGTTTTAGAATTATATAAGCTAATATATACGGATAAGAATCCAGCAAGAGCTGGAATAGAGCAACTGCTCAATAAATATTTATTGAATGAATGATTCTAGGAAGAAATGTTTGATAAAAATGAATGAATAATTAAGGTTACACATAGGTTCCTTAAAGCAAAGGAAAAGAAAGGGGAAAACGTTATTCAAATCTTTCTGACTACCCTACTGCTGACCCCTCCTTGTCTTGTCAGCTAAGATCAGATAAAGTCGGTCCTGGCCGGTGTGCTCAGTGGTTAGAGCATTGGCCCCAGAGCTGAAGGTTGCCATTCGACTCCTGGTCAAGGGCACGTACCTCGATTGCAGGTTCGATCCCTGCCCTAGTCAGGGCTCCTGAGGGAGGCAACCCATTGACGTGTCTCTCTCACGTCCATGTTTCCCTCTCTTTCTCTCCCTCCCTTCCACACTCTAAAAATCGATGGGAAAAATATCCTCTGGTGAAGATTAAAAAAAAAATGAGATAAAGATGTCATTGATGGAAAGTTGCTACATGCCAAACATTTCTATATATTATGAAGTAATAATGGGATAATAATAGTCCTTATAACACCTACTGCGTTCCAAGCACTTTACACATGTCCACTCATTTACAATTTTGTAAAAATCTTAGAAAGCAGATCCTATATTTACCTGCATGTTTTGCATAAATTTATTACCTTCATCCACAGTGAAAAACTGCAAAACGAGATTGAGCAGGAGCCAGACACACAGTCTCTTGTATCTGACTTTATGGTCTGCAGATTGTATTGCATCTATCTCTTCACCAGGGAAGGTTCCCTCCAGGAAAGAGGAGGGTGCTTGTGGAAAGAACAAAGGGACTGGAAAAAAAACATAAAACCAGAAAGCTGAAAAGAAAAGTGATGTTCAGTAAATGCCAAGTCTTGGCAAGAGAACCAAGAGTTGTTGCTTGGCCCTGGCTGGGTAGCTCAGCTGGTTAGAATATTGTCCTGATATGCCAAAGTTGCAGGTTCAATCTCTGATCGGGGCACATACAGGAAACAATCAATGATGCAGAAATTAGTGGAACAAGTCAATCTCTCTCTCTCTCCTCTCTCTCCCTTCTTCTCTCTAAAATCAATAAATAAAAATAAAAAATAGAGTTGATGCTTAACAGTGGGGCAGTGCTTCCCAGTCTGTTGTGAGGACAGAACTGACTTGTGCCCAGTTCAGGTGCTGCTAGGTTACAGCACACTTCACTGTGGCATCTTTATATTGAGAAAAAGACTTGAAATGATCCCCGGGGCTAACCTGAGCTGTCTGCATCAATGATAGTTTCTAAACACATTTACATTAGCATTCTAATTACTATGCATATGTGCCAGTGAAGCTGGGAATTATTTGTTTGCAAAAGGCTTTAAATCTAGGGTTAATTAAAATGTAAAAAACCGTGGCTTGTCTCATTTTCAGGGTCTGTCAAAATATGTGTTGAATTAACTAACCCATGTTGCATGGCCTAAAATTTTATTTAAAGTGTACTGTATCTAACTGAAAAGTTCCTTTATGAGCAGGGAGCTCCCTTTGTCTGGAATTACGAAGTACACTTATAGCTGCCCAGCAGTTAGTTTAACCAGGGCCAGTTCTCACTTTGCTGGAGCAGAAGAGCACATTTAGTGCATGGCTTTCGGTATCTAGTTCCCTAGTCGGCCCTGGATCATTTAGCTCACTTGCCTGGTTTGCTGGGAAGCCATGTTTAGTTATATTCGTATTACTCGCCTCTCCCAAGGTCCCTCAGCTTCCTGTCCCATTCTTTTCAGGAAGAAAGGCAGGTCTGAGGCCCGCAGGGTGGGACTCAACTCAGTCAGAGCCTGGGGCCCACCCATGGGTTCTGTGGAGCTCTCGTCTGCCTGGGTCCCCATATCTAGCTGTTTGAGAAGTTTGTCAGGGCTTCCTAGAGCCTAGGAATTAAAAGTCTAAGAGAGACATTTGTTTCCTCTCTTTGCTTTACCTCCCCCATCTCAACCTCTCACCTTCCCTGGGGACCCCATTCTTCTGTCAATGAGGCTGGAGATCAACACTCTTCAACATTGCCCCCCGTGTTCGCAAGGCTGTGTCAGGAGTAAAGCAGAGGTGCATTTTCTATATGTTCAAATAGTTAAATTTTACAAACCAAGCTAATAGTTAAAATATGTTCTATATTCTTAAGTTAGAAATAAACTTTTAATTTTTCAAATTGCATTAAAATTTATAAACATGATTATTCAGGTGACTAAAATTTGGCAAAATATTAATCAAATACAGCATGAATATTTATTTTTTCCTTTTTGTTTATTGTTGACAGTATTACAGATGATTAATTCTGAAAATATTTTTAAAAATTAATGACATCACCTAAAGTGTATGATTTCCATGCCCTGTCAAAGCAATCCCACGCACCACACTGCCAGGGCTTGTCATTCTTTTCATAGTCGGATGAGGCCACAGTCCTCTAAAGAAAAGGGAAACTGGAGCATTGCTCAGTTTGTGAAAGTCTGCCTTCTAACAAGACTGTGCCTGCATACATAAAGGACATGGTTAGTAAGAATTAAATTCTGAAGTGTGGCGGAGGGGGGTTCCAAGGGCATCTTAACGATAGGAACTCCTGCAGAGAGGGAAGGAGGTGGTCTCCTTTCCTCCTGTGCCCGGCTCCAAGCACTGTAGAGAGTAAACAGTAAGTGGTTCGCTATTAATTAAATGCTCTCCATTTGAATATGATTTATTATAGAAGACCTGATTATGGATTCTGGGAACTTAATTAATGTGATGAGATTAGATGTACAGTATGTAACAACATAGACAAGATGGCCTTACAGAGAAATGTGCTCCCGCCTTTTTCCTCAGTGTCCTTTGCAGCCCCATGTTTCCTTCAGGCTTCAGCACTGGTGTCCGGCCTGAAAGCCAGGGGGACACTTGCTCTTGTAACATACACCCAATTACTTACCAACAACCGACATTATTAACTATAAGAATTTTGAGGGCACTGATTAAAAGTCTGATTTTTACACTGACATGTTCCCAGGTCCTAACAGAAGGCCCAGGGCTCAGTAAGCGCAAAATAAGTGTGAGCTGAATACAGAACTGCTGTCAAAGGCTCTTTTACAGAATGAAGGTGAAATATTCTTTTGATGACCAAATATAATCAACCCTCCCTCTTCTGTCATCCCTGTGGAACAAAGTCCTTTTCATGCAGAACGGTTTCCAAATCCCGGTTCTCAAGATTTTACATTTAATTTATGCCAATGAGAATGATACACAGATCTTTAATAAACTAAACAAAATATAAAACCGCCTAAGCTGCTTGGCATGGAGAGTGTGTGCTGTGCAAGTACAGAGAAGGGCGACCAGTGAGGCTGGCTTGCCAGGGAGGTGAGCGTGAACTGGCCCCAAGGACGACTGAGGATTTCAGTGGTGGAAAAGGGAGAAAAGTCGTGTCAGCTGAGCGAAGAGGTAAAGGAGAAGATTACAGTCATGCTTCTCGAGACAGAAATGTTACCGAGACCGAATAAGAGAGGACTGGCAGAGAAGCCGCATAAAGCAAGGGTGCCTGAGGAAGATGAAACCGAACAGGTTATTCAAAACCTTCAGCCTAGGAAAAGAATTTGAATTTCATGTGAATTCGGCTGTCATTGAATATTTTGAGGCCCAAAATGTTATTTTTATCGATGCCAGCAGTCGCTCCTGATAGTCGTGATTGCTGTGGAAGTCACCTTTCAAACAGAAAAGGGGTGTGTGTGTGTGTGCGTGTGTGTGTGTGTGTGTGTGTGTGCGTGTTCTCATTTCCTAAGAGTCAGTGAGGTCGGGGATCAAGCAAACGCGTGGGCACAGACACAGCCGTGCGGAGCTCGGGGGAAGGGGCGGGGCGGGAAGGCTCAAGGCCGGGCCAGCGGGCAGGAGACAGGCTCCACTGCGGGGGCCGGGGGCACGGTGCGGTGTGGAGGTGACGTTTTTTTGAGTTGTACACTTGAAACCTACATGGTATTTTTTAAACAATGTCATCCCAATAAACTCAATTAAAAATGAAAAGAAATCAAATGAAATATAACTACACTTGTAAAAAATAAAAGATTCAGTGAAGATAAATGCAGTGAAAGAAATCCAATTGAGATAAGTCCTTTGCCCCATAAACCCCTGGCTTCTCAAACCGCATTTTCTTCTGAACTCTATGAAAAAATGTCACTTCCCTATAAGTCATGCACCTCAGACGCATGGAACTGGAGTTGGAAGCATTTCAAGGGCACTTGATATAATAGCTTCTTTTTCCCTAGTACGGTGACATTTGGTAACATATAAAAATGTCAGAATATGACGAATCCAAAGTTAAACCAAAATAGATGAAGAACTTGAAGCTGTAAATCATTGGAGGTAATTTTAAATTGACTCAATTTAGTGTCTTGGAGCTTTATGTCACTCAACCTATGATAAAGTGATGGTTTACTTATTCAAATTTTCTGATAAGTGCTGAGAATTTTCAAGTTTGTGGGAAAGAAGGAATAATTTTTTAACTTCCATTTTATGTAAATATGAATGCATTTAAAAGGAAATATTAAAAATACTACATCTTTATGGTACTGGTAAGTATCCAATTCACATTTTGTAGTGCCATTGCTTAAACATTGGGGTCTTTTTGGAATTTCACTTGTAAAGAAGCTCTGTATGTGTGTCTGTGTGTGTGTCTGTGTGTGTGTCTGTGTGTGTGTCTGTGTGTGTGTCTGTGTAAAGAAACCCATGGGAGGCTCCCGCCCAGCAGAGAACTAACAAGACCGTTGCAGAGGCTCATTCACCACCTGTCTCACCTGGTCTAAGGCTCTCAAGAATCTCATTTATTCTCACCACTGTCATAGGTGATAGTTTTTGTTTGATTTCCTTTCTTGTTTTGTTTTATTGATCCCCTCCAACACATGGGGGGAAAGTAGAGCAGGGAGGTTAAGCAATTTGACAGAGTTGAACGACTGCAGGTGGTGATCCCAGAAACCAGACAACGTGACCACGAGGCCCACGTCCGAGCCGCAGGCGTGCACCCCGCCAGGGCCAGTGTCTTCAGGAGCGCGGGCCTCGGGGAGCTCTAGCAAGGCCACCCGCCTCCGCGCAAGCTGCTCAATGTCCCGCTGCCGCCCTCTGCAGAACGTCTCTGCTTCTCTTATTTACAATACAAATTGATACTAATTGTTAATTACATAGGAAACATGAATAGATTCGTTTTACTAAAACTGAAAACATTACAGAGAAGGGAAAGTTTCCTTTTCTTGCAACTCTCACACACATGGCCCCCTTCTCCCCTCCAGCTCCCTAAGTCGTCGGTATTATTGGCTTATATTGTCTCCTCTCAACGCTTAATAATGCAGACATTATACTGTACACACATATAAAATAGATAGTATTTAGTTACATAAACCATATTATCCAGTATATATCATTTTTTCCATACTTTTGTTACTCAACAATAGGTTTCTACTTCAATGATATAAAATACTATATACAATATTCTAAAGTACAAATATGTCAGTTTAGCAAGTACCTTCTTAATAATTTATTTTTGTGTTTGTTTTCTTTCACTTCAGTGAAAATCCTTCTTCACACATTGGTTTATGTATGTGGGAATACTTTTCTGAGAAAGACCCCTCGAAAACTTCCTGGATCGTGTGGCGTTTGCACTTTGTATTTCGATAGCAATTCCAGATTGCCGTTCCGTTCCCATGTGGGGTTCATTTTCCCACCGCAGTGTACAGGAGTTTCGATTTCCCAGCAAATCACCGAGACTTGATTTCTCCAAACATTTTAATGTCTGCATTCGGTACATAAAAATGGTACCATTTAATCTGACTTCTCTGATGGCTGGTAACCTAGAAAATCTTATTAAATGTAGTGTTACATTTGTTTCTAATTTACCTGCTTCTATTCATTGCTCATTTTTCTAGATATTTGGTTGGTTTTCTTTATTGTTCTGTAGTTCTTAATGCACCGTTTGAGTGATATAATTTATTTATTAGCTATAAGGGTCGGAAGTTAAATTACTTTAGTTTTCTTAGTTGTTCCTCCTGGCCACACCTTGGAGAATAAAATTACAAGTAGGACTTTAAGAAAGCTGCTATGGACCACAGACAAAAGGCTTTTGAGTAAAATCACTTAATAGAGTCTTCCTTTAAAATTTTTTAGTCAAAGAAACTATGAAATTTGCAGTTTTTTAAAACTCAGTGAGCATCCTTGATTTCAAATCGGAAGGCGTGATGGAGAGAGTGTAGGTCAGCCACTGGAGCCCTTAGGTCCTGACATGTTGCTGCTTGAAGTTTGTCAAATGGGAATATTATTGATCTTTAGTAAGGGGGTGCTGGCATGATTCCACTGGGTGCAGGGCAACCAAAGTCCAAAGTAAAAGCACCAGGTGCCTGGGAAGCCCACGGTTGACACCAAAAGGCAGAGAGAAGGTAAGAGAGACACAGCGGGAGGCAGGACACAGTGATGAAGAGAAACAGATGGGGTCAGAGGCCCACACGGGATAAACCAGACGGAAAAACAAGCAGAGAGGACCTGCCCTTTACAAGGAGGAGCGGTGCACATGAATTAAGGTTTTGGCTTATCCAGTTCAGAGAAAGTGGACGCAGAGTCCCTACCCAGAGACACTGCTTAAGAAATGGTTTGAGGACCTGCATAGTTTCCTCATGAGATTTGACGTCATCAACACAAACACAGTCGCTATTTTGATAAGGAACCCACAGGAGTGTAAATAAGACAAAGGCTCAGTGAACACAGATTTAATAACCACTGGTGTTAATACATGTGCATAAAGAGTTTTTTCTAGATTTAGTCTTTTCCTCTAAGTTTTCTATATGGTTATAATTAAATGACAAAAGAAAAAAGACTAAATATTAATAAAATCCAGAACCTCCTCTCCCAAGCACCCATGTGAGCTTTTAAATAGATGGTCCTAGTCCTCCTGGATAGGTTTTGGGGCACACAGGCACATCTGCAAGAGATGCCCACCCAACCAGCATTCATTGAAGTCACATACTTCCCTGTTAATTCTCCCAGTCCTCTGACCACCCTTCACTTCAGATCCTATTAACCTCAGATAATCAAGGCTTCTAGGCAAGAATAAAGAAATGTGGTAATAAAGAAAAAATGTTAATGCCCTGAATTCTGTTAGTTGTGTCAGTGTAAATTTATTAAATAATAACTCAGAACATATTAATAGTACTGTTTAAGCAAATAGGGCAATGACATCAAAAGAATAAACATTTTATTTTTATGGCAGTATTATGTTTGGATTTAAGATAGAGTATAAATAACTACCACACAGCATAGGCTTTGAGAATGTTTTTGTTTGTACCATATAGAGAACCTGAAAGTAATTTTAAAAATAATTGTTTTATATAAAGAATCTAATATTCTATTAGATTTTGTGCTTCCTAAAATGTTTTGGAGACTCTAAAAATATTCCATCTATAAGACGCCAACTATCTGGACAATCGCAGAGCCCATCATTCAAAACAGTGTTTTCAGTAGTTTGAAAATATGTGAATGATGGATCTCCCACCCACTGGAGGAGCCAGGCTAGATTGTTCTTGCCAGCCTGACTGAAACAGAATTGGGACAGAAGGTCACAATGATAACACAGAAGGTGTGTTATCAGAAATTGGCCACATGAAATGGAAAGACAGCAAATATCAAACTAACAGAAGGGTCAGAGCTAAGGGTCAAGCTGACACAGTCCTATTAGAGCCAAAGAACACACTTCATTGTATATCATGGCAATGAACTGGAAAAGACTGTAAATCGTTTACAAGGTGCTTTCTTATGCAATCATTATGTTTCTCAAAATCATTCTTTGTGGAAATTCTAAATAAAAACACTACCTTCTTTCTTGTGAGGGCTTTAGGTTAATGAGAAGTGTGTATAAATAAGATCCCTAAGATAATTCTAACACATTATAAATGTCCAATTATGTTTCTCGATTTCTGTTTTCCATATTCATATTTGCTACCACAAAAATATAACAGCATAGGCTATGGGTTTTGTCCGCAAAGGTATATGTCCCATCCTGCTCTTAGCAGACGATACCACTGCAGCATTTCATTATCCTAAGCTTACTTAGCGTGCATGCCTGCCTGGTTCTCAGATCTTTCCCTCCTACTGAAATCATGTGAACTCCCAGGGCTATGTAACTAGTTTCAAAGGGAGACGCCAATGACATCAAATATCTAAAGATGTGGGTAGCTGGGAATGTGTGGAATCAGAAGAGCAGATTGGGCCTTGTTCTTTTTAAATGAAGCTTCATGAATTTTGCTTTCCATGGAAATTTGAACAAAACATAGGTTTGGTTCATTAAACAATTGCCTACATTCTGCTCAGCTGCCGTGATAGAAGGCCTCACAGAAAACAGATCCTGAAAACTGTCACTTAGAAGGAATTAACATCTGTCTTGAAGATATGACTTCAGGCACATTTCACAGGACACTTAAAGTGACCAGAATTATTTGCTTTATTTTCATTACTGAGCCAAGTTACTGACATGGGAATATAGAATTCTAATCTCACAAGTAACAATCCCAGAATTCTAGATTGCTATTAAATAGGTATTTTTCATGGGTAGTTAAAGCCTATTACAATGAATAATTACTCTACCTATGTTTAACAATCTCTGTATTCTTATTAATTTCATTTGAGTAAAATGATCATTTCTTTCAGTTAGTTAACCCTTCTATGTATTGCTAAAGCACCTGTCTTACAGAGTCATAGAATTGTAGACAATTAAAACTAGAATGGACCATAAAATCCCCTAATACAGGAGACGATAATGATAATGGACTGGACTTTATTTTGTGTCAGAGAGTGCTGCATGCTCTGCCAGCAACTCTTCATGCTCCAGGGCCGTGGTTCTGAAACAGGCTTACGCGTGAGTCAGATGGGAAAGTTGTACTTCAGTGAGCCTGAGCCTCTATCTAATTAGCTCCCCAGATTATCTGTCGCACGCCTAAGTTTAAGGAGCTCTGCTCCTGGAGGTGGAAATTATTGAAGCTTCATTTTGTATTCTGAGAAGACTGAAGCATGCAGACAGTAACTTGCTGGAGGTCACAGAGCCAGGAGGTATTAGAGTCCATCCCCGAACCTTCTTTGGCTCAGGCCGACAGGGAGGTCCCTTTCACAGCTCTGCTCTGGGGGACAGAAACCCAGCGGGCCAGCCCAGAGGAGCTAGGGATGGGTGCTTGGACTGCTGCGTGGCAGAAAGTGATGGTAACACTGTGACCCAAGAAACAGGCCTGGCCAGCCGTGATGTCTGCCATGAAACAGGCATGGCCAGCCGTGATGTCTGCCATGAAACAGGCCTGGCCAGCCGTGATGTCTGCCATGAAACAGGCATGGCCAGCCGTGATGTCTGCCATGAAACAGGCATGGCCAGCCGTGATGTCTGCCATGAATGCAGGCGCAGTTGCCCAGGTCAATTTCTTTGATTTAAAACCAGCTGAGGCCAAGTGAAATAAGCCAGTCAGAGAAAGACAAGTACCATCTGATTTCACTCATATGTGGACTTTAATGAACAAACTGAACTAACATGCAAAAGAGAGACGGACTCATAGATAGAGAGCAAGCAGGCTGACCGCCCTGGTTGCGGGGGTAGTGAAGGGATTGAGTAAAAAAGAAAATAAAGAGAAAGAGCTCATGGACACAGATGCCAGGGTGGTGATGGCGGGGGCAGGGTGGGGGAGGTGAAGAGGGTGGAAGGGGGCTAAATGGTGATGGAAAATAAAATAAAGAAAGAATGAAAAGAAAAAAGACATATAGCTCAGGTCAGTTCTGTGTTTTCATTCAGCCAAACCCCACATCGGCCTTAACAGTTTCAGGTGAAAGACCCCAAGCCTCAGAAACCCTTTGTGTGTTCCTTAGGGGATATTAAAGGATGGGAGGAGCTCGGGGAATCAACAGGCAGGACACAAGTCCCAGTCCCTGCCCTAAAACTAATGTGCTATGTGAACTTGGCCGAGATAGCTTTTTGCAAGAAGAGTGTACTTTTCTTCTGACAAAATTAAGTCATTTGGACTTAGTCACGAAAAAGCTTTCTTTCTTGTCTGACATAGTCAATGCTCTCTATTTTTACAATGATCCTTACAGTATAGGAGCAATATTCTGCCCCAACATCTCAGTGCTTGATCATTTCCAAAGACATTCGCCGCCTGGTTAGCCTCTCAGAACCTCCACAGTGGGATGCACAAAGGGACAGACAGGCTGCCAGTGTAGTTCATGTCACAGGATACGGACCAGAGTGGAAACTGTGCAGGATTGTAATATGACAAATTCTGATAGCCTGAGAAAAATTACTAGCAAATTATATGCACCTCATGGTTGGAAATGAAAGTAAAGAATTCGTGCAAAGGCTGTAATTGTTAGTGGTAGGGCCTTGTGTGAAGACTGTCCGGTCACGGCGCCATGTTGCTAAGGTGCATTTTTTACATCTTGTTTGTTCCTTTTGTCGTTTCTCATGAAATAATATATTTATCTTGCAGGCTTTTACACAAGCAGATTCCTGACCAGGGATGCTTACAAAGGTGAGTGCGCCCCACAGTCACAACTCTCAGGCTTTGGCGGTCAGCTCCGGGCAGCAGCCTCCCAGCTCATCGGGGCCCCACAGGCTGTGGAATGTGCCTCTGTGAAAAGTCACTTACACTTTTTGGCCCTCAGTTTTGTTAATCTCTAGAGTGCAATGGCTGAATAATACTTCATGCATTTTTACAAGGATTAAATAATAATATGGGCATATAATAAGTGGGCATGTAATAAATGCTATTCATGTGTTTATAAATATGTGATGCCTACAGAGCAGGAACAGCGTCTCAGAGAAGTTAACCACTGTGACAGAGATCCCAGTAACTGTAAGTGGCACACCGGAGACAAAAGCCATGCCTCCAGAGCCCAGTTCAACACCCTCCTGAGTTATTAAACTACTTAATTTTATTTTACATGGTGCCTGGTATGGACAAAAAAAAAAAAAAAAGGAGTTCTTTAAAAAGTAACCTCACAGACCGGACGGGCGTGGCTCAGCGGTTGAGCATCAGCCTAGGATCCAGGCGTCCAGGGGATTGGGGTTCAATTCCCAATCACGGCACATGCCCTGGTTGCAGGCTCAATCCCCAGTCAGGGGCGTGCAGAAGGCAGCCAATCAATGACTCTCTCATCACTGTTGTTTCTATCTCTCTCTCTCTCTCTCTCTCTCTCCCTCTCCCTCTCTTTTCCTCTCTCTGAAATCAATAAAGATATATTAAAAAAAAAAAAAAAAAAAGTAACCTCACAGGGTTATCTGATCGTAAATCCTTAATCGGCAGGGCATGGTGGGTAGTCATGCCCCAGGCCTATAACTACCCTAAGCAAGCCTGTCCTTGTTGCTGTGATCTAGGTAAATACACCTTTGAAATGCCCCCTTTTAGACCCCTCCTTCCAAGACATAACCACTCTCAAGAGAGCAAATAATCTTAACTATCCTGTAACACAATCCTCACCTTGCTTTCTCCCCCCTTTATGTGATCTTCCTCAAGTCCCCTCAGTGTCAAATGCAGGAAAGCAGCTGCCAAGCTGTCATTCTCCGGAGCATTTGAAATTCTGCTACCTGACATGCACCCTCAGTTTGGCTCGATAAACTCATGAAAATTCTCTACTGGTTTGGACAGTTCTTATTTTGTCACTAGAGAACTCTTGCCATAGAAAAAGCCCAGTATGTTATAGAATCAGAATGTATAGAGTTAACAAATACTGTTTTGGTTTGGTTTGGTTTGGTTTGGTTTTTGTTTTTCTTCCTATTTCTGTGGAGCTGCTTAACCCTCAGGGCACTTAACACAGAAGACTGAACTTGACTCATTACATAGAGACAGGAACCTCTCTGTATTTAAATGTTCCGAGTTCTCTGTCTCCTGTGTCCAGTCCCCTTTCTTCATTAAAGGGAAGATGAGTAGGAGAATCCTGTCCCTCCCCCAAGCAGCACGCATTATTTCCCAGCCGATCACACCCTCCCCCATCTGCCATCTAAATCCTGTTGTCCCAGTTAACAGCCCAGTGCTCTCGGCTGCGTTAGTATGCAGCCCAACTCTTTCTAGTCTCTGATCTTTCCCGTTGGCTTTTCCTCAGAGTGCATCTCATTACGGATCCTCTTTACCTTTCTCTGCCTTCAATATCTGCCTCCCATTCTGTTAGAGGGAAGTAACCCTGCCCCCTCCAGCCCCACTGTCACTGAGCTTAAATCAGAGAAGGAGACTGAGCCAAGCACACATTTACTGACAAGCCGATGTCCTGAGCAGCCATCATTTCTCACTGTGGCTGCGCTTCCCATCTACAAAGGCCGCATTCTGTGATTACTGTCATCAAAAGCCCATTACTCTAAAATAGACAAGACATATTTTGAATGATGCTATTAAGGTGTTTTTGTGGCTGAGGTTGCTAAATATTGAGTACTTTACCCCATCCAGTCATGCAGGGAGCATTGAGGTATTTAAAATACGAGGCAATCAGGCACCGAACCTAATATTTACTCTCCGAATCACTTAGCTATATTTTATCCACTCCCCTGGTCTGAATTTTCATCAACAGAACATGCATCATGAAATCCTCCAGTGCGAGGAAAGGTCAAAGCAACGCCTTTCAGTGACTTCCATGGTGAGGGCATTAGAATCTGAAGATACATTCATTTTCTGAGATGCGCTTTTCCCTCGTGAAATGAGCATAGACCAAGAGTTCATCCTGGAGAAAATCAGACCAATCATTTTCCTCTGCTCTTAAATCAAGCAGATCTTGTCACAGCCTCGGTTCCATTTTGCATAATACTATTTTCTCTCCCTCTCACACATCTCCCCTCCCTACCACATCCACTGCATTCATATATTGATCAGTCAGGATAAGTAGCTAACATACATCTTAAAAAAACATGAATATGTTCATTTCTTTAAAATCTTGGGTTTATATCTGGTAATAGGTAACACACCCCAGAGAGGAAGCTTCACTGAGCGTATCACGTACAAGGCCCAGGTGAAGGAGAAGCACAGGACAGCGGGGGCTCCGGGGAAAACGGCCCAGTACAGTGAGGCTCAGTGCGAGCTTCAGCTCTGCCGCTGTGCAGCTGTGAGATGTTGGCAAAGCGTTTATTCCATCACAGCCTTAGATTTCTTCTCTGCAAATTTAGAGTTATTGAAAATAAAAGATAACATTTGATAATGTACATAAAAATGCCTTAAATTGTCAGTACTATTACAGATGTAATACTAGACATTAAGCTCATTTTAAATTAACTTACATTTATTTAAATTAAATATAGTTATTGAGGGTAATGACTGTATAATTATTCTTTGTCTTATTTGAATGAACATCAGTTGATGAATGTAATTTATTATTGATGTGGGCATTAGAAAACATGTTTGAAATTTTATTCTCTTATCTCTCTACTACAGTTTTCTAAGCAAGACAGCACATATTTTTAGCTTTGTTATTTTATAAAAATGAAATTAATAATACCTACTTTACAGGTATGAAATAAACAGGAAATGAAACTCAGATATGAACAGGAACAGCAAGTGTCTAGCACATGGTAGTGATATTTTGAAAGAAAACATATTTCTTATATTTTTCCTAAATTATATTGTCTTAGATTAACTTATTACCATGGAAATAAAGGATTTTAAAATATGTCAGATTTTAAAAAATACAAAATAAGGAAAAAGTGGCCATTTTGATTTTTATCTCTGAGTAGAACCAATACAGAATATACAATATTAACAGAAACACAATCAAAATCCACATAAAGCCCTGGTTTTCTTATATCACCTGAGTGTTAACAATGCCTTTGGCCTTTGAACTATATGGATGACATTTACTATAGACCAGTTCTCAAAGAATTGTTTCCTTTTCTATATCTTAAATTATGTACTAAGGGCAAACATTATTATTTTGCAATTTAGGGAAATGGGTCAACAAACTATATTTGATTGAGTCAATGTTTGAAATAATGGAAAGACATTTTAATTAGAACCTGGGAAATGTAAATCTACCTTTTAAGTCAAATCATGATATCATAATTATGTCATAAAAATTGTTCCTATTGCAAAATAGGAAATATGGTTCTACAAAGCAGTAATTCCTTGTAATATTAGTAAGTGTTATACAGTGAAAATGGCAATGGGAAATGCTGTTTAAAAAAATCTTTAAAAAAAAAAAAACATAGACAGTAAAATCTCAGACATTGCACTTAGCAGACTTTTCACTGATACATCTCCTAGGGCAAGAGAAATAAAGTAAAAAATAAACAAATTGGACTACATCAAACTAAAAGCTTCTGCACAGCAAAAGAAACCATCCTCAAAATGCAAAGGGAACCCCTGTATGGGAAAACATATTTGTCAATGATACATATGATAAGGGGTTAATTTCTAAAATATATAAAGCATCCGCACAGCTCAACAAAAGGAAGATAAACAAACTAATCAGAAAATGGGCAAAATACCTGAACAGACATGCCCCCAAAGAGGACAGACAGATGGCCAAGAGACACATGGATAAATGCTCAGTGTCACTAATCATCAGAGAGATGCTAATTAAAACTACAGTGAAGTATCACCTCACAGCTGTCAGAATGGCTCCCATCAACAAATCAACAAATAATAAGTGCAGGTGAGGATGTGAGGAGAAGAGAGCCCTAGTGCACTGCTGGTGGGAATGCAGACTGGTGCAGCCACTGTGGAAAACAGTATAGTGTTTCCTCAAAAAAATTAAAAATGAAACTGCCATTTGATCCAGCAATCCCACTTCTGGGAAAATATCCTAAAAATCTCAAAATACCAATCAGAAAGAACTTATGCACCCCTATGTTCATAGCAGTGTTATTTTACAATAGTTAAGATATGGAAACAGCCCAAGTGCTCATCAGTAGCTGATGGATAAAAAAGCTGTGGGACATTCACACCATGGAATACTACACAGCTGTAAAGAAGAAGGATCTCTTATCCTTTGGGACAGTATGGATGGATCTGGTGAATATTATGCTAAGTGAAATAAGCCAGGCAGAGAAAGACAAGTACCATATAATCTCACTCGTATGTGGAATATAATAAACAAAATAAACTGATGAACAAAATAGATCCAGAGACATGGAAGCATGGAACAGACTGATAGATTTCAGAGGGAATGGGCCTAGGTAGAGATTCGACCAAAGAACTTATATGCATATATGCATAGCCCATGCACACAGACAATAATGTGGTGAAGGCCTGGGGTGAGTTGGGAGCTATTTGGAGGGGGGGTAAAGGGCAGGAAATGGGAGACTTCTGTAATACTCTCCATAATAAAAATAAATTTTAAAAAAGATTAAGGCCCTTTATTGCAGATATAGTAGTTTTTATATGTTGACATGACAATATTATAATTGAAATGTCAGGAAGGCTCCATAATGTGCCTTGGTCTGAACATAACTGTTCAAATCAGCTTACTATTCTTGTCACTGTTTCTCACAAAATTCCACCTACCTTGGCCTTCCAACTCCCCCCACTCCATGCCCATGTCCATCGTGCCCTACCTCATATGCTGGTTCCTCACAGCTGCACTTTCTGGTTCTTCCTCTCCCATGCGTATCCATTTCCTTCCGTTATTTCATTCATGTGCATACATGGTTCATCTTCAGAGATGCTTCACTCTCCAGGTCTCCACACAGTATGAGATGGTGTCCGCAGTTACTCTTCATCAGTGTCCCTACCCTGGTTCTCTCTCTAGTCCTTCCTTCCTTCCTTCCTTCCTTCCTTCCTTCCTTCCTTCCTTCCTTCCTTCCTTCCTTCCTTCCTTCTTTCCTTCCTTCCTTCTTCCCTTCTTTCCTGCTCTTCTCAGCACCTTGCTCAGACAAAGTTGCTGTCTTCAAGGGCTTTTGCCCAGAGGTCAAATCCGGGGGACTTGCTCGTTCATCTACTGCCTCAAGATGAGAAAAAAAACCAACAACCGAGGAAAACTTGACTGTCTCCTACAGCATATGCCTGGCTTCCACCATGTAGCAGGCAGGATTTAGTACATAACACAGGTAGTTAAGCAGGATTTTGCAAAAAGAGAATCATTAAAACTCACTAAGATTTGAAATTTAACCAACAACGTGAAGGGAACCAAAACTAGTAAGATATACAATAGCTGAGGAATTCATATCTTAAAATACATACAGAGAATCTCACATCTGGTATATACAAATTATCATAAAAAGCCATTAGAATTTCAGAATATGTTTCCAGAATTAAGATTTAAAAAACTTAAGAGATGGGAGGATGAGCAGCATGGATATAACTGAAGAGTTAGTTATTAAGTTGGAAGATGACTCAGTAATTTTGTCTAGAATGTATTACAAAGGGCTAAGATATTATACGTATGAAAGTAAATTTAGGAAGAATAGGAAAACTGGAAAACCGTATGCAAAAGAATGAAACTAGATACAGTTTGCCCCCATGTACAAAACTTAATTCAAAATGGATCAAAAACCTAAATATAAGATCTGAAACAATAACTTACATAGAAGAAAACATAGATACTAACTTATGGACCTTGGTCTTCGATACCATTTTATGGATCCGACACCAAAAGCAAGGGAAGTAAAGGCAAAAATAAATGAATGGGACTGTATCAAACCAAAAAGCTTCTGCACAGCAGAAGAAACCTACAACAAAACAGAAAGGCAGCCAACCAAATGGGAAATGGTATTTGCAAACAACAGCTCAGACAAGGGCTTAATACCCAAAATATATAAAGGACTCATACAACTCAACACCAAACAAACAGACAACCCAATTAAAAATGGACAGAAAACCTGAACAGACACCTCTCTCACGAAGACATACAAATGGCCAGCAGCTACATGAAACGATGCTCAGGTTCACTAGCTATTAAGGAAATGCAAATCAAAACTTCAAGAAGATACCACCTCACACTTGTTCAAATAACTATATCAACAAATCAGGTAATAACAGGTGCTGGAGAGGTTGTGGAGGAAAAGGAACCCTCATTCACTGCTGGTGGGCATGCAGACTGGTACAGCAACTATGGAAAACAGTATGGCGGTTCCTCAAAAAATTAAGAATAGAGCTACCATATGACCCAGCCATTCTTCTTCTGAGTATCTACTTAAAAAACTCGAAAACATGTATTTGCAAAGATAAATACACCCTTATGTTCATTGCAGCATTATTCATAGTGACTATGACATGGAGACAGGCAGACTGTCCTTAGAGGACCAGATAGAGAAGATGTGATACATGTACACAATGGAATAGACTCAGCCATAAGAAGGTGAAATATTGCCATTTGCAACAACATGGATGGACCTTGAGAATATTATCCTAAGTGAAATAAGTCAGTCAGAAAAAGCTAAGAACCATATGATTTCACTCATATGTGGGATATAAAACTGAAATTCATAGACACAAACAACAGTGTGGTGGTCACCAGAGGGAAGAGGGAGAGGGGATAGTAAAGGGTAAAGGGGGTCAAGTATATGGTGATAGAAGATGATTTGACTTTGGGTGATGCGCACACAGTGCAATATACAGATCATGTATCATAGAAATACACACTTGAAACCTATATGATCCTATTAACCGATCTCACCCCAATAAATTTAATTTAAAAACCTGAGAAAGAATAAAGCCTAGAATGTCATGTGAATACAATGATAAATAAGATTCATATAGCCAGATTTTTGTAATCAAGAAACATAGCTTTTAGTTGAGCAAATAGCATCGCACACACAATAACACACATAATAATAACTCCAAAATATTTCAAAATATTTGCAAAGAACTTGCAAAGTCAGTTATAAGTGGCAGCATCTTCTGGAACACTAGGTCATGTCAGTGTCCCTGCTAGATTCAGGGAAGAAATGTTTCGTCTGCTTTGGACTCAGTCTTTTAGGTGCATCTTGAAGATGTTGTTAGTGTTTGGCTGGAACATTCCACAGCCCTGTCACATGAACCCAAAACATGTTTCATATCTGTTCAAATGTACAGTGGCCAGGAGAAAAGAGACATAAACAAACATTATATACTTGTCTTTAAAATGGTAAAATAATAATAATAATAATAATAATAATAATAATAATAATAAAATGGTGATACACTGGTTTGGAAAAGAGAGTGGGAGAGGCAAGAGCAGAGGCGAATGCTAAAAACACCTTCCCAGAGTAAGAGAGTCTTCTCTCAGGGAGACCGAAGGACCACCCGCCAGGAGAATCCCTTTTCTCTTCCTGGGTCTTCTGTCAGAAGGCAGGCATAAACTGGTATAGCATTTGTTTCTTGATGCGCTATCCTAAGAACAAGTCTCCAAGGGAGGTTTAACCTGCTGTGTCTGATCACCTCCAACCACTGGCAGGGCCTGTACTCTGAGGACTTTTATGCCCACACAGTTGAAAGAACTGTTCCAATAAGTGAGCACACGCTCCTATTTGTCCTAGAAATCACACAAAGATAACCTCAAAGGATGACAGTTAAAGTAGAATATTAAGTTTTAAGATATTTGAATGGTGCCTGAGCCAGAGCCAATGGACCATTCCTTCTCTCGCTTTTTATTTTGCGCAGCTCTTGTTCATCAAATATCACTGAGTACATTCAGCAGCTCTTTAGGAGACCAAATGTTTGAATGGGAAGATCACTAAAAAGTGATCTCTGTCTATAAAACCAGGAAATAATCCTGCTATGTATAGGAATATCTGTGGGGTGAAGACTGTACACCCTCATTGGTTTTGACACTTGGGTTGTTAGGAACTTTTAAAATATCATAAAATGGTATGTAAAAACATTATCTGCAGACCCTATAACCCCCAAATTCTTCTTAAAACACAATTCAGTATTTTTTTCTAGATAGTGGTGTCAAGGCAGGAGCTGTGAGAGGAACCTTCTATTTCTTTGGGACTTTCAAATAGTTTAAGAAGCAAAACTCTCCCAGCCGGGCGTGGCTCAGCAGTTGAATGTCAACCTAGGATCCAGGCAATCAGGGTTCGATTCCCGGTCAGGGCACATGCCGAGGTTGAGGGCTGAAGCCGATCAATTACTCTCTCATCATTGATGCTTCTCTCTCTCTCTCCCTCTCCCTTCCTCTCTGAAATCAATAAAGATATATTCAAAAAAAAGAAGAAAGAAAGAAAGAAAGAAAGAAAGAAAGAAAGAAAGAAAGAAAGAAAGAAAGAAAGAAAGAAAGAAAGAAAGAAAGAAAGAAAGAAAGAAAGAAGAAGCAAAACTCTCAGAAGTATTAGTTCCCAAATATGTGGTGAGTTTTTCCTGGAAGTTGTCATAGGCGTTAAGTTCCATCTTCTATTGGGGATGGAGACTGCCCGGGGTAAACGCTGCACCCAGAGTAGTAAACATCTCCTTTTACAAGGTCACATCATTAATCTGGAGGTAACTGGAAATGGGTGGGGAATGAAAGCTCAGTCTGTCACCCCATGTGACAATAACTTTGGCGTGGGGGATTTTCTGATGCCTAAAGGGTGTTGGAAAGACCAAACCATTTTTGTAACCATATTGAGTAGCAGACAGAATAGGGGTTTTTTGGAGTTCTAAAATTCAATTAGAATTCTTTCTTCACGACTTGTTACTTATTTGACCTTGAGCAATGTCAGTGAACCATCTTTATCTTTGGGCAGGTTATGATGTTTCCTAACATGGTGCACATGAAATGCTGAGCACTGTGACTAGTGCACAGAAGTTACTAAGATGCTAATAATATGGGTGCAGTGGCAGGGGTGATGGCATTTGAAGTGATGGTGGTTTACTCTCAAGAAATAAAAAGCTGCAATAGCATCTCTGTAATGGCAAATAAAGTAATTGTCACTTCTTTTAAGATTATTCTTTTCTTTTTTTAAAATATATCTTCATTGATATCAGAGAAGGGAAGGGAGAGGGAGAGAGAGAGAGAGAAACATCAGTGATGAGAGTCATCATTTATCCACTGCCCCTGCAGGCTCCGGACTGGGGATTGAGCTTGCAGCCTGGGCATGTGCCCTGACCTAGAATCGAATCGAGGTCTCCTGGATCCTAGGTTGATGCTCAACCACTGAGCCATGCCCAGCTGGGCTTAAGATTATTTTTAATCTGATCCCTACATATCTCTCTAGTCTTATCTTATATATAAAATTGTCTCCCTTAGTTGGTCTCCTCTGTCCCTAGAAATGCCCTCCATTTTCCAACCAAAATATTGTTGCTCGAACTCATCCACCATCTAATCTGCACACGATTTCTCTGCTTCTGTTCAGGTCCTTCTCAAAGGATGCCCTCTCTTGAAGTCATCTGCTACACTGATGTACAAAAGTTCTTCCTGGATAGCCACTGCTCGTTGGGCATCTAGCCTCAGGTAGGTTGTGATGAGCATATGACTTTAATCATCTCAACCAGGTTGCTAAGTTTTTAAATGAGGAAGCTACATGGTATTAGTTGTGTTGCCTAGAGTATCATGTCTAATACGGAATGATTATTTTATCTTTGAATGATAATGAATATGACAGTTAGTCACTGGACTTTAAATACTGGCTTGTTAATAACCTCTTTCTATGAAAAGTAGGAAACTTATTCTCAGCCTCATCACATCAGTTTTTTTCTTCCATTTTTTAAATTTAATCATTCACTTTTTCATTATTTCACAATCATTCATTTATTGAGTCTGCTTAGAACCATGCTAACCACTGTAAAAATATTTGTAAGAAAAACCAACATAGTTTACATGGTTCAGAGCAACTAAGACAAATGAATCTGACATATGAACAGCCAATTATACACAGTGTGTTAAGTTCTCTGATAAAGATGTATAAAGCCACAAGAACAAAGCAAGATGGGTGGAACCAGACAAGATGAAACCATGGAAAAATGATAGATAGATAATAGTTAGATGATTAGATAGATAGATCAGATAGATGATAGATGATGATAGATAGATATAGATAGATAGATGATAGATGATAGATAGATGATAGATAGATATAGATAGATAGATGATGATAGATAGATGATGATAGATAGATAGATAGATAGATAGATAGATAGATAGATAGATAGATAGATAGATAGAGATAGATAGATAGATGATAGATAGATGATTGATAGATAGATGATAGATGATGATAGATGATAGATAGATAGATAGATAGATAGATAGATAGATAGATAGATAGATAGATAGATGATAGATAGTAGATAGATGATAGATAGATAGATAGATGATAGATAGATAGATAGATAGATAGATAGATAGATAGATAGATAGATAGATAGATAGATAGATAGATAGATAGATAGATAGATAGATAATAGATGATAGATAGATAGATAGATGATGATAAATAGATAGATGATAGATAGACAGATAGATAGATGATAGATGATAGATAGATAGATAGATAGATAGATAGATAGATAGATAGATAGATAGATAGATGATAGATAGATAGATAGATAGATAGATAGATAGATAGATAGATAGATAGACAGATAGATATAGATAGATAGATAGATAGATAGATAGATAGATAGATAGATACAGATATAGATAGATATAGATAGATGATAGATAGATATAGATAGATAGATGATAGATGATAGATAGATGATAGATAGATAGATAGATAGATGATAGATAGATGATAGATAGATAGATAGATAGATAGATAGATAGATAGATAGATAGATGATAGATGATAGATAGATGATAGATAGATATAGATGATAGATAATAGGTAGAGATAGATGATAGATGATAAAAAAGATAGTGAATGGGTGAAGAGAAAGAGAATGATGATAGGTAGGTAGGTAGGTAGGTAGATTTTTTTTAACGGATTGTCTAATATTTTTTATTCTTTACCTAAGATTGGAGCTTCCATTTGTAGTCATTTCTCTTCACTCCAAAACTTATTTTCAACAGTTCTTTTGCACAGGTCTATGGGAGAAAAAATAACTTCACTTCTATCTGAAGCAAAATCAATTTTTCACCTTCATTTTTTAAAAATTTAATTTGTGAAATGTAGTCGTATATACATTAAAATGTCCCCATTCTAATAAATTTGGGCATATGTATACATCATGCACCCAACACGCCTGTGTCAGTACATATATCCTCATGTATATCATGAGCACTCCGCACCCTGGCTGGAGGAAGCTCAGACAATTTCTGGTCTTTGGGAGCTCTGGGAATTCTTTATTTTCCAGCCCTTATACTTGTTTTTTCCTCAGAAGTCTGGCCTTGTAGAATGTGACTCTACTCGTGCCTATGTGTAGATAAAAAAAATCAGATGGCCTTTTGCAGATATCTGAAACTTTCGTCCTGTTTATGTCCCTCCTTTCGAGACCTCTGCTGTGCAAATGTTAGCTACTCCCAAATTCCAGCCTTGGTTTCATCACCTCAGTAAGTTTGCCAAGTTTTGTTTAAGTTCCTCCCCTTGTCCTCTGAAAATTGCCCTAAGGCAGAAAGTCTGGGCCAGGAGATGGTCTGCTCCATTTGTTTCTTTCTGAGGGTGAGGGTAAGGAAATAAAAATTCTGAACTGCCAGTTGCTAATGTGTGGAAAGATTGTTTCCGCTGTTTTGTCCCTTTTAAAAAGTTATTTGTGGTTATAAATTAATTTTGGACCTTGTTACTTTCTCATAGACCAATTCAGAGTCCTTGACCTTCAGTGTTATCTTTTTTAAAAATTTTATTTTCAATTACAGTTGATATTGAATATTATTTTTTATTCGATTCAGGTGTACAACATAGTAGCTAGACAATCATGATTTACAAAGAGGTCCTTCCATACCCGACTTTCAGCTTTGAAGGCTGTTTCATTGCATATATAATTTTAGGTTCAGAATTTTGTTTTCCCGTTCAGCACGATAGAAATGCCATTCTACTGTCACCTGGCCTGACATGTGTCTTTACAACTGTTACCATTTTTAAGGTTTGATCCCGTTCTGACCGTGACATGCCGGGCGTGTTTTCCACTTTGCTTGCATTTTGTTTTCTTTTGTTTGCTTTCAGTATTGACATATTTTATCAATTTTGGAATACTTTAAGTGATTATCTTTCAAGTATGTCTTTCTGTTCCATTCTCTCTTCTGTCTTCTACTGAGACCCCAGTTACAGGTTTGTTAAACCTTCAAACTTTCTCCACACATCTTACAAGTTTCTTCTACTTTTTATACTCTTTTTGTTCTATTTTTCTTCAGCTTGCGACCCCTTCTTCAGGTTTATTGTGTGTAGTCTGAAGTTAAGTCGTGGAATATAGTTTTCAGTTCTGATGTATTTCTCAGTTCGGGCTTTTCTCTTTGGTTATTTTTTAATTGAATTCATTGGGGTGGCCTTGGTTAATACAATTATATAGTCTACAGCGTTAGGATGCATCCCCTGTATATGGTACTGTGTTCACCACCCCAGGTAAAGTCTCTCTCTCCCCGTTAATCCCACCTCTGGCCCTCTCTATCTCCTCCCACCCCCCCCCACCCCCCCCCCCCCCCGGCAGTCGCCACCTGCTGTCTGCCTCTGTCAGTTACTTTGTTGTTGTTGTTGTTTAACCCTTTGCCTTCTTCATCTAACCCCCTCCCCTCTGACTTCTGTCTTCTGACGAATTGTTCATCTGTTTATACATGTAATTTAAATTTCCACTAGATCTTTACATAGATTTGTTGTAGCTACTTTAAAACCCCTTTCTAATAACCCCAAACCCTGGGCCTACTTATAGCGACTCTTTCCACTGGCATGTATATCGCCTCTTTGTTCTTTGCCTGTTTTATAAATTTGACGGCAGGCAGCCATTGTAGTCAAGCCAGCAGTGAAGACTGAAGAAAATACATTTGCCTCCAGGAAAGAGCACATGCTCTCTTTGTGAGGTTGTTAGTGTGGGAGGTCAGGGTCAGGAACGTCTCTGCACACAGTGTGGGGGGTGAGCACTAGTGAGTCACCAGATGTTCTATTCTTTAAAGAGCAGCAATTAACTTTCTGAGCTGTGGCTTTTGGCCCCCGCCTTTCGGCCCGGCTGCCTGCTTCTGGGGTCCCTGGCGAGTTCTTTCTGGTCTCCGTCCGTGCTCCTGGCTCTCCGGCTCGCAGGGGTTTTGTTCCCTGTTGCTGCCCGGCTTCCAGGCTTTGTTACCGTTTGTCATCTACTTAAAAGACTTTCTGCTTCTGAAGACGGTCGCAGACTTGATCAACTCCGTGCCTTGGTGCCCTTCTTTCACTCTGCGGCACACGCACATGAATGCAGCACAGGGCCGCGAAGTGAACATGTGACATCAGGAGACCTTGTCTCTCTCCAGCCCTGACCTGGGCCTGCTCCGCTCAGTGCAATGAGCTGCTGTCTTGCAAAACCACCAGGCGCACCTTTTTCCAAGTCAGAGGAAATTTAATTCACTTCAACAAGCAAAAAGTGAGCTGCTTCTCTGTGTTGGAGACTGTGGTAAATGCTTGGAAAAGAAAAAGGAATCAACGTAGTTGTTGCTTTGATGGAGCAGCATCTGACACATAAAGAGAAGCCATCAGGGGCCTGCACACTGAAGCCCAGGACACAGATGCTTCCCCAAGCCCAGATGAGCCATGTGAGTCTCCCTGGGGAAACGGAGGCTCTGTCAGTTACTCTAAAGGCTGGGCAGTTTGAGAAGAAGTGTGAGGAACAGAGGCGAGGGGGACAGCGGAGCACAGCACACTGAACGGACCTGCGCATTCCTAGGGCAGCTCTGGGGGTGCCACCTCGGGCCCTGCAGCCCAGAACAGGTAACGAGTTCTCTTTGCAGCCTACAGCCCTAGGGCTGCACCTAAGCCTGGTTGGGTCCTCTGCTAACTGCCTGCCTTGGAGTGGTGGTAATTATTAAAATTTACTGTTATGCCAGGTGTCAAATTTTGTTTCCTGTCCCGTCTATTCCCAACAACCTTGATCTATTTCTTTTTTCTTTTTTTTTAAATATATCTTTATTATTTTCAGAGAGAAGAAAGGAGAGGGAGAGAGAGACAGACAGAAATATCAATGACAAGAGAGTCATTGGGGATGGAGCCCGCAGCCTGGGCATGTGCCCTGACCAGGACTCGAACCCTGATCTCCGGGATCCCAGGTCGATGCTCAACCTCTGTGCCACGCTGGCTGGACTTGATCTATTTCTTAATCTTCATTTCTCATCAGAGAAAACAGAGGTTCCTAGAAGACCACAAGGATGACATGTAGCATATCTAGATATTATTTATTTACTTATGTTTTATTTACTTATTTTTCTTTATTATTTTCCATCACCGTTTATCCCTCCTATACCCTCCCCCCATCACCTCCCTGTTGTGCACGTCCATGAATTCTTTCTCTTGTTTCCTCTGCTCCCCTCTACCCTCCCCCCCACAACCGTCCCTCCCTCACCAGAGCCGTCTGCCTGCCCCTATCTATCTGATGGTCTCCATAACGGCTCCTTTTTGCTGGGTTTGGATTCTCCCTTATTGTTGCTGGATTTTTTCCAAGACTAGAATTCATAAAACACTAAATCTTAATCTTCATTGCGTACTTTCCTGAGAGCCTCAGGGGTTCACATGCCCAAATATTTCCGCAGGCACTGCCTGCTGAGCATCCCTTTGCAAGAATCCATCTATTTACCTATTTACAGAGCCTTAATTCTGGGGATTGGGCCAGCTCACCACTGATGGATTACCAATTTTAATATAACTCCCCTCAAATAAGTTCTAGAGAAAGATCCTTAAAGGTAAAATGAAACATTTGCACTCCCTGGGAGATCATCCAGGGAACACTTGCAGTTTTTAAATAAGTGTAGTATTATAATTATATATAATAGTTATGACAGGGAGTCTTTATTGAAATGACCACACCTTTTCTTTACTTCTGAGAAAACATGCCTCTTGTCTTTAATGTCATTACCTGGTTCTTAGGACTTGGTTTCTTCTCAGATCTTTACATCTACAAAGTCTTTTTTCTCCTTACTCAGGGCCAAGCTAAGAAACCCTCATGCCTTATTCAGGGTGAACCCCTAGAATTCAAGCTGCTTAAACTAGCAGTATCTGGAGTCCAGAGGGTCAGTCTATAGCAGCAGCAGCACATTAACTGAGAACATGTTAGAAATGCAAATGTTCAAGTCCATCTCAGGGGTACTAATTCAAAAACTCTGGGAATGGGTCAAACAATTTATATTTTAATAAACCCTCCAAGTGATTCTGATGGCCACTGAAGCTTGAGAGACACTGACTTAAAATGTAAGACCTGAAACCATAAAATACCTAAACACATTGGCAGTAAACACTTTGACATCAGTCTTAGCACATTTTCTGATAAATCTCTCCAGGCAATGGCAACAAAAACAAAAATAAACAAACCGGGCTACAGCAAACTACAAAGGTTTTGCACAGTGAAGGAAATTATCAACAAAATAAAAAGACAACCTACTCATTGATAAAAAATATTTTCAAATGATATATCCAATAAGGGATTAATATCTAAAATGTATAAGGAAGTCATACGATTCAAATTTTAAAATCTGATTAAAAAATGGGCAGAAGACCTCAATAGACATTTCTCCAAAGAAGACCTACAGATGGCTAAGTGAAATGTGAAGAGATGCTCAATATCACCAATGGTAAGGGAAATGCAAATCACACCCTTAGAGCGTCTATTATGAAAAAGACAAGAGATAACAGGTGGTAAGAGGACAGTGAGAAAAGAGTGTCCTCGTGTACTGTTGGAAGAGTAACCAATAGGTGCTGTCACTATGGAAACAGGATGGCTGTTTCTCAAAAATTAAAAAATAGAACTAAAATATGACCCAGCAATTCCACTTCTGAGTATTTATCTGAAGAGACACAAACATTAATTTGAAAAGATTTATACACCCATATATTCACTGCAGCACTGCTTACAACAGCCAAGACTATGGAATCAGCCGCAGTGTCCATCAGCACATGAGCAGGTAAAGAACGTGTGACTATATATGGAATGGAATGCTGGTCCTAAAAAATGGATGGAAGCTTGCTATTTACAACGGCATAGATGGGCCTCAAACCTATTATGCTAAGTGAAATAAGTCTGACAGAAAAAGACAAATAACATATGATTTCACTTACATGCGAAATCTATGAAAACAAAACAAATGAACTAAAAATACAAAACAGGAAGAAACTCATCTATACGGGGAGCGGACTGACAATTGCCGGACGGGAGGGGCGTGGGGCATGGGTGCAAACCGTGAGAGGGCTAAGAGTACAAACTTCCATTTATACAAATAAGTAAGTCACAAGGGTGTCATCTACAGCACAAGAAATCGTAAAAGGCATTGCAACAACTTCGTACGGTGTCAGGTGGTTACTGGGCTCGTTGTGGTGATCACATAGTAAGGTCTATAATGTTGAGTCACTCTGCTGTACACCTGAGACTAGCTATACCTTAGTAATATAAGGTATATTATTGTATGTCAACTATGCCTTAATAAAAGCTAAGGTGTGATAAACACTATGGCTTCTATAAACTGAGACGAGCTGTGGAAGAATAGAGGGACCGTATCATCACAGTTTGGTGGCGTCAGGAGAGTGGAGAGGAGATGCTACCACAGATGAAGTCTGAACCTAGCCATGAAGAAGTGGGACAGACAGAACATCCCAGAAAGGGGAATATACGCTGTAAGAGCATAGACCACTAAGGAAATTGAAATAACTCGCATCGGCTTAAGAACAAGTTATAAAATAAAGTATAAAAAGAGAAGAGGCTGGAGACGGGTGGTCAGGAGCCTGGCCATGAAGAAAGAATAGGAATCTAGTCAAAATGCACATAGTAGGGTGGACACTGTGCCTAGAGGTCTCGGGAAAGAGCTGTGAAAGAACTGCACTCGGGACTGGGGGTGGCCGGAGCAGTAGCAGCGGGGACTCGGAAGTCATCAAGCGGGCCGCGCAGTGTGAAAGGGCTGACGCGTCCTTGGCTGCTGAGCTTTGGAATGACAGTGTCATTCACGGAGGCAGGGACCTCAGCGGAGAAACGGGGTTGGAGGAAAAGACAGTTTTACTTTTAGGCATTAAATTTAAGGAAACTATTGGAAGTTATATAAGCCTACATTACATCTATGTATCTATATCTATATCTAAACATATCTAGATATAAAGCTATATAGATAGATGCATATATACATAGATTATATCTTGATATATAATCTATGTATATTCACTTTATATGCTAAAACTTATATACTAATAATTATAATCTACAATAATAACAATAAGTTTATCAGTTCTATTCCAATAGTTTTACATACATCAACTTATTGAATCTGTGGGACAACGGCATATAGTGATAAATCAATTCAAAGTTACAGTCAAATAATCTCTTTTCTCTGTGAAGAGGCCAAGCTTCTCTGCTAAAACTGAGGAAGGAGGTAGCTGGAAACCCAGTATGAAAAGATGAAGTCTCCTGCACACTTAACTTCCCTTTGTTTTTGAATTTACCATCGCTCTTGCATCACGCCATGTGTTTGGAGCTTCTTTAAGCATAATGCTTATTCACATATCTGTGCTTTTATAAGTGTTCATCTTTCCTACAAAGGAGGAAGCTATGATTTACATAGTTTCCCCAGTTTACTTTCTCCGTGAAGAAGTTCAGTGCAGAATGCAGCCCGTGTTTTGCAAGTTTACTAAATCATAAAGGCTTAAGAAGGAATTTGGAAGCAAGTGGCATATAAATATCCTCACGTGCTGAGCCATGTGCGCATATGTGCAAACTTTGTATTTTAAAGGACAATAGTTCGTGTTTATGGATTGTCCTTCCTAAATAAATACGGCAGAACTCCATGAAGCTGAAATATCGCTCACCTCTCTCTTTTTTTTCCACTCATTATATTTTTCATAGGACAAATCTTTGAATCAGCAAGTCCTATTCACTGGCCTTTAAGAAGCTCTCATAGAAATTAGTGAGGGGTTAATTTCAAAATACTGCAATATGTGGAAAAATTTATCTAAAGAGATTTTTTCTGACTTTTAAAAATTATAAAAATTTTATCATAGAACAGCTTTAGATCTGCAAAAAAATTTCAATAATAGGACTAAAAGTGTCCATATACCCCATGCCCAGGCTCTGGCACATCAAGATCCTATATCATCATGATTCACCTCCTATAATTAATGAAGTAATATTGATTTGTTATTAACTAAAGTCCATACTTTATTCAAATTCCCCCAGTTTCCATCCAAAATCCTTGCTTTGTTCCAGGATCACCTGCGAGATAACGTATTATATTTAGTCATCAAGATTCTTTAGGGTTCTCATGACACTGACGGTTTCTCAGACTTTCCTTGCTTTTGATGATCATGAGACTTTTGAGGAGAACTAGTCAAGTGTTTTGTAGAATGTCTCACAATTAGTATTTATCTGATTTTTTTTCTCATTGTTAGACCGGGCTGGTGTTTTGAGGGAAGGAAGACCACAGAGGTAAGGTGCCATCCGATGACACCATGTCAAGGATGCGTACTATTACCATAACTCATGGCCATCGATGTTAACATTGGCCATTGGGCTAAGGGAATACTCTTCAGTTCTGACAAACATGTATGTTATATATCCACAGTGCCATACAGAACACCACTCTAAAGTGACCCTATGTTTTACCTAATCAGCCCAAACCTCTCTTCTCAAGCTCCCAGCAACCACTAGAGTGTCGCCTTTACAACCATTGCTACAGTTTTGCCTTTCCCAGGATGTCATATAATTGGAATTACACAGTGTCTAGCCTTTTCATACTTGCTTCTTCTATTTAACGTATGCGTTTAAGATTCACCTGTGTCTTCGTATGGCTTGATGTCTAATTTTTTATCACTGTTAATATTCTATTGTATGGATATAGCACTATTTGTTTATCCATTCACCAACTGAGAGATATCTTGATGGCTCCCAGTGTTTGGAGATTATGAATAAAGCTGCTCTAAATAGTAATGTCCAGGTTTCTGAGTGGGCATACATTTTCAAATCCCTAATCTGCCCTCCCTGTCTTTCAGCCCTGCAGACCCGCAGGGTGGAGCGCAGCCAGGTTCTCCTCAGCCTCTTCACAAGCGAAGCTCTCGCCACTGCTTGTCCCATCACCCCCACTGGCCCTGGGGGCCCCTCCGCTCCTTCAGAAAATCTCTGGGAGTCCTGCTCAGCGTGTTATATGCTGCAGTATATCCCAGGCTAGATCCGGCACCAAAGCAGTGCTGCTGAGTATTGGTTTGTGTGGGGAAGGGTGACATCCAGCCAGGTTTCCTACATTCAGTGACCCTTAGTCACCAAGCTGTAGCCAATTGCCCCAGTCTCTTAGTTCCTAACATAATTGTCTCCCTTTACTATTTTTCCCCTTTCCCAGTATCTTTTTATGCCTTGTTTATTCTTTTACCATTGACTTTTTTGTAATCAATAATTTTTCTGAATAACACATTTCCAGGAAGCCCCTATTCTATAATAAATACAAATAAGCCCTTTAGTATCACCACACTCTAAAGGCAGGAAATACCTGTACAGCCTCACCATCCGTAACCAGCTTCTCTCCCTATAGACCATATTAGGATATTTCGTGCTTGTTTTTTTCCCCTATCATATTTCATTTAGTTTGACCAAAGTTATGATTTTTCTTTCCGCCATCAATTACAGACAAATCTGTTGCTGCTTAAATTAACAAACTGAATTCCGGTTCCAGCAGTGCCTTTTATTAGCTGGGCAATCTTGCACAATGTATGTAACATATCCAAGCTTCACTTTTTCCTTGTGAAAAATAGAAACTATTCATTTTATAAGATTTCATAGTTAAATATGCAGATCTCCAATAAGTTCCAGGAAAATTATTTTACATATATTATTTCCTCTTCATTTGCTTTTATCATGTGGCATTTAATTCTCTAACATTTTTTTTATTTTTTTCTTAAATTTATTGGGGTAACATTTGTTAATAAAATTATATAGGCTTCAGGTGTACAATTCTACAATTCATCATCTGTTTATTGTACTGTGTGCTCACCATCCCAAGTCGAGCTTCCTTCCATCACCATTTATCAGTTTACCCTCTCCTACCTCCGCCACCCCCTTCCCTCTGGCGATCACCACACAGTTGTCTGTGTCCATCAGTCTTCTTTTTCTTTGCTTAATCCCTTTACCTTTCTACCCCAGCCCTTACTCCCTCGCCTCTGACAGCTGTCGGTCTGTTGTCTGTATGCATGAGTCTGTCTCCACTTTGTTCATTAGTTTATTTAGTTCATTAGATTCCACATGTTAGTGAAATCATATGTTCCTTGTCTTTCTCTGACTGGCTTATTTCACTTAACATAATACAGTACTCCCCAGGTCCATCCATGCTGTCACAAAGGGTAAGATTTCCCTTTTTTTTAAGTCAAGTATTTCTCCATTGTATAAATGTACCAAACCCTTTTTACCCACTCATCTACTGATGGGACCTTGGGCTGCTTCCAAATCTTGGCTATTGTAAATAATGCTGCAAAGAACATAGGGGTGCACATATTCATTTGACTTAGTGCCTTGGGTTTCTTTAGGTATATTTCCAGAATTGGAATCACTGGGTCAAACGGCAGCTCCATCTGTAATTTTCTGAGGAACCTCCACACCGCCTTCCACAGTGGCTGCGCCAGTCTGCGTTCCCACCAGCAGTGCACAAGGGCTCCCCTTTCTCCACACCCTCGCCAGCACTTTGTTTGCAGCACAGAGGGTAAAAGTGAGTTGAGAATAGCAACTTGCCAGGACTTTGAATTACCTTATCATGCTAAAAGGGAGGTTGCTTTGTATTTAAAGGCCTGTTATCACGTAGAAAGATGACAACTCATTAATATACAGTAGATTCAATATGAATCTACATACATACAACACAAAAGGCAGGCCAACTCAATACTAACTACTGTAAAATATATTATTTATGTTTTATGGCAGATAGTTTTGGCAGATATGTTTTATGACACCTGCTAGACCTTTATGGAGCTCCTACTATATACCAGGCACTAGATTTTAACATGTTATCCTATTTACTATAACTATTGTAATTCCATGTGTAGGTAAAATCTTTAATTTTCTCAGCATCCCACAGTCAGTGACAGAGCTTATTAGCACAGAGCCACAGACATATTACAGGTTAATACATATTTTCTAAACCAATTCCTGAAGGTTCTGGGATTTTATTATGTCTCCATTTTTATATCCTTACAGTATATCATTATAAAACATCCCAATGAATACTTTCTAGCTGTACTCTTTCAAAGGTTGAGCATAACAGCCTCAGGGCACGTGGCTTCAAAGACTTGATTTCCTGTTGCAGATGAGATGGAATGGAGAGAGAGTCAGTCAAGATGCAGGTTCAAAACTCACTTGTAACCCTCATTGCTGCTCTGCCTCCATGCTGAAGAGCCTAGTATTTCCCGAAGGTGACAAAGGCATGTGGAATCCTTGCTTGACGATTGTGACCTGCTGAGACCCTTTCAAAATGTTTTTAAAATGTGCCCTAGAGATGAGCTCTTCTCTTTCTACACTATGATGTGATTGCTGTTGATATGAAGAGAGCGATTAGCAACAAGAACAACAAGCTGGAAAATGGGCTACAGTCACTCGCATATGTCACTTCTGTAACGTCATCCCATTAATAATCCGGATTATTTCATATGAGCATCCACATTTAATGGGAGGAAGATTTAGGGTTAAATGACAGAAGTAGAAATGGAGTCTGGGTCTATGTTCACTCTCAAACCCATGCTCCTGAGAGCAACACCTGGGACTGAGGGGACTGGGACTGAGGTAAAGAGGTGTGCGCTCTCTCTTGGGAACTTTTACAGGCTTGAAAAGACTCTCCAGTCACATGGACAATACAGAAGTGCCTCGATTTATGGCAAGGTTGTGTCTCAATAAACCCATGATAAGTTGAAAATATTTTAAGTCAAAAAAGCGTTGAATACGCTTAATTTACCAAACATCCTGGCTTAGCCTAGCCTCCTTAAATGTGCTCGGAATACCGGCAGCCTAGAGTTGGCAGCCTGCTGTCGCTACTCAGTGTCACGAGAGGTATCTTACCACAGACTGCTACCCCATAAAACATCAAAATTTAAAATTTGAAATACAGTTTCTACTGCGTGCTTATGTCTTTCACACCACAGTGAAGTAAAAAATTCATAACATGAACAACCATAAATCAGGGACCATCTGTATATTCAGTCTTGCCTTTTCCTTGAACCAATGATAATTTGCATGGAAAGGCTGGGGACCAGGCAGTTCCCCTTGTTCTTGACACACTGGTCCTCCCTGGGCACTGGGCCTTCAGCTCCCTGCCAAGCAGAGTTCGCACTCTCTCCAACTCGGGCGCTTCACCCTCCACCGCGTGTGTCAGACAGAGCACCCCACCTGCGCACAAGAGCACCAGGGTCCAGGGGCCGACGTGTGGGAGAGACCACGGCCCCCCTAGGCGCCAGGCGCCCTGGAAAGGAGAGAGAGCAGGACCCCTCCAAGAGGCGCCAGTCATTGTTCACCTAGTATCTGGGCTCAGTCATGGGAAGAACTTCCTGGACAAGAGGGTCTCTTAAAATTTCAAGCCCTATTAAAAAATGTGAGCCTCCTCAGAACAACAGTCATTGGGAATACACACTTCTAAATAATTTATTTCCTTTTTTTAACTGTGTGTGTAAAGTCTGAAATATTTCAAGTTGCAGGGTCATCAGAGAGTCCCAGACATGTATTTAGACTTTTAATCAATTAGCTTTGGGTAAAATCCATATCCAAATACATCTGAGAATTGTTACTTGAATTTGTATGTGTTCCTGTTACTTGTTTGTTTGCTTTTTAATTATAGTTTGTATCTTAAGAATTCTCTAATTTCCAGTCAAGATTCATTACCCAGAACCTATAAAGGAAATGCTTGATAAATTTGACCATGGAGTAATAAAATGAGAGTTAACATACAACTATTGTAATTTATAAATTACACGTATAAATTACACGTATAAACTTACCTATTCTCATTGAACCCTGTGAATTGGTTTTGTTTTTAATCCTCACCCAAGGATATGTTTTTTATTGATTTTAGAGAGAGAGGAAAGGAGAAGGAGAGAGAGAAATATTGATCAGTTACCTCCCTTAAGTGCCCCAACTGGAGATCAACCAGCAACCTGGGCGTGTGCCCTGACTGAAATCGAACCGTAACCAACTGAGCCACCCAGCCAGGGCTGAATTGCTTCATTTACTATACCCATTTTAAAGATGAGAAAACAGAGGCTCAGGTAAGTTAAATAACTGGCCCAAGATCATAATGCTAGTAAAACAGCAGACTAGTAATTCAAATCTAGATGATCTGACAGGTAACACTATATTATGTGTCAAATATTTTTATGGCACAAAACAGTCATATAAACAACATCGAATGACTGAAGACATTCAGAAAATTGTAATCACAACACAGTGGTAGGTAAGAAGCTAACTTCATTATCCTAATATAACTTATATAAATCAGTAAGAAAGAATATAAAAACCTAAGATAAAATATGGACAAGAGATGTAAACAGTTTTTCATTTACAGAACAATGGCCTATGAGCATATGAAAAGAGCCACAAAAGGAGTGCAAATCAGAACAATAAAATAAAGATTTTTCTCCTATCAAAAAATAAAAAAGCTTAATGGTTCCCAGTACCAGGGAGTGTAAATTGGAGCAAAATTTCCAGAGGCCAATTTGACAATGATTTTTAATATAAAAATGCACACATGCTTTGACCCAGCAGCCAGGAATGCGCTTCCCAATTCCCCTTTGCGGCGTCACCAGTGTGGGGCGTGAGAGACGCTTACTCGGTGGGTGTGCGACCGCAGGGACCTGCACACTATAAGGAGGCTCCTGGAAGTATCACATAAGGACGGTGAAATACTGTTATGCTGTCCCAAGCTCTTAGATAAACAGTTGAATTTTTTTTTAAATGTTGAAGAGTCCCTGTAACATGATACCTTTTTATAATTTCTCCCATATTGATGAATCTAAGACCTGATTTTAAAGGGAAAGGAAACCCCTGGCTGAGGGCACTTGGGGAGGGCTCTGACCTGGCCACATCGGTCAGGGTGCACGGGAGTGTGGCTCTCCTGGCTGCGAGGAGCCCACCTGCCGCCTGGGCCCACAGCCGCAGGCCTGCATCCCAGCGGCACCTTCCCAAGCGGCCCGGGGGTAACATAAGCAAGGCTGTGTCTGCGATCGGGACTCC
Source organism: Miniopterus natalensis (assembly GCF_054644295.1). Classification (NCBI taxonomy): domain Eukaryota; kingdom Metazoa; phylum Chordata; class Mammalia; order Chiroptera; family Miniopteridae; genus Miniopterus; species Miniopterus natalensis. The sequence continues at coordinate 78,023,508 of NC_142088.1, read as the reverse complement.
GCGGGGCGCGGCCGCTCTGGCTCAGGCCTGCTCGATCGGACAGGCTTCGGGGGCCCCTGGGCGCTGGGTCTGCCTGCGGCCCACTGTCTGCGGCAGGCCCCCACTTTCTCAGTCTCCCAGCCCCAGCCCTAACCGCGCCTTCCTCGCTCCCTCGCTGCCTTGCGGTCTGCAGGGAAAGGCGTCCAGGGTTACTGCAGGTGTCACTGACCGTGAATGGAGCTTTCCTGAAACCCGCCGGGCTGTGCGCTGGGGACACCTGTGTGCATTAAGATAGGCTATGCTGGGGACAGTGAAACTGAGCACCCCTTAACACAACACAGATGCATGTATTTTTAGGTGCCTTGTCCATCGTGATTCAGTGGGGAGGTGGGGTGGGGGTGGCAGGCTGGGCTCTGCCCAGTCGCTCAGCCTCCCCTCTGATGAGGTCCCACTGCCTGAAAGTCATGACATCCTCCAGACTCAGGTGGGGAGGAGAGTGTCACGGGACCGCCACTTGCAGGTGCTTCAGCCTGAACCAGCAGCAGCTGCTTCCACACCGGCCAGGAGCAGCCCCGTGAGCCTAAGTGCAGAGCAGGCTCCTGGGACTCGCACCCTGGGAGAGACTCGCACCGGGCGCGGTGAGCAGCAGAGGTGGCCGCCCCCCTGCTTTCCCCTTTGCCTTGGGGTTAGAGTTAGAGCTGTGGCCGGGGGACAGAGACGGGGCTTTCTCCACATTGGGGCCAGTGGAGGATGTCAGAGAGAGGAGACCCTTCCACACCCAGCCAGCCTTGGGGGCCGCACACCAGCAGAACAGCTGTGGACGGTGAGGGCATGGCCTCCAGCGCCAGGCCCTCTGGGCTTGAACCCCAGCCCTGTGCTCACGAGCAGCTGCTGCAGGTCACATGCCTCTCTATCTGTGCAACGAGGGACTTGAGATTAACCGCTCAGGGTGAGAGAGTCAAAGCAATAGATGTGAATTGTATTACATACTCTCCAGCACATAGTAAACTTTATATAATAATTATAGTAGTAATTGTTATTAACTGTTGAGCTAATTAATCTATTTAAAGTTACTATGTGGGGCCCCTGCTTAGAAGCACCCTGGGAAGAGGGATTACCTCTTTCTGCAAGGTAATGGCTCTCTTAGGTCTTCGGAAAACTTCACCAGGTGCCAACACATCCCCAGGGCTCCTGATAGGGAGGACTCAGGCTGCCCCAGGTAAACCAGCTGTTTGACCACAGGCACAGTGACCAAGACACCCCCCCATCCGAGGGCTGCATGGCCTATATAGGGACACATTGTGGCAGTGAGAACACCTCCAATTTGGAAGGCTCAGCCCTGGGTGAAGGAAGGCGCCTCAGAGCCCTCCTTTTCCAGGCATGCTTACCAGGACCAAATCCTTCGATCTCCCTCCCAAAGGCCATGTTATATCAGAGTGAGAGTTTCAGAGGGATGGAAAGCATCCTTGAGAGAGTGCTCTGGGTCTCAAAGACATTGCATTTCAAAATAAAAAAGTCTTGTGACAATATCTCTTGGCAAAAATATGAGATACACAGATTAATTATAGTATATTTTCAGCTAAATATATTAATTGAATGGGTAGATACAACATTGTTTATGCTTATTTTTATGTTGTATTTTATGTTTTCTTATTTTATGCTTTTTATTTAAACAAAAATGAATAATGGAGAGGTGAGAATAACTAGAAAAGAATACTGATCAGCAAAGCTTGGTGGGAAGATTTGGTGATACTAAATGGCATATGGGTCACTGTGCGCACACAAAACACCAGGCACCCTCTCAGTCTTGGCTGGTCTTCGCTCTCCGAGAAGACTGCACTCAACCACATCTCATTTCAACATCATGTGGGCTGCTGCAGTTCTTCTCAACACTGGCTTTCCTCCAACAGGAATCTCTCACTCTTGTCTGACCTACATCATCAAGGGCACCTCACAGCCCGACTGGTTAATGCATATTTCCACCTGTGGCTCTGAGTTTCCTCTGTAATAGTGGGGTGATCTGCAAACATTATTGTTATTTTTAATAGATGGGGGTTTATTTTATCTGATCTCTTTTAAATATTATTCCTCAAATTCCAAAAAGACATAAATATGAAGATTCAAATAAATCATAATTCCTCGTTGCCTGTTCAGCAGAGCAAAGCACCGTCTGTGGTTACTGCCATCGGACTTATCTCCAGTCTCTGCTAATCTGGGATTTTTTAAAAAATTAACGAACAGAAATTAAATCTATGACTGTTGGAGCTCAGGATAACTTTAAACATCTTGAGGATAGAAAGTAGATGCAACATTATGTTTAAAATCAGTTGTTGCCATAAAATGGTGATGGATCTAGTGATAAGTTTAATGTAGTACAAGGAAGCCAAATCGTTCTGACTCTCCTTTGTATAAACTTGGCCAGAGCCTTGTCTAAATGACCCATTTTAAAGGCACATTTTGTTGATTTTGTAGAAAAAAAAAGAGGTAGGGGTCTAGTTGTTTAAAAATATTTCTTGAAATTCAACCTATAAACCCCAGCAGTAAAATAAGTGTAAGTGTGCAGAATATGTTTTACAATATTTAGCATGAGCAGTGAGTTGTTTAGTCATAAAAGGGAAGTTTGAAAATATGTGTTTTTTAAGCAGTGGAAGCACCTTTAAAAATGTAGGGCTTTTTGATATTGTTTTACAGACACTCAAGCCATTAAAAAGAAAAACAATCTGAAAACTATTCAATCATAAGCTTAGCATAGTCATACGCGTGTGCAAGTCAAAAGCAATATCAGAAACCATTCTCACAATTACCTGCTTTCTGCGGAATTTTTTGATTTGTTGGAACTTTTTGTATGGGTGATTTTGATGTGGGAATGGAAAATAATTTAAATGATAATATGTTCTGCAAAAGTGCCTCTTTACCTCCGAGTTTGCATCTATGAAAGATTTCTCATCTAAACTGTTATACTCTCAACACTTGTTAATGCCCCCACCCCATCCACCGGGAAATTTTCAAGATACACGTTGCTGGAAGTCTGATATCAGCAGGTTTTTTTGTTGATACCTTGATCAGGTTAGTAAAATGTTTGGATTGCTTCACAGCTTTGAATCTGTAATTTGATAAATGAAAGAATGTTATATACCTAGCAAAGCCTTTCAGATCAGGATTAAAGAAACTGGCACCAATTGTCAGTGACTTAATCACTCAAGGGCAAATATGGTGCTAAAAACTCCAGCTATGTGGCCTCCCCTGCCCAGTTCTAAGACATAATCACATGGCCTCTTTGTATCCTAGAATTTGTGGCCATGTTCCTGAATAAAAAAGTATGGTTTATTATTTGGTAAATCAAAGTTCTGGTCTGTTGTGTAGACCTAGGTGGAGCCTGAAATGTAAGGTGTGCCTTCATTCAGGTGATTTGGTTTAGTGACTACTCCTCCAGGCAGGTATTGTTCTAAGAGTCCTGGGAATGACTGCAAAGTCTTTCAAGGGACTGGTGGGAGAAGAAAATGGGATTTCATTTGAAAAATTCATGGGATAAAGATACTAGAGAAGAGAGGATTAACAATGAAAGAAAAATGCGGTGAAATCCCACACTACCATAATACCCCATGGCAAGCGTAGGCTCCTAAGCCACGTCTGGCTAAATTTTAGCTTTATTGACTATGACATTTCTACTGCACAAGCATAGCCCCAATACTATAAAAGAAGAGATTAGGAAACACATTTCTCCTTACAGAAATTTCTTTAGCATCAGCTTTGAGAACTCCATCTCAAAATGTCAAATCTCTCTCTACTTGGCATGACAATATGATTCATACCCCATTATATAACCGTATTATACTATAAATGGATTTGTTTACGAGGTGCCTTTTCTGAGCTATGAGAAGATCTGAGAAGTATTTTTCATTGAGCCTGAAATGTATTTTCTGTAAAGGAGGCAAAGAAAACATTTTAATCTTTTGGAGGGAAATCATAAACATTTTTATTATAGGTTATGAGCTGGATATCTTAAAGAATAGAAACACATTTACAGATACCCATCTATCAATAATATTGCAAGGGAAAACACAGAATAAAGGAAGGAGAGTCACTGACTAATGCTGACAGTACTGATACCAAATCCCTTTCAGAGCCCAGACCCCTCAGCGGGGGTTCCAATCTGGCCTCTCTACTTCTTTCATGGGAGAATTTGCACAAGGTGTCCGAAAGGACTGATGTGAAATGCCCTGAGGATAAACGTGATTGTGAAGCGAACACCTATTCTGCCCTTTGGCAAAACATCAAAAATAGCCATTTTTAATTATTTAAAAGAAGGAGGCAGAGGGAGGATGGTGATCATCATGTAAAGAATAATGCTGAGGCAAAGACATATATCCAATCCCTCCCATAGTTGATGGTAACGATGCATAAGCACCACTTCTCCTGCTGTAATGTGGTTGTACGTGGCCAAAGCGTCACAGCTGTCAGTGTGGGGTCACTGTCTCTCTTAACCTGCCTTCGGCAGTCAGCTCATTCCCAATTATGAGAGATCATTTCAACTGAAAGTTATTTCAAGAGTTAACCCAAACCAGTAGTTTTTAGAACAGGCCTAGAGTAACTTTATTTTTTATATAATTAAATCACCCAATAATTTGTTAATATTATAAATACTAATATTTAACATGGTTTGTTAAACATGGTAAACTCATTTCATTGAAAAAAATACAAATTATAATACATTTCATAATAATATTAACATGGAGAATACATTTTATTAATAAAGTTTTGAGCAACTTTTCAGAAACATAGACAATATGTAGCATAAATTGTATCTATGTATGATATAAGTGTACAATAATAATAAATATTTTAGTGCTGCCAATTTTATTTTAATAAAAAAATGTTGATCTAAAAGTTGACATCCAGACAATACTTCTATATAGTCAAGCTACATCTGATTTTATTTGTGAGATCAAACCCTGATAAAATTCTTATTTTTAGGAGATTTTGGACAAGATATACTACAATTTTCCACAATAATCCATTCCATAAAGTTAGAGAATGCAAAGGATTTATAGCTTTCAGTACCTAGTACATTTCTTTTGTACAAACTGTGTATTCAAAGATGATTCTTGACAATAACTGGATTTCTAAACTAAATTCAGTCAATGGAGCTTTATTAAACCCACGCCTCTACCCATTTATTTTTTTATTCATTATGTATTGAGCATTTACATAGTTTAAGGGATTCAGTTTGGCCTTAGAGGCATAACTATGAGTAAAACACAGGTTTTGTGTCCAGCTCTCCTAGGTGAGCAGAGGGTGGAAGAGCACAGCACCTTTGTCAAGTACCGACAGGTGCAAATGTGTGTGTCACTGCACCCTGAAGGTGCAGGAGAGGCTTTTTAGAGGAATTGGGGGAAATGATCATGGGAGCCATAAATTCTCCTGGATTTTTTAATGAAGATGCAACAAAGGTAAAGGAAGTAACTAATAACAAGTGGAATAAAATAATACAGTGACACTAATCAAGGGAATATAAAGTAATAGAAGGGAGACTTGGAATCTCACTCTAATGCTGGAGATTGGGGTAGATTTTATACGAGAACTTATCCTGGGCATTGCAGCTGAAGGATAGTAGAATATTTTCTGTGGAGCAGTGAAGAAATTATTTCATACCTAGAAAATAGTTAGCGAAGGCGCAGGGAAACCCAGTTGTTGATGAAGGCCTGCCCTCCAATGAGATTGGAAGGCCGTGTTGCATGTGGAACTGCCCGGCATGGAGGTCAGCCCCAGGGCTGTAGCTGTAGACAAATCTTGCTGTTTTAGTTCACTCCAGCTCAGTGTAACTTTCAGAGTGTGTGCAGAGGGCCACTGGGAGCCAAGTGGGGGGGATCTTGGTTTCCCATACTGAGTGCTTTCAAAGAATGAAGGAAAGGTAAAGTATACAGCTGTGCTGTGCTGTACTACTCCTAAAACTAACAAAATTGTTTTGAATGAATAAATAAAAATAAACTTGAAAGGAAATAAAATAAACAATAATGTAGTTCTTTCCATCTCTCTCTCTCTCTCTCTCTCTCTCTCTCACACACACACACAAATAATAAAATAAAATAAAATAAAATAAAATAAAATAAAATAAAATAAAATAAAATAAAATAAAATAAAATAAAATAAAATAAAATAAAATAAAATAAAATAAAATAAAATAAAAAATAAAATAAAATAAAATAATAATAAAATAATAAAATAAAATAAAATAATAAAATAAAAGTAACTTTGACCATTCAGGCTTCAATTCAAATGCCATTCACTTGCCCATAGACTTCTCCTAAGCAGTGCTCACTGGTCTCCCCTTCCTCCCTTCCCACATGGCCTGTGGTATTATTTACTTACAATATTGCTTTACCCCTTTTATACTCTGTTCATTGTGTGACATTATCTAATGTTTTGGTTTATGTACTTGTTTATTTTCTGTCTTCCCTATCTACAATATAGACTCCCTGTAGGTGTGGTCTTCTGTCTCAATCACTATTGCAGGACTAAGGTGACATAAACTCACAGTGGATGGATGAATGAATGAATGAATGAATGAATGAATGAATGAATGAATCTAAATCAGTTGGCTCCAATTTTCTGAAAGCATCTCCACTCCCTAACCAGAAAATTGAGGCCCAGGAGGTCTCCTCTACACCCCCACACTCCAAGTAAATAAAAATAGATGAATTGGTAAATGTTCCCAAGTTTTTCATAATACTCTGAACAAACAACTTTGAAAAACAGAGCAGTGACTTGTTATAGACATCTGTGAAGTGTATACTTTGGACCCCACCTCAGCAGCTCTGCTGTTCAGCAGTTTCAGCCTCTGAAACCAAGGTGGATGTAAACTGCCCTCAGGCCTGTGCACCTTGGGGCTCTGGTCTTCCGATGAGTTCTTCATTGCCTCTGGGGCCCTTCTTTCCTATTCTTGAAAGATAATGCACTTTCACAGACTAAGAGCTCTATGGTCCCATCCAGTAAAATCTAAAGATGTCCAGAAATCATTATTCCTTCCCACCTGTACTGTCCCCTTTAGTACAAACTGGCAATGCTTCTGCTGGTAGGATCACATCTCAATTCCTGACTTCTGTTGAGATGGCTAATTAAGTTTATAGTCTCTTCATCAAATAATATTTCTGCTACACCCTTAGTGTTTTCTTCACAAGTTTTTTGCTGTCATTTTCTGTTTAGATGGGCTAAGAATTTTCTAACTTTTCCTGTTTTGATTCTTGTTTGCATAACACATTTGTCTTCAACTCATCTCTCTCCTTTTGCATTTTGCTAAAAGTATTCAGGAGGGTCAAAGCTATGCCTTCAATACTTTGGTTAGAAATCTCCTCAGTTAAATATCCAATTTGTTTGCTCACAAGTTCTACCTTCCACAAAACACTGGAGCATGGTTTAGCCATATCCTTCACCACTTTCTAGCAAGAATCACCTTTTCTCCAGTTTTCAATAATATTTACATCTGTTTCATCACCAAAATTACTTCTAATGTCTATATTTTTAGCACAAACCTCTTCCAGTTGCTACTCATTACCTAGTTCCAAAGCTATTTCCACATGTCCAGGCATTTGTTACAGCAGCACCCCACTTCTCCACAACAAAACCTGTCTTACTCAGCTGTCTGCCGTAATAAAATATCATAGACTGGTCATTTACACAAAAGAAATTTTATTTTTTCACAGTTTTAGAGGCTAAGATATCCAAGGTTGAAATACCAGCATGATCTAGGTCTAAGGAGAGCTCCCTTCCTGGGTTGTAAACAGCCATCTCCTCAGGATCTTCTCACATGGAAAAGAAAAAGAGAGAGCAAACATTTTAGTGTCTTTTTTATACAGTCACTAATCCCATCTTTCAGGGCCCTGACCTCATGGCTTCATCTAACTCCAGTTACCTTCCAAAGGCCCCATCTCCAAAGCCCATCACACTGGGGACAGGGCTTAAACATAAGAATTTAGCGGGGAAGAACACAAACATTCAGGCGATAGAACTCCTCAAACTCAATGTCATAGGCTACACTTCACACAAAAAATATTTTCCTTTTTATGTCTTTTTTTTATTTTACTCTGAATTAGGGCCTAAGCACCTTGGAACAGAAGGAAAATACTGGCCTTAGGTGGTCAATAAATTCAAATTCCACTTCTGTCATTAACTAATGTGAAGTTTGATAGGTTGCTTATGTTTATCAGTGTCCTAGTTTCTCATCTAGAAAATGAAAATCTTTTTAGTTACATCACAATGTTGTTTAAATAATATATCTCACTGCACAGGGTGAATGATAAGTGACACCTATATTTAGCAATATTAATAATAGCACAACTCATGGTTGTACTCTCTTCCTTTTCAGAATAAAATTTGTTTGAGATCAGAGACTTTATATTTATCTACAGAGATGCTAGTCATCCCAGCTAGTGCTTAACAGTCAGGCTCAGGAAATACTTGTGTATATTAAAGACAGGGGTAATCCTGGGAGATTGTGAGGCAGAGAGGAGCTTCATCTTTGCTCATGGATGTTTATGGGGCAGGACTATTGGCCACGGGAAAGGACCTAAGGTATGGGGAAGACTGGCTGAAGCAAGAAGCAGACCCAAGTAGTGGAGTTAAAGGACAGAACCAATAGAGCAAAATCAATCTCCACGATCAAGAAGTGAAAGGCAGACTGAAGTCCTCGTGCATGTGGCTGATGGGGTCATCAAGGCAAGATGAGAGGTGAAAGGAAATAGTCATGCTAGTTATCTCCCAGTTTCCTCTCCACATCGCCCTTCTCCCTGCTCTGTCCAGGGGGCAGACTTGTGCCGATGATGTTTGAGTCAGGAACTCAAGGGTCCCAGAAGTAGATCAGAGAAGGAAGGCAAATGAGGTCAGTATTTATTCCTCCCACTTTCACCTCTGAGGTTATTTTGGGCTGACTGTGTCCAATATCACGGTTCCTGTCAAGGCAGCTTCATCTACCCAACTATCCTTCTAGGTTCCAGGAATAGTTCCCTCTCTGCTGTGTCTAGCCTTGAGTTACTGCTCTATTTTTTTGTGGTTTACAGACATTCTGTACATATCTTTGTAAACTGATCCTTTTGTAATTATATCATCTTTAATAAGTCTAATTTAAGAGTCTCCCTATTTCTGGCTGGGAATCTGACAGAGATGAGGTGATGAGGCCCAAGGAGAAAGCTGAGAACAGAACCTGGGGGCTGAGGCTCCCACCTGTGCGGGAGGCCAGTGAGCAAGTGACTGGGCAGCTTACAAGCAAAGGGTTGATGGTCATATCAATGATCTTGAGTTCACAAGGAGCCACCACTCAGATCATAGATAGAAAAGACTCACTTGCATGTATCCCTAAGAGGAAATGAAGCCTGAAGACTCTTTAAAATCCTGCCAACATGCCATGGGCTGATCTAGGAATTTAATATGCATTACCTTACTTAAATTCCAGAAAAATCTGATAGGATGGTTTGTTCTCGTTGTATAGACTAAGACAGGGATCAGGTCTTAACCTCCAAAGCCTCCTGTGAACCTGTGGCATGGAAAATTCTGTGATTACTAGTAGACCCGAAGTAGATGTGAATGGATCGTGCCCTTCTTTCCATAAACACATTTCTCCAGGACCCTGGCTCACACCATCTCCATCACTGAGCATTTAGTCATCTATGAAACTTAGTCGTTTATGGATGAGCCTGGATTTGATAATGGGAGGGATGCATTTAAGAGGCTTTATTATACTGAGTAAACTGTACAACTTTTCTAAGCTTTGTTTCCTCATCTGCCAAATAGAAGCAAAAATTACACCTGCCACAACACTATAGAAGAGTAAATGTGAACCTGCAATAAAATCAAAGCCTGGAAAGGGCTAAGAAGTAGGTAAATTACCAGTGGCTGTCAGATATCGTGAGTCTTAGCTGCGCTGAGATGTGGACTCCGCAGAAAGCAGGAGGTAGGAGCGGCCCGACGGGACTCTTTGCTTCTGGTTTGGGAGGGCCACAGACCCTCAGCACATCTGTTCAGAGGGGGGTAGGGCGGAGTCAGTGCTGGAACTGAAGCTTTCACAGAGGACCAAGCCATACACGCTCATCTTCGCTAGACTGCCAGGAAGATTTAGGGACTGGAGGGGTGGGGATGGTGAGAAACACCCTGGCTTTGAGGTCAGACAAACTCTAGGTCAGGTTTCTAAAGCTATACAACCTGAGGCAAGTCCCTGCCAGTCTGATCATCAGATGTAAATAGCGTGAAACCAGCGGTCCCTAGCTCAGTTAGGGTGGACTGAACCTGTGAGCCCCCACGTGTCCAGCGCTGCCGACATTGTGAGGGCCTCTCTGCTCCCCCAGCAGCTCATTTCTCTAGAGGGACCCCAGAAACCTTTCAAGCTTGATTTGCGGGCTGAGAAGCGGGCACCGCCTCCTTTCTGCTCTCACTGTGCAGGCACTGGTTAAAACGACAGGATTTGAAAAATCCCTTTCCTTAGCTCCGACAGTGCAGCTGAGGCAGAGTAAGGTCCCACGTCTATAAGAGTGTTTCCCCTCAGTGCGATAAAGCCTTAGGAGGCCAGGGCTTCAAAAGTAAAGCTTCACTTGGATGTGAAATGTAGCAGTGGGTCACGAGGAGGGACGGGGGACAGAAACACTGGAGGGGTCCCCTGGATACACGGGATCCATGAGGAACAAAGAGGCAGGAGGATGAAGCCCAGGTTGCCTTGGCCGCGTGCCTTTTGCGCATGGGGAGATGTAATCTCCGGGCCCGGCCTGAGGGACTGAGATGTCCCACCGGACGCTCCTGGTGGACAACCCTCCAGACCCTCCAGGCTCCACCGTCATTCCCGACTCACCCACGGGACGGCCTTTAACAGCAAATAACAGAAAATTGTGCCATTTATGATTGATGTCAGGCCACATTTGTTTAGCTAGTGCTTGACTAAAATTTGCTTAGCCCAATTGTTTCTGTAAGAAAAAGGTTACCATTAACTGTCTTTTAAAAAATAAACTTCTACTGCAAGGGCCAGACTAGCCATAGATCACCTTGAGCTCTTTTGAAGGAAATGTTTTTCATAAAACATGGTCCTCTTTTCTTTCCTAGAATCACAAACTTCCCTAGGTCACAGGGGGTGAATTTGGGAGACCTCAGCTCCCCTGTACTTACGTTTATGTGCCAAGTGACTTGAAGGCTGGGCAGCTCCCAGAAAGCAGCCCAGCTGTGCTCGTAGAAACGCCCCACTGACAATAAGCAAACGGAGCTGAGGCCCGGATCCCCACTGACAGCAGAACACTTGTAGAAAGGGTCTGATTTGAGGGAGAAAGTACCCAGATAAAAGAAAGAGTTCAGAATGATGCTCTGAATTCAGAACCTGGCCATGGAATTTGGATGGCGTTGGGCGGCTCTGGAAGAGAGTGGTTGGGTTTGGCTTCTCTGTCCCCATTCAGTCGCCATCACTGCCCATCTAGGTGCCCTGGGGACACAGGAACTGTGCACAGCCTGAGACTGGAATGCAAACACCCCTTTCCTTCAACTAGCAGAGTATTAAGTCTAAAGCCCCCTGTGAGGAAATGCTTTTAACAGATAGGTAAGAATTAATCCTTTCTATTAAATAGGAAAGTGGCTTCCCGAGGACTAGGAGAGCCTGGGCTTTAGCCTGAGTGAGCAAGGGCAGGAGACCAGCCGAGAGGAGCCGCTGGAGCTGAGGCCCAGGTGGCGAGCTCCCTGCGCTGAGCAAAGCAGCGTGGAGGCCTGGGGGGCAGCGCCCCACCCCATGTCTGGGCACAGCCGCCCTGAAATGTCGGGCTGACCTAGCTAGTTGATTACGGTCAATCAGAAACAGCTAAACATTTTCTAGTAATGGCCTGATACAACGTGTTTTCAGCTTTGCAGGTGATACAGCCCCTCACAATTGCTAACCTCCATCATTTTCGTGCAAAAACAGCCACAAATAACATAAACAACTGAGCATGGCTGCGTGGCAATGAAACCTGATTAACACTAAAATTTGACTACAGTATAATTTTTGTGTTGTAAAAAGTTCTCCTTCTTTTGACTATTTCCCCAACCATTTAAAAATGTAAACATGATTCTTAGCTTAAGAGCCGAACGAAAACAGGCATGAGCTGGATTCGATCCACTAGCTGTGGTTTGCTGAAGCCTGTGCTGTATTATCCACAATCTCATCTCATTAAAATCTTGGTAATGAATCCCCCGGAGGCAACTACGCTGGGACAGAGACCTCTCAAGCTGGAAGCCGGCCTTTGATTGTGCTCTGGTGGTTCCTGCTCAGACCTGCTGGTCTTGCTCCCTCTGCAGACTGTCACCACCTCAGGAAGAAAGGCAGGGGGCCGTTCTGCTTAGATTTGCATGTTGCGTCTGGTGGATTGCATACCTCTCAAGTGTCTTTACAACAAATAATAAAGAAATAAGCTTGTTTTTCCCCTTTTAGAGAGATTTCCTTCTTAGTTTTTAAGAATGCCTTCCCACCAAATCAAGGCCCATCTGGAAAGATCTTTCAGACTAGTTTCTTTTGCAGTCATCACTTGCATAGCATAACCATGTGGAGGAAAGCAGGGTGTGGTGCCCAGCCACTCTTCCAAGCATTCTGCCCAGGTTCAGCACATACCTTTCAAACTTTCCTGTTTGTATCTGCCAATGTAGGACCTGCTCACTCTCAGTACCGGCTTTGCTGATACAATTTCTCCTGCTTACAAGGCATGCCCATTTTTTAAATTTCCTCCATGTATTCCCATCAAGTTATCAGTAATACCCACTTACCTATAAGCTCTATATATTCACCGACTTCTCACTCAACAATTGATTCAAGCATCTGGCACAGGCTTGTCATAAGAAGATGCTGAAGGAATATTTGTTGAGTAAAGAATTGAATTAATTTATAAAGGGCTCTTCCTTATGCTTGTCTGTATCCCTAGCATATAACATGGAATCCTCAGCAAAATCAGTACTAATAATTGTTAAAATTAGTGTTTGATTTGAAAAAGATTTCATTAATAAAATATTATAAATTCTTAAACGACATAAATTTTGCCTCATTTTTTAGAATGATGATATAGCCCTCCTTCAACAAGCCTTGCTTGAAATAAATAGAATAATTAATGAAGAAATTAAGGAATGAAATAGCATAGTTAAACACTTCTCTGATTATAAACAAACTTTTCAGAAAATTTCTCTCCTGTTCTTCAAAAACTGCTAAGTATTTCCCCTTTTCTCTTCTTTTCCTCTCATCCTGAAGCCATCTGTATGCCATTACACCCACAGACAGAGAAAAGGGAAGCAGTTGCCAAAACATGTTTCTCTGACTTTTTCTTTCACTTATTTCCTGAGCTTTTGCCCCATTAAGTCCCTCATCGGGGACCCTGGAGCAGCGCCCGTGCCCGTGTCCAACCTGTAATTCCTGCACAACCCAAGAGCCCCACTCACAGGACATCGTGCAAGAGCTTACAGCCCAGGAGTGGCTTTGGGCCCTGTCGCGGGCTTCATTTCAGCTCCCCGAGAACATTTGGCCTCCCCTGGTGCAGTGCGCTGTAGAGGCTCACTTCAAGCCAGATTATTCTGGTAAGAGATACCAGAGAGAGAATGTATCCAGACAGAAAACCAGAAGTGGAATAAGAATTTTAAATTTCATACTCAAAAGTTTCTGAGGTCAGATCCAGAGAAAAAGAAGCTGTAAAAATTAAATTTCAATAATTAAAATGTCATCACGCATCCCTCTTTACCATGGAGTGACCGTTTCTCCAGGATTGCTTTGCATAGGATTCTTCAAAAAAAGCTAAAAATCACCAACATCTCACATTTCTATTATCATCCCTCCTCAAGACCCTCCAGAAAGATGGACCTCAAAACTGGCTAATGAGAGAGAAAAAAGCCAATTAAAATATGTCTTCAGGCATAATCAACTAATGTTTTGAATGATAATTTAATGTATAAATAGATTTCTGGAACCACTTCATCACAGCATGCGTGCTTATATCCTGTTAATTTTCAAGTTTGTTTTGAGGCTTAATGTGTGCTTAGCCCTAGATATAGATTGCGGGAGACTGTAAACCTGTGCGTTACAGCTCTGCGGCGCTGGGTGTCTTCCCAGGGAGCTGGCTGCTGCATTGGCTGATAATGGGCCTCCCGAGAATCGCCAAATGAAGAAAGCGATGCTCATCAGATTTTCATATGTAAGCATTACATACTCAATTGAGCAATTAAAATATTAACGCTTACAACTTCCTTCTACATGTTTACACATCAGAAGGTTTTTGTTTGCAATGAAGAGAATGCTCAGTTAGCATAGTTTTATATCATTAAGATGCTTATTGTTTAGTTAACGAGAAGTTTAAAGGTTAGTGGTCTCGTTGTTGATTCAGCTCACTGCTGCCTCCCCGGGGTTGCTGGAATATTTTTGGTCATTTCCTCATGGTCACAAGTCACAAATAATGACATCCTATGTAATAAAGAAGGGAGAGGGCCAAAAGTTTTCTCCGCATAAATGCGTGGTGTTTTAATCCGGGAAGGAAAGTAAATACCCAGGAGACCTCTCCTTACGCTCCGCCCATGGACCAGTCACTGTAAAGGAGGACTGAGCAGCTCTGATAACTTAGGCCACTCAGCTCATCCTTCGGAGGTGGGGGAGGAAATCAGAGTTATGTTAATAGCGAAGAAGATGGAAACCGCTCTTGCTCTTCCTTAAGCAATGAGAAGTGAAAAAATAGCCCTGGCCAATGTGCTCCGTGGCTGGGGCATCATCCTGTACATGAAAGGGTCACAGCTTCGATTCCTGGTCAGGGCACAAACCCAGGCTGTGGGTTTCATCCTTAGTCGGGGTGAGTTCTGAAAGCAACTGATCAATATTTGTCCTATCAATATTTGCCTCTCTCTGTTTCCCTTTCCTTTCCTCTCTCTCTAGAATCAGTGAAAAGAGCATGTCCCAGGGATTAAAAAAAATGAAAAAATAAATGCTTATCAAACACATAATGATTCAATGCACTGGAGTCTATACACACTTAAATATGAAATTATTAAAAAGATATATAGATTAATACTTTTGCTCTAAAAAGATGCCCATAAATTTGAGAAAAACAGTTTGTAAAAGAGAAAAAAAAAACAAAAGATATTCTAGATTTGTTTACTTTTATTTGTATGTGCTTGGAGAAAGTTGGAAAAGCATGCAATCTGACTTAACATGAGTTACTTCATTGATTGTTTCACAGAAGGAAGGAATGAGGGTCTATGATTAAGTTTTTCTCCATGTACTTTTGCGATGATGTATAACTTATAATGGCTTTATACTTACTTTTCCAAATAAAATAGAATTTTTTAAAGAAAGTAGCAATAAGCAGAACAAACAATATATTAAAAGTATTATAGCCCTGGCCAGTGTGGCTCAGGTGGTTGGATGTCATCCCATGCACCTAAGGGTTGCTCGTTTGACTCCCACACAGGGTACGTGTCCACGCTGTGGGCTTGACCCCCAGCCCGGGACTTGCAAGAGGCAGCTGATCCATGTTTCACTCTCACGTAGATGTTTCTCTCTCTTTTGCTCACTATCCCTTCCTCTCTCTCTCTAAAAATCAATTTAAAAAATGTTTTAAGTAATTATAAAATGTTAACCAACATAAGGATTGATTGCTGAGCATGACAAGGGTAGAGGAGGGTGAAAAAAGAAATTGAAATTTAATCAGCACATATTATATGCAAAGAATTAGCATGATGAATGTGTAAATATAACATTATTTCTATGATTATTCTAGAAGGCAAGTGCAAGTAATTCCATGTTGGTAAATAAGAAAACTGTGCTTCAAGGAAAGAAAGACACTTTTCCATGGTCACACATTTGATAACCTGGAACTCAACTCTGGTCTGAATGGCATCAAGCCCCTCAGGCCAGGGTTAGTGACTTAGGAGTTAAAATAAAGGAGATGACTTTTAGCCTGGAAGATAGGTAGGCAGGCTTTATGGTGGGTTGTGGTAGAAGGCAGAAAGGTAGAGGTGAGGAGTTTGAAATAGTCGTTATGTAATTTGAGGAAGGACTTGAGAAAAAGTGCATAAAATATTATAAAAATAGAACTTAAAGATAACTAACTATTAAAGAAAGACACTAGATCTTTCATGGTTGGTTTACTTTAACTTAGTTTGAATTAGTTTTGTTTGCTGAGAAAGGTTTTAATTAGTAAATGCATGGAAAATTAATAGTCACAAGCTATCTCTCATTTTTAACACTTTCTACTTAAATAATGCATTCTATATATGTAATTTAGGACATATAAAAAGGCAAAAAAATAAAAATAAAATAAATCAGTGATGTCTACCTTATTCAGTGTTTCGGTGAAAATCTTTTCAGAATCTTCTCTCAACCCAACATATAAGGGATTACTCTGAATATGCTGTGTCTGAAGCCACATACTTTTTCTTAATATTGTGATCACTTTTCTATGCCATTTAATATCTTTATAATTTTAATAAATATTTTATATTCTAGAAAATTGATATATGCTAATTTATTTAATTACATTTTATGCTTAATTTATCTTCCAAATTTTCATTTTTAATAAAATAAAACAGATTTTATAAACTAAAATAAAAAATAATAAGAAAATATTAAAGAGTAAAAGTACTAAAATATTTTTTAAATAAGCAAAATTTCCCCCTTGATAAATTAAATTAAAAATAAACAAAAAATGTTCCCAACATCACTTATTGAGGGGGCTGTGTTTACTCCATTATATGTTCTTGCCTCCTCTGTCAAATATTAATTAAGTATAAAGGCTTGGTTCAATTCCTGCATTCTCTGTTCTGTTGCATTGATCTATATGCCTGTTCTTGTGCCAGTACCAGGCTGTTTTGATTATAGTAGCTTGTAGTATAATTTGATATCTGATATTGTGATCCCTCCAACTTTGTTCTTCTTTTTCAAGATTGCCATGGCAATTCAGGGTCGTTTTGGTTCAATATAAATTTTTGGAGTGTTTGTTCTAGATCTGTGAAATGTGCTCTTGGTATTTTAATAGGGATTGCATTGAATTTTTGGATTGCTTTGGGCAGTATGGACATTTCAATGATGTTAATTCTACCAATCCATGAACAGGATATATTTTTCCAGTGTTTGTATCTTCCTCTATCTCTTTTTTCAACACCCTGTATTTTTCTGGGTAAGGTCTTTTACCTCCTCGGTTAGGTTTATTCCTAAATATCTTAATTTTTGTTGCAGTGGTAAATGGGATTGATTTTTGAGTTTCCCTTTCTGTGAGTTCACTATTGGTGTTAAAAATGCCAGGATTTCTGGGTGTTCATTTTGTATCCTGCTACATTGCTGAATTCATTTATCAAATCTAGATCTTTAGTGGAGTCTTTAGGGTTTTCTATGTACAATATCATGTCATCTACAAATAAATTACAGTTTTACTTCCTCCTTCCCAATTTAGATGCCTTTTATGTTTTCCTCTTGTCTGATCACTGTGGCTAGGACTTCCAGTACTATGTTGAATAAAAGTGGTGAAAGTGGACACCCCTGTCTTGTTTCTATTCTTAGGGAAAATAGTTTTAGTTTTTACCCATTGAGGATGATGTTGGCTGTAGGTTTGTCATATGGGCTTTATTATGTTGAGGTATGATCCCTCTATTCCCACTTTCAGAGAGTTTTTATCAAAATGGGTGCTGGATTTTGTTGAATGCTTTTTCTGCTTCTATTGATATGATCATGTGATTTTTGTCTTTCAATTTGTTTATGTGATGGATCATGCAAAAAAATGAAGTTAAGCCACCAACTCACACTATACACATTAATAAACTCAGGATGTATAAAATACTTAAATGTAAGTCATGAAACCATAAAATTCCTAGAAGAAACCAGAGGCAGCAACATCTCAGACATCTCTCATAGCAACATGTTTGCCGATACATCTCCTAGGGCAAACGAAATAAAGGAGAAAATAAACAAGTGGGACTACATCAAAATAAAAAGCTTCTGCACAGGGAAAGAAACCAGTCTCAAAACGAAAAGGAAGCCCACTGTATGGGAGAACATATTTGCCAATGATACATCTGATAAAGGGTTAATTTCCAAAATATATAAGGAACTCATACAACTTAACAAAAGGAAGACAAGAAATTCAATTTAAAAATGGACAAAAGCCCTAAATAGACACTTCTCCAAAGTAGAAGTACAGATGGCTAAGAGACATAGGAAAAAATGCTGTGGCTAATCATCAGAGAGATGCAAGTTAAAACAACAATAAGATATCACTTCACACCTGTCAGAATGTCTACGATCAACAAACCAACAAATGACAAGTGCTGGCGAGGGTGTGGAGAAAGGGGAACCTGGTGCACTGCTGGGGGGAATGCAGACTGGTGCAGCCACTGTGGAAAACAGTATGGAGGTTCCTTAAAAATTAAATATGGAGCTGCCTTTTGACCCAGTGATCCCACTACTAAGAATATATCCTAAGGAACCCGAAACACCAATCAGAAAGAATATATGTAGCCCTATGTTCATAGCAGCACAGTTTACAATAGCTAAGACCTGGAAACAGCCCAAATGCCCATCAGTAGATGAGTGGATGAAAAAGCTGTGGGACATTTACACCGTGGAATACTACGCAGCTGTAAAGAAGAAGGATCTCTTACCCTTTGGGACAGCATGGAGGGACCTGGAGAATATTATGTTTAGTTAAATAAGCCTCTGAGAAAAAGACAAGTATCACAGGATCTTACTCATCTGTGGAATCTAATGAACAAAATAAACTGATGAACAAAACAGATACAGGGATAAAGAACCATGGAGCAGTCAGACAAATTTCAGAGGGAAAGCCTGGGTGGGGAGTGGGGGGTGGATTAATCAAAGAACTTAGGTGCATATATGCATGACTTATAGACACAGACAATAATGTGAAGAAGACCTGGGGTGGGGGGGAGTGGATGCAGGGTAGAGGGAATCAATGGTGAGGAAAAGGTGATGTCTGTAATACTTTCAACAATGAAGATAAATAAAATAAATAAATAAATAATAAATGGCAATGATCAATAATTATTTATTTATCTTGTCAATGAAATGTCAACTCAACTAGTTTGCTTTTGACCAAATTTATTTCAGCCAATGTGTTACAGTTATAACATGCTAATATATACCAACCCTTTAGAATGAATGTATTAGGGCAACTGTGAAAAGAGATTACCAGACCATATGTTGTTTTTCAACACCTTCTACTCTTAAATAATGTTAGCACAGATGAAATAGTAATAATCACAGAAACAGTAACAATAAAATGCTAAAAATATTTAAAAGTGACAAATCATTAATTAAAAATAACAAGATATCTTTATTTATATTATACAGGTAGAAAGATTGAGGCTCTTAGAGTCTAGCAATTTATCCAAGAATGCAGAACATGCATGTTAGTAACACATATAGGATTTACCAGAGGCTCATTAATGTGAAAGTTTTGGCACTTTATACTCACAGTTGCTCTGCTATAAAAGCCTGCTTAAAACATTAAGCTTGTGGTTGCATCTGCGTCTGTGTGTAGGGAGGTGGTGCATAGTTGGAAGCAGAACATTGCAACTAGACCTGATACCTCACTGTCACGATGGCAAGGGAGCTTTTAATAGCATTTGCTCGTAGGGAATACTCATGCATCTCAGCAAATGTGTCTCATTGTCTCATTTAATGCTCAAAGATTCACATATTATTAAAAAGCTCACCCGACCGGGCATGACTAAGCAGTTGAGCATCGACCTAGGATCCAGGAGATCGGGGTTCGATTCCTGGTCAGGGCACATGCCAGGTTTTCAGGCTCAATCCCCAGTCCGGGGCCTGCAGGAGGCAACCGATCAATGACTCTCTCATCATTGATGTTTCTATCTCTCTCTCCTTGTTTCCACTCTCTGAAATCAATAAAGATATATTTTAAAAGAAAAAAACTCCACTAGTTGGTGCCCCCATCCCCCAGTTGCTGTGACTATTGTCTCATTAGAACTCACAGTTCTCCATTTCTCACCTTTCTACCCCACACTTCGTAAGCCTCAGCCAGTACATAACCCTGGGGTTCAAAACTTTGGCCCCCTTGCCCCAAGTTGGGACAATTCTGGTACAACTTATATTCTAGAGCTCCCCATTTCTAACCACATTTGCTTAACTGTAGAAAAAGAACTAATATAGAGTTTTTACAATCAAAGGACTTATGGTCTAATGAAGGAAGGAAACATATAAGCATATCAGTGTGTCTGGTGTTTTATAGAAGAAACCATGGGTGACTAGAGAGGTATTGTTGGGAGGATCCAATGCCATTGGAAAGGCTTTATAAGGGAGAGAATGCTTTATTTATTTTTATGTTGGGGAGGGGAAGGTGTGTGTATTTATCAAAGAAGAGAAGAGAGGAAGGAGGGGGTGACATTCTAGACAAATAGCAGGAAGGGTGAAGAGTGATGACAGTCAATTGAATGGGGAAAACCAAAGCTTAGAAATGAGAAAAAGGGTCAGGAGAGAGGTGTGTAGAAGGATCTCCAGGTAAAGGCACTGGGTGCTGTTTTGGAGCTGAGAATTCACAGCATATCAGCAGCCAGCCACGGAAGGTGTTTTCCCAACACTACAGTCATGCCAGATGCCTCATGGCCACTGCATTACAGAGAGCATGTTGGGGTAAAGCAGGGTTGTTGAAATGGTTAGGGGGAGAGGACACTTCACCTGTCGCCTTCTAGAGGAAGAAAGGACACTAGGGAAGACCATTAGGACAACCCACGGTCCCCATGTGGGGTTGGAGTTAGACAGCAAGGAGTAAGGGGTAACAGAAAAAAGAAAGAACTCGAGTTCTGTGTGAGAATGACTTGTGGGAGCTGAGCGACCTGGCATCATGATCTCATACTCTGAAACCTTCTCTTGAAAGAAAGGTGGCGCTTCCATTCTAAGCAACAGTATACAGGGTGTCCCCAAAAACATATACACGCCTTCACAGCCGATAGCTCAGTTTTGAAAATGAAATGTATTTTAATAAGCACGGCCTTTATAATTATTCAAAGTGTCATATATACGCTCCATAGCCCAGTAAGGAGAACAGTCCCATCCTGGGAGGAAGTATTCATCTTCCACTTCAGCAGGTTTTCCATTATTTGATCACAGAATACAAATGTCTGCCTTTGTGTGAATTCTCATTATTTAAAAAGTTGGCAGTTTTGAAGCAGATTTTTCTACTTAGCTTTAATTAAATTCACAAATATAAAAACGGGGTATTTCTAAAGGTCATATGATTCCATCTAAATACCGTAGCTTAATGCTATTTTTTGGCTTGTGGAATAGGAAAGTATAGAGATAACAGAAAAATTATTTAATATATTTGAGGTATATCAGTGAGGAAAGTGAAAATCTGATAGTTATCTCAATCCAAAATTTTGTCTTTAATATTATTTAAGAAAAAGTTCTGTAGCATGTAAGGAGAAGAGGAAAGGGTGACATAACTGCCCATCTATCATCATATGAAAATGTGAAAGATGTATGCAAACCTAAGCGTGAACAGTTAATTTTAGCAAGCAATTATTAAGCTTTTCTTAGCACCTAGTACTTATTCAGCTTACCTTTTATGGTAATAAAGGGAATGGAATACATATTTTTAAGTACCTACTAAATGTCAGATATAATCTTAGGCAGGTTTCCATGAGACGCTTTACCTAACGTGCGTGCCAGCCCAACGTGCTCCAATCTGACAGCAACCCGACAGCGGCCCGCAGAGGGGGCGCCCCCAGGGACAGCATCCGCATCCCAAGGGGAAGTCCAGAGGGACTCCTTCCAGCGCTGAGGCTCCTGTTCTTTTCTAATCTACTCAGTCATGTTATATTTAAATCTACCTTGAACTGTTCTCTTTCAAAATTAAATGGAGCTCTTCTACTGCTAAAATCCTACAAGTAAAACATGCAATTCTCTTGTTGAAATAAATGCCTTTTATACTGTATTACAACCTAGTTTTGAGGGTTTTGTTGTGTTGGGTTTTTTTGACACTACAAAAGGAATGAGCAATATCCCTTATCTGCCATGCTAGGGCATAGCATCAAAGTTACACGAAGGACTTGAATATTACTCACCAAGTGACCACACAAGGTAGGTTTATATTTCATGCCCATCCTCCAGATGGGTTCACTGATCTTTGGAGATATGATATTGTAGCTTAAAGGCACATACAATCTAAGATAACAGTGAAAACCCTAATTTAAATGTAGAGCTTTTTTTTGAGATATCTCCTTTGTATGTTGTTTTAAAAAAACCCAATCAACCCTAAAAACACAGTTCTGTAAAGGGGGAATGTTTTCCCAATAAAGTCCAGTGACAGATCACTTTTTGTACCCTTCATGGCTCTTTCTTTCATGTCTACACTCATAAAAGTAAAGACATTATATTTAAAGTTGATTTTTGGCCAGTTACCACCATTCTTGTGCCTCTATTTGGTCCTGAATTACCCTAAAGGGAGAGTGGATCAAAGGAATAATTTTCCCCAAAGTCTTGTAGTTTAGTCAGAAGTGTAGTTTTGGGCAAACTTATTGTTTGATAAAATACTCCCTGCTTTTCATATATTTTGTTTCTTGATATTGCTCTGTGCCTTAAGGCCAGACAATAAACTCTGCATCTACTTTAAAGCCTTGGTTCCCTACTACATCAGTGATAGTAAAAAATAAATGTAAACTCATTATGAAGCTTAAAGTATGATTCTTTTATTATTCAAAAATTATGAAGGTATTGCAAAAATTGTCAATGGAGCTTTTCTTTTTATCATCTGGAATGTGTGATTACAGCTGACCTGAGTTATATAAAAGTTGGAATTTCATAGTTATTTTTTAAGAGGAGATTGCCCAGATTTGAATATTAAAATAATGCCTACAATTTAAAAGACTGACACACAATTTGGTCAAACCTTTCCAGTTCTGAACAATAATGAAAGAAATAAAGAGGTAAATAAAAGGCATATAAAATTGTCTATGGATTTGTGTTTTAGAGCTTATATTAATCTTTGCTAGGTTGATAGGTATTTAAAAATATTAGTCCAGATAAACATATTGCTTATCTTACCTTTCATTTTAAATGAATCCCATTTCTTTTGTTTGCATTTCAATCCACTTTAAGGAGTCACAAATAAAATACATCATAAGAATCATAAAACGCAGACATTGGGATGAAAGAGCATCTTAACACCTGCATTTTATGAGGTTATAAAGAAGATATATAATACAGTTAGAAGAAAATTTGCTTTGCCTTTGTTTCCTCTGAGAAAGATTTAAAAGTATTTGGTCCACCTAGAGAGAAACATGTGAACTACTAATGTGTTTAAAGATAAAAAGGGAAAAATAAAGAAAAGGGAAGCTTTGCTGCAGAGCAGGAACACTCATGTATGTATGTTATGAATAAGATGCTTAAACAAAAGACATTATAAATATAAAAATTGAAAATTAGTAAGATTGTGCATGGGAGTTTATTTGTGTATCTAATAAATTAAAGTAAGCTACACATCCTAAAGTATTTTCCCTATCCCCACCCACCCACCCAGAACCTGTGCCTGGGATTCGTGCCCCTGAGTTACAGGTGTACTCCTAAACCCTGCTAGAAAAAATGACAGATGAGCCCTGGGTCAGCTTTGGTATCCTGGAAGACTCCAAACAAATGCAAATTTGTAGATCAAAGGCAGAAAAAATAAATTAACATCTGCTACTGGTAGCCAGGGCATTAAAGTAATGTTAAGAAAATGTTTCTAACAAAACAAAGTTAGACAGCAACCCCAGAGGGAAAGATCCATTTGCTCCTTAGGAACTTGACCTACAGAGTTGGGCTCCAAGACCAAATAAATACTTATAAACTTTTTAAGTAAAAGCTTCCCTTCAGGTTACTACTTATTTGTACCTTGATTTCAAATGATTCTGAGGCTGACTCAACTTTTCCCCAAGATGAAACAGGTGGAAATGAGCTGTCATTCTGAACTTCCTTTTGCTCTTAGAGGTGGTGCCTTCAAAAATGGCCCCTTGCACTTGCTGTTAAAAGTCTCCAATGTTTTATGCTAAAATGGTATTGGGAGAAACACTCCATCCACTCTTTGAACACTTCAAAGTTTGATACATAAAAATGTTCAACCAAAAGCTCTTTCCTAAAATATTTCTTCTTTTGGACAAAACAGAATTTCTGTACTAACAAAAAAACAAAAAAAAAATTCAAGGGCAAAATTTTAAAGCTACTACATTTGGTCAAACTTTTTCTCCAAAGATGTCTCCATTGGCAGGCCTGAGATGTACCAAGTAACATGGGTAACAAAGGGGATAGATAAATGTGGCAAGGGATGGCCTAGATAATTTTTGTATTAGTCATAGCCATTCCTCAGAGGCAATCAACCTGAGGGTCAATCCTTCCCATTGATGTGCCACCAGCAATAAGGGCTCGACTACAACAGGGGGACACACACAACACATACAAGGGATGCTCCTGGAGTGCCCAGTTAAAGTGACAGTGGACACTGTTCCACTGGGCTTCACAGGACATGTACTACATAAGGCCACTCTACCAAGACTGGTAGACCTACCAGATATACTTAATACACAGAAACAAACATAGGGAGTCTGTAAAAGTGAAGAGACAAAGAAATATGCCCTAAAAACAAAACTCCAGAAAAAGGACCAAACAAAATGGAGACAAACAATTTACCAGCTGCAGAATTTAAAACACTAGCTGTATGGTTGCGTTATAAACATAAGGGAATACTAGATGAACTTAGGGAATAATTTAACAAAGAGATAAAAACAATTAAAATAGAGATAGTAAACATAAAAAAGAACCAGTCAAAAATGAATAATACAATAACTGAAATAAAGGATGCATTAAAGAGAATCAACAGTTCATTAGATGAAGCAGAGGGTTGAATCAACGATTTGAAAGACACAGTATTGGAAAACACCCAATCGGAACAGCAAAAAGAAAAAAAGAATACAAAGTGAGTTTAGTTTCAGGGGCCTCTGGGGAAACATCAACATTTACATTATAAAGGTAAAAGAAGGAAAAGAGAAAGAACAAGGGACTGAAAACCCATTTGAAGAAATTACAAAAACCTTCCCTAACTAGTGAAGGAAATAAATGTTCAAATTCAGGAAGCACAGAGAGTCCTAAGCAAGATGAACCCAAAGAGGATCACACCTGGGACACATCATAATTAAAATGCCAAAATTAAAAACAAAGAGAGAATCTTAAAAGTAACAAAAGAAAAACAGTTAGTTACCTACAAGGGAGCTCCTATAAGACTGTCAGCTAATTTATCAACAAACTTTGAGGTCAGAAAGAATTGGATGAAATATTCAAAGTGAATAAAAGCAAAGACCTACAACCAAGATCATACTACCCAGAAAGGCTATCATTTAGAATCATAGGACAGTTAAAGAGTTTCTCACACAAGAAAAAGCTGAAGAAGTTTATCAACACTAAACCTGTATTACAAAAAATGATGAAGGCACTTCTTTAAGAAGAAGAAAAAAATAAAAAATATACATAATGAAATGCCAATAACTATATACCCACCAATAATAACTTTAAATGTAAATGGATTCAATGCTTTAATCAAAAGACATAAAGTGGTTGAATAGATAAGGATACAAGACTCGTACATATGCTGCCTACAAGGGACCCCTTTAGATCAAAAGCCACACACAGATTGGAAGTATAGGAAGGAAAACATTTTTATGCATATGGGAAAAAATAAATGTGGGGTAGCAACACTTATATCAAACAAAATAGTCTTTAAAACAAAGGTTATAACAAGAGACAAAAATGACTCCGAAATTCCACTTCTGGGTATTTATCTGAAGAAACCCAAAACAACAATTTGAAAAGACATATACATCCATATGTTCATTGTAGTGTTATTTACAATTGCCAAGATATAGAAGCAAACTCATTGTCCATTGACAAATGAATAAGTAAAGAAGAACTGGTACATGTATACAATGGAATATTACTCAATCGTATAAAAGAATAAAATCTTGCCATTTGTGACAACTTGGATGGACATAGAGGTATTATACTAAGTCAAATAAGTCAGACTAAGAAAGATAAATACAATATGATTTCACTTTTATATGGAATCTAAAAGTTGAAATAAACAAACAAAGCAGAAACAAACATAGATAGATTATTTTGATGGTTGCCAGGTTGGAGGGGGGTTGGAAATACAGGTGAAAAATGGACAGGAGCTAAAAAGTACAAATTAGCAGTTAAAAACAATCGCAGGGATGTAAAGCACAGCACAGAGAATTTGATCAACAATGTTGTAATAACTATGTATGGTATTAGATGGATTCTAGACTTTTTGGGGTAAGCTCTTTGTATGTTGTATATAATCACTACATTGTACACCTGAAACTAATATAATATTTTAAGTCAGTTATAATTTAAAAATTTAAATTATATTTATATATAAATTATATATATAAAGAATTAAAAAGTTAAAAATAAAAAAGGAGTTTTTTCTCACTTAAAAATATCTGATATTTAAATGTGAAATGGCAGTCTCAGGCTCTGAGACAGTCTAACACCAAAACCAGTGTTTTGTTCTAATAAATTAGTGGCTTTCAGACTTCTGATTTTAATGATTTGTAAAATAAGATTTAAAAAATAACACCAAATAATACTATGTCACATATTTGAAAGTTGATAAGAAAGTAAATCTTAAAAGTTTTCATCAGAAGAATAAAAAAGTTTGTAACTATGTATGGTAATAGTTATTACCTAGGCTTATTGTGGTAATCACTCCACAATATATACAAATATTGAATCATTATGTTGTACCTCCAAAAGTAATAAGTAATATAATGTTATATGTCAATTATATATCCCTCAAAAAAAGAAAGAAAGAGTAAATTGAGGTCTACAATCAAATGTTGGTTTTAGATGCCACTTCCAACAGCCTATCTAGTTAGCAAGAGAGAGATGAATATTTTTTCAACACCTCATATTTAAAATTTATAACAACTAAAACTCTGAAGCTTCTAAATTTTGTTTAATTCTATCTACTCACATTAATACATTAAATGTCCCTAAGACACACTTGACATGGTAAGGAAGAAATTCTTAAAGTGTTAGTCTTAGTAGCAGCCTTTTAATGTTGCTATTCTCTTCAAAAGTTAGTGAAAGAGTCGACAATTTTGAAATAAATGTTTTGCTTTTAAATTACTGTATCTGTAGCATAGTTGATGATAAGACAAATATAAATTTAATAGACTTTTTAAAAAAATGTATCTTTATTATTGAAAGTATTGCAGATGTCCCCTTTTTCCCCCATTAACCTCTTCTACCCCACACCCAACCCCCACCTCAGGCCTTCACCACACTATTGTCTGTGTCTATGAGTTATACACATATGCATATAAATTCTTTGGTTAATCTCTCCACCTCCACCTGCCCATCCCCACTTTCTCTCTGAGACCCATCAATCTGTTTTATGCTTCCATGTCACTGAATCTATTTTGTTCATTAGTTTATTATGTTCTTTAGATTCCAGATATAAGTGAGATCATGTGATATTTATCTTTCTCTGCCTGGCTTATTTTGCTTAGCATAATATTCTCCAGGATCTTTCTTCTTTACAGCTACGTAGTATTCCATGGTGTGAATATCCCACAGCTTTTTTATCCACTCTCTACTGATGGCCACTTGGGCTGTTTCCAGATCTTAGCTGTTGTAAACTGTGCTGCTATGAACATAGGGGTACATATATTCTTTCTGATTAGTGTTATAAGATTCTTAGGATATATTCTTAGAAGTGGAATCACTGGGTCAAAAAGCAGTTCCATTTTTAATTTTTTAAGGAACCTCCATACTGTAATAGACATTTTAAAATTCAACAATTTTCTGTCAAATTTAAATAGAGAATTTAAAATAAACTAAAAATTAATTTATAAAAAAGTAGTACTACACAATATACAAAAATATCCCTCCCACCATATATTTGGAATTTCAAACACTAAAATCAAGAGTCCATAAAGAAAGCACACACAGTAAATGGAGTAAAAGAAAAGGAAGTCTCTCTGTATGCAGCTTCTGTCAGCACTGAACAGAAACACTTCATATCAGAAAGAAAAAATCTAAATCTCACAGTTAACATAACATTTTAAAGTATAGCTTAATGTTGCATGGACTTTTCAGAACAAAAAAACAAAAACAAAAATTCCACTTTTCCTGATCGTTATGTAAAGGAAAACCATTTTAACACCAAAATATATGGTGGAAAGGCATTCTCCTTTTTGTGTTTTTCTCATTTTATTACACATTGTAATTCTTTATCTTGAGCAACTAGCCTTCTCTGGAAGTCAGTAACTTAATGCCTGCCAATCAGAAGGCTCAGTGACAAAAGATCTGGTGGGATACTGAAAAGCACAAAGGGTGTCCTTCCCTTGAGAGTGCTCTGTGTGAGCTCAAGAGGATGATAGAATCCCATGTGAAAAAAGCTTGTGCCATGGCAATGGGAAGACACAGAAGAGGCCATTGAAGAACTGAGAAAAGGAAACATGGTGTGTGGATACTGTGACCAGGCCCATGGCATAGGGTAAAGTTTTGTCCCTGGTGGAGGTCTCCACATTGTAAAGAGGCTCTGGGCCCTCCAGGGTGTGTGTTTTAATTATCCCCTAATTTAGCCTTCTTTTTCATGTGTTTTAAAGCAAAATATTTTAAAAACCCAGTCATAATAAGAGTAATGTCAGCATGAGATATTCCTTGGTCTCTCTTCTTGGAGTTTCAACAATTTGAGCAGAGGATTTCCTGCTCGATGCACACTGTGTGAGAGATCCACATTGTGTGAGAGATACAACAGGTAGGCAAGTGGGGTTGAACTGGGGAGGCAAGAAGGGAGAAATACAGAGAAGAGCCATGGATGTAACCCTACAGCTGGGAGCTCACAGTGAGGCTCAGAAGAGAGAAATCAAGTTTTGGCTGCCACTCTCTTCAGCCTGGAGGTGCAAAGAGATTCAGTAGGCATTCTTGCAGGCGTGGGCAGTATGAGCTGTAGCTGAGCCTAGTGACCTGGGCAGGGACACAGGACAGAGGTGCAACTGTGGGTGTCTGGCAGTCGGCATTCCAGGGAAAGAAAAAAAGCCACAAAGTCTGCGTATATCTTTAACTTCCAGAGCTTTCCTCCCTTGGCAGTTGGTGTCTGGTTGCAAGGGCAAAGGGAACTGGTAGTATAAAATCACTTTTTCCCTGAACAAAGGTCACACACTGTGACTGGTCCTGGGATTGAGGGTGTATGGGGGACTCATCAGAGGTCCAAGGTCACCATTACCAAGAAGGCAAAGCAATTTAGAGGGTGGCCAGAATACTCCAACACACTCCACCCCCATTCATAATGGCTACACTGAAGGCAGTACTTGGCTATGGAGGACAGCACTGAGATTTCATGGACTTGGAGCCCCATGGATCACCATTTTTCCCAATGAGATCAGTCCCCTGAGACTGAGGCAACCAGATCATTGGGGGGACACCCACCTCCAATTTTTTACCACCTCATGGAGATTTGAAAAACCTAAGAAGTGAAAGAGAGCTAAAATACTTGTGATTCAGCACAAGCTATTGGAAAATAAGAGAAAGTCCTCTTCATATTGACCTTCTAAATAAATACCACTCATACAAAGATGTTTAGACAGAAAAGAAATCCATAAATTACCATGAATAACCAAGGTAGCAAGGCAGCTCAGAAAGAAAATTTAAAATATCCAGAAAACAAGCTTAAAGACATGGAAATATGTGAATTAGATGGCAGATAATTCAAGATTGCAATTCTGAAAAAAACTCAATGAGATGAAAGGAAATACAAATAGGCAGTTTGATGAGCTAAGAAAACAAATCAAAGAACAAAATAAGTACTTTACTAAAGAGATTTAAACTTTAAAATAAAACAAACAGAAATTGTGGAAATGAAGGGCTCAATAAAAGAGATCAAGAATGAACTAGTGAGCCAGGCTTGGCTCAGTGGTTGATCTAAGATCTAGGAGATCATGGTTCGATTCCTGGCCAGGGCACGTGCCCGGGTTGTGGGCTCGATCAATGACTCTCTTATCATTGATGTTTCTATCTCTCTCTCCCCCTCCCTTCTTCTCTGAAATCAATAAAGATTTTTTTTTTTAAATGAACTAGTGAACATAAAAAATAGAGCTGACCAGATGGAGAAAAGTATTGGTGATATCGAAGATAAAATCTAGAAATGGTGCAGAGGGAGGAAGAGAGATACTTGAGCAGAAAAATAAAATAAAAGCACTCTATGAGAATGACCTGAAATCATCAGAGAAAAAAACAATATAAGATTAATAGGCATAGAAGAAGAAGAAGAAGAAGAAGAAGAAGGAGGAGGAGGAGGAGGAGGAGGAGGAGGAGGAGGAGGAGGAGGAGGAGGAGGAGGAGGGGAAGAAGAAAGAAGGAGGAGGAGGAGGAGAGAACAGTGAGCTTATTCAAACAAATAGTTGACAAGAACTTTTCAAACCTCTGGAAGAGCTAGATGCTCAAATCCAAATAGCAACCAAACACCTAATTACCTCAATCCAAAAAGGGCTTCCACAAGACACATAGTATTAAAACAGTAAAAAATTAATGACAAAGAAAGAGTTCTCAAGGCAGCCAGGGATAAGATGAAATTCACTTATGAAGGAAAGACAATGAGGTATTTATTGGCCTTCTAAGCAAAAACTCTACAAGCTAGAAAAAAAGTGGAACCAAATGTTTAAACTACTGAGAGAAATTACCAGCCAAGAATAAGATATCCAGCAAAATTATCTTTTAGATATGAAAGAGAAATAAAGACTTTTCCAGACATACAGAAGCTGAGGGAATTTATCACCAGAAAACTCATATTGCAGGAAATACTCAGGGGAGTTATTTTACCTGAAGCAAGGTACAAAAGGTCATGAAACTATGGAAAAGATGATCCAAAAACTTACAGCATGGTCAGAGATAATTTGTGACAACAAAAACATAAAAGGGGAGGGAGTAAACTGAATTTGCAAAAAAGGATGGACATCAGATGCTTTCAAAAGAAAGAGGACTACTGTATATATGAAACTTTCTTTTCATAAACCTAACGGTAGCCATATACACACACAGATGAGACACATACAGCTTAAAAAAAGAAGAAAGAAGTGTGACATATCACCAAACAAAAAGAACTGACAGAAACACAAAGGAAAAGACACAATGATGGCACAGAGCTACCAGGAAACAAAAGATAAAATGACTATAGGAAATCCTCATACATCAATAATTACCTTAAGTATAAATGGACTGAATTCTCCAACAAAGAGGCACAGAGTAGCAGACTGGATGAAAAAAACAAAACCCAACCATATGTTGCTTTTAGGAAGCACCTCAAACTACAAAGACAAAGTTAGACACAAAGTGAAAGGGTGGAAAATTATTCTACAAGCAAATAAAATCCACAGAAAAGCAGGAGTAGCCATACTTATATCTGACAAAATAGATTATAAGATAACACAAGTAACAAGAAACAAAGGTGGACATTCTATAAAAATAAAGGGGGGACTATATCAAGAAGACATAAAACTTCTTAACGTTAGTGTACCCAATCAAGGAGCATCAAAATACATAAAACAAGTGTTAATAGAACTTAAGGGAGAAACAGACAAAAACACAATATATAGTTGGGGACTTTAATACTCTATTGGCAGCTCTAGACAGATAACCAAACAGAAAATTAATGAAGAAATATTGGCCTTAAATGAAAAGCTAAACCAAATTAACATAATTGACATTTACAGAGCCTTTCATTCTAGAACGTCAGATATACATTCTTTTCCAGTGCACATGGAATATTCTGAAAGATAGACTATATTTTGGGTCACAGAACTAGACTGAACAAATTCAAGCAGATTGAAATTATCCCAAGCAAATTATCTGACCACAATGCTTTGAAATTAGAAATCAACTGCAAAAAGGAAGTTTAAAACAAACTACAAATATGTGAAGATAAAAAAACATACAACTTGCCCGGCCGGGCGTGGCTCAGTGGTTGAGTGTTGACCTAGGATCCAGGTGATCAGGGTTCGATTCCTCGTCAGGACACATGCCCGGGTTGTGGGCTCGATCAGTGACTCTCTCATCATTAATGTTTCTATCTCTCTCTCTCCCTCTCCTTTCCTCTCTCTGAAATCAATAAAGATATATTTAAAAAACAAACAAAAACATACAACTAAAAAATGACTTAGTCGAAGAAATAATAGGTGAGATCAAAAGCTATATAGAGACAGATGAGAATGACAATATGACATTTCAAAAGTGCTGGGATACAACAAAAGCAGTAATAAGAAGGAAATTTATATTATTACAGGCCTATCTCAAAAAAACAATAGAAACCCCATGTAAACGACTTAACATTACATATTTAAAGAACAGAAAAAGAACAAAAGCAACCTAAATTCAACAGAAGAAAAGAAATAATAAAAATTAGAGAAGAATTGAATGAAATAGAAAACAAAAAATCTATTAAAAAGATTAATAAAACAAAGAGCTGGATCTTTGAAAGGGTTAATAAAATTGACAAACCCCTGGCTAGGCTCACTAAGGAAAAAAGGGAAAAGACTTGTATAAACAAAATCAGAAATGAAAGACAAGAAGTTACTGCAGACATTACAGATAAACAAAGGATCGTACTAGAATATTATGAAAGACTTTATGCCACCAAATTAAATTACCTAGAAGAAATGGATAAGTTCCTAGGAATATATAACCTTCTTAAACTGAATCCTGAAGAATCGGAAAAATTAAATAGACCGATCAACAGTGAGAAAATTGAAACAACCATCAAATACCTCCCAAAAAATAAAAGTCCAGGACCAGATGGCTTCAGTAGTGAATTCTACCAAACACTCAAATAT
The DNA here is from genome assembly GCF_054644295.1 of Miniopterus natalensis. Classification (NCBI taxonomy): domain Eukaryota; kingdom Metazoa; phylum Chordata; class Mammalia; order Chiroptera; family Miniopteridae; genus Miniopterus; species Miniopterus natalensis. The sequence goes on along the minus strand of NC_142088.1, from coordinate 77,990,661 downwards.
GATTTGATAAATATTTATTCCTCTCACCCTGATACCAAAACCTGACAGGGATAACACAAGAAAACCACAGACCAATATCTGTGATGAATCCAGATGCAAAAATTCTAAACAAATACTAACAAATTGAATACAACAGTACATCAGAAAATAATACATTATGATCAAATGAGATTTCTTCCAGGGGCACAAGGATGGTTAAACATAAGCAAATCAATCAATGTAATACACCACATTAACAAAACAAAGGATAAAAATCATACAATCTTATCAATAGATGCAGGAAAAGCAATAGATAAGGTACAACAGCCATTTATAATTAAAACACTTAATGAAATATGCATATAAGGAAACTACCTCAACATAATATAGGCCATATATCACAAATCCTCAGCCAACATTATACCCAATGGTGAAAAACTGAAAAGTTTTTCCCCTAAAATCAGGAACAAGGTAAGGATACCCACTCTCATTACTCTTATTCAACATAGTTCTGGAGATCCTAGCCAGAGCAATCAGGCAAGAGAAAGAAATAAAAGGCATACAAATTGTAAAGGTAGAAGTAAAAGTTTAACTTTTTACAGATGACATGATTCTGTACATAGAAAACCCATCAATAAAAATGTTAGCAGAGGACCTGAGTAGACACTTCTTCCAAGGAGATATACAAATGGCTCACAGATATACGAGAAGATGCTCAACTTCACTAACTATTAGGGAAATGCAAATGAAAATTTCATTGAGATACCACCTCACACCTGTTAGAGTCTCTTGCCAACAAGGTGGGTAACAACAAGTGTTGGAGAGGTTGTGGTGAAAAGGAACTGTCCTACACTGCTGGTGGAAATGTAGACCGGTACAACCACTATGGAAAACACTATGACGTTTCCTCAAGAAATTAAGAATGCAGTTACCATAGGACCCAGTCATCCCTCTTCTGTGTATCTAACCAAAAACTTCAAAAACATTTATTCTCAAAGATATATGCACACTCTGTTCATTGCTGCATCATTCATAGTGCCCGAAACACGGAGACAACCAAAGTATCCTTTGATAGATGATTGGATAAAGAAGATGTGGTGCATATATACCGTGGAATACGACTCAGTCCTAAGGAGAGATGAAATGCGGCCATCTGCGTCAGCATGGGTGGACCTCGAGAATGTTATGCTAAGGGAAATAAGTCAGTCAGAAAAGCTAAGACCCCATATGATTTCCCTCATATGTGGGTTATAAAACTGAAACTCACAGACACAGAAAACAGTATGGTTGTCACCAGAGGGAAGGAGGAGGGGGGACAGTAGAGGGTTAAGGGGGTCAAATATGAGGTGATGGAAGATGATTTGACTTTGGGTGGTGGACACAGTGCAATATACAGATCATGTATCATAGAAATTTACACTTGAAACCTGTATGATCCTATTAATCAATGTCACCCCAATAATTTTAATAAAAAATAAATTAATTCAATTTTTAAGAAACCTAGTGGTAAATGTACATCAGTATGCTTCATCCCAGATCTTTTTTTAAAGAAATCATCAAGAGATATATTTAATCAACTCTCTCTTTGCTCATGTTCATGTTCAAACTGAAGCCCTTGAAGAGAATCTGCACGCTGATCCCTCTTCAGAGAGGATTCATTCATTACCTGTGGGATTTTTATTATTACACTGATATTGAGAATAATGAAAGCAGATTGGGAGAAAACATCAGACGACAAGGCCGTGAGGAGTGCGGGAATAAAAGGAATGTAGAAAGTGTGAGGCCGAGTTAAGAACTGTTTGAAGAATGAGTGTGATGGACTGGGTCAAATGTTGGCTCTGCGGTGAGGGAAGCGCCCAGTGCGAATTCACCCTTAGGTTTGCCATGAAGGTCATCGGTGACTGACAGCCTGAGTGAGGGGAGTGGTAGAAACAAAGGTCCAAGAGAGAAGGGAGGTGGGCAAACGGAAGTGATAAATATTGGCTAATTTGTAGATAATGTTGCCGTACAGATGTGTTCAGAGAAAATGAAGCATCAGTCCTGGAGATAGCACACTCGCTTTAACAGGAGAAAAGAACCCAGAGGTATGACCCAGGGAGGGAAAGATTTGGCTGCAGGGACGAAGAAGGTGCTTTCTGACTGCTTTTCTTTCCTCAGTGAAAACAAACAAGATCAGCAGCTGAAAACAAAAATGGGTGATTGGTGGTGAATGTTTGCAGAGCTATTAATAGTGTAAAATAGCTTTTTCAGATACCGGGACAGCGTTTTGACTTTTGGGGAAATGCTGAGATCCCACCTGAGGTTTTCCCATCATGTGTTTTGCGTGAGAGTAGTCAGCGGTTTTGGTTTGTTTTCACCAGTTGTGATCAGCTGCCCTCGTGAAAGCACACAGTAGGCAGAGAGTGGATCTAACTGAAGATGCTTTTTTTGGAGAATACAATAAAGGACAGGGTTATGAGGGTGTGGAAATAGTTGATTATTTGGAAGCACTGGCAATGGGTAGCCTTGGTCCAGGGCCAGTCGAAAATGAGATGTCCCAGAGAAAAATAATGGCCTCCTCTTTAGGGAAAAGATGTCCTCGGAGTCAGGCTTACGTTAGAGCAAGAAGATGAACTACTCAGAGGAGAGTTTGAAAAAACAATGGGTGATGCTGATAGGCCTTAGTTCTAGAAGCACAGAAGACGGATTGAGGAGGCAGGAGAGAGGCAGAGGGGGCCCGATTAAAGGCTGCATGTTCCTGTGCGGATGACAGACACATGGACTAATTGTGATTTCTGGGAAATCGGAGATGAAAGACCTGAGAGGGTTGATTCTGATACTGTGTCTCTAGGTGTGTGCACATTGGGGGAAAAGCTATTGTGTATGGAAGGTCAGGTCTTTATCCTGCTAAGAGATGTGTCTGGACAAGGGAAGGAAGGAGATGGGATCCCGCCAGGGGAATGGAGAGAGAGTTCTGTTGGTGGTGGCACCGTATTTTAGTGTTCCTATCACAGTAAAATGAGCACCTCAAAAATAATACCAGCGTGAAACATTTGTCCTGGAGCATGCACCAACCAATCTTTGAAAGAATCCTGCTTAATTCCTGATGTGGGTGGAAGATAAACAGGGACTCAGTCTGTCTTTTATTCTATCTGGGGTGATAAAGTTCTCAGGCACTGCCATTAGCAAATTGTGTTTGTGAGAAAGTAAGGAGGCAGGAGGCACTCTCAAAATGCCTTTTCCCCAGATTTGGTTTTCATTAAAGTAAAAAAAAAAAAAAGAGGCAAATCTTATCGTTTCCATCAGCTCATTAATATTCTTTTAATCTTCCATTTTTGGCAGTTTAATTTAGTTGATGTTTCTCATTTACATAGAGAAAACATTCTTAATTGATTTAATCCCAGCTTCTGTCTTTCGAGCAAGCCTATTGCTATTTATTGACTTTTACTGATATATGCAGACCTTGTATTTCAGATCTGCAAGCCAAAGGTCTCCTTTTGGGAGGTCTTTTCTTTTAAACTAGATTTAACAGTTTTTCCTCTGCACCTGCTTATAGCAGCCTAACCTCAATTCTAGTCATTTATTCAAAATATTTATTGAGTACTTATTATGTCCTAATCAATATATTGGTTTTGTTTGTCAGGAGATATGATAATAAACACGTAATACGGGGGGAGAGGGTACCTCCTCTATGGAGTGGTGAGGACACGTATCTGAGGGGGTGACCTTTGGCTGAGGCCTGAAGAATGAAAACAGTCTTTTATAGAAAAGGAGCAGGAAAGGGACCTCCAGGAGGTGAGACCCACCAGGCCAGTGCCCTTGCTTGCACGGGGCCCGGCGGAGGGGGTGGAGAGGCTGGGAGGCCGCAGGGGCTGGGAGGCCGCAGGGCTCTGCCCATGGGGAGCTTCAGAGGCCACAACGGGGAGTGGGCATGTGTCCAATACGCAAAGGAAGTAAATAAAAAATTTAGGCAGGAAAAGAGCGGGATCTTATTTATGTGTGGGAAAGTGTGCTGGGAATGCCCGCTTCCCCGTCAGCCAGCCAGCACCATGAGTCAGCCCGGGCGTTCAGTCAGGAGGATCCAGTTAGAACCCCCAGCTCCCACACTTACCTGTTACAGAGTATTTACATTATTTGAACATAGATGTGTTCTCTGTAGAGGGTTATAATGATAGCTGTTGGTGTTGCTTAAATGATTGAGGGTATTATAAAGAACAGGATATGGCACAAAATAGACACTCAATATGTGAATTTTCTTTATTTTTCTGGAAACCTCATGATTTATATCAGCTAATTCTAGCTTTGTGAGAATATAATATAAATAATGTGTGTAGTGAATGCATGGGGCATTTTATTTCATCTAGGGAGGAGAGCAAACAAATATATACAGTTTTTTAACCACTACCACAATCAAAACATAGAGCAGCCCCATCACACTAACGGAATTACCCCACGCAGCTTTTTAATTAGCCCCTTTCTTGCAGCAGAGCTGGGGCCAGTGGCATTCTCATTCCTGTCTCTAGTGTTCTGCCTTTTCAAAAATGTCATATCAATGGAATCATGTAATATTCTGTCTCTTTTTGAGGTGGGGGACAGGTAATAAAATAATAAATATGTAAGTTATTGAAAGTATTAGGAGGTGGCATGTGTGGAAAATAAAAAAGCAGAATAAAGGGGATGGAGAATATGGCGCAAAGAGGGCATACCACTGATGTGATAAGAAGCTGGGTGACTATCAGTGTTTACTGAAGTCAGATTTCACCTGTCCTGCAAGTGGAATTTATCTCACCCCTCCCAGCACCACCATGTATGATGATCCATTCCCCACTCTGGATAGAAGCCTAAATTGGTACGTTATTATTTTCTGTGTAGGTAACGGCATCACCCTCATACATCTCAGGCCCTCATGGCTATCAGGTGAGAGGCCAACACCGGGAAATAAGGCACCGGGGCTGCTGTCCCAGCGCAAATCGGGGTGTGAGCCCTGCCCCTCCCCACCCCGGTTGTACAGGGCACACATCAGCTGATGGGCTGGTATCTCTCTTCTCCACAAGTAGTAGATCATTGTCATGCCTAGTAATATTTTTATAACAGAATTTTATCCCTGGTATAGTATTTTACATGGTATGTATCATGATTTCTGAATAAGTTCTTCATTTTAGAACATTGTTCGTTTCCAAAGTTTTACTGTGATGAAATACACATGGAAGTTTGGATACCTTTGTGGTTTTCTCCTTAAGATACGTTGCAAAAGGTGAAACTGTGGGTTCAGTGTTAATGCAGTTTTACATTTTTTATGGAAATTACCAGTTGCCCACTGGAAGACATGAATTTAGCCCCACCTCTCTAGCCATCTATGAGAATATTTATTGTTTTGTATCCTTACCGATGATTGTGTCATTATTTTTGTTATTAATTTGAAAGGTAATGTTTTCATTTACTCTATCTTTGTGAAGTTTACTGGGATTTGTGTCTCCCTTGAAAACTGCACATTTTAATTTTTTTATTTTTAATGTATCTTTATTGTTGAAGGCATTACAGATACCCACTTTTACCCCACGTTGATCCCCTCCACCTCGCACCTGCGCTCCTGGGTCATGTCCATAGGCTGTGCACATACGTATATAAGTTCTTTGGTTAATCTCTCTGCCCCCCTTCCCAGTTGCTCATTTTTATTTTGTTGATTTGCATTTTGCCTTTTTAAAAATTTTATTTGTTTTTAATTACAGTTGACAGACTATGTGATATTAGTTTCATGCGTACAACATAGTGATTACACATTTATGTATCTTACAAAATGATCACCCAGATAAGTGTATTACCTATCTGATGCCATACACAGTTACTACAATATTATTGACTGTATTCCTTATCCCGTACTTTACATCCCTGTGAGTGTTTCATTACTACCCATTTGTGCTTCTTAATTCCTTTCCCCTTTTCACCCATCCTCCCAATCCCCCTTCCATCTGGCAAACATCAGTTTGTTCTCTGCCTTATGAGTCTGTTTCTGTTTTATTTGATTGTTTATTTTGGTTTTTTGGATTTCACATATAAGTGAATTCATATGGTGTTTGTTTTCCTCTGTTCTACTTATTTCACTCAGCGTAGTTCCCTCTAGGCCCATCTATGTTTTCATAAATGCTATGATTCATTCTTTTTTATGGCTAAGTAATATTTCATTGTTTATATGCACCACCTCTTCTGTATCCATCTGTCTACTGATGGGCACTGAGGCTGCTTCTATAGCTTGACTATTGTAAATAATGCTGCAATGACTATATGGATTCATATGTCTTTTCAAGTGAGTGTTTTTGGTTTCTTTGGATAAATACCCAGAATTGGAGTTGCTGGGTCTTACAGTAGTTCTTTTTTTAATTTTTTGAGGAACTTTTATACTGTTTTCCATAGTGGCTGCACCAATTTACAATCCCAAGATCATGTTGTCTTTTATGTCTAAGTATTACATTGTACCCATATGCCGTAATTCCATTAACCAGTTAATGAACATGTAGGTTGTTTTTAATTTGTGGCTCTTTTGAGTAAAGTGCTATAGACATCTGTTTATACATTTTTGTAAAGATATACATTTTGTTTCTATTGGGTAAATTTCTAGTGGGATTGCTGAGTCCTATGATGATGTTTAATTTTGTAAGAAATGGTCAAAGTGCTTTCCAAAGTGGTTACACTATTTGGTATTATCACCAGCAGTGTATGAGTGGTTTTAGTCACTCCACATGCTCAATAGCATGTGGTATTGTTTTTGTTTGTTCATTTTTTATTTAGTGAATCTAAATGATTTATAACGTTATTTCACTGATTCTTTTAAGATGTAAGTCAATTCAGTTTGTGACTACCAAATGTAATTGTTATTTGAGTCAAACTACCTAACATAATCTTCCTCCTTTCCCTTCATTTTTTTTCATTCATTTAGCAGTTTACTTTCTAAGAACAAGAGAATGTGACAACTGCTAGAAGAGTCAATGACTTCATGAGAATACAGTAGTTGCACAAAAGAGATTTTCCTAATTTGGGTTAAGCTAAGTCTTAAAAGATGAGAGGAAGTGTGTCTGTGATGTAGGAAGATGAGGGAAATCCAGACAAATGGTAGAACAGCAATGTCCAAAGGCATTAATTAACTTTTCTTAAACTACGTATAATTAAGTTCAAAACTGAGTAGTACAGATATTGCTAACTATTGACTTGGTTCTCTTTATCTGAAATCTTGTTCGAGTCTTTAGCAGTTGAACATCTCCTAAAAATGGGAATTATCCTTGCAGCATATCCTTCTAATATATATGCCCCTTTCCATATTTCAAAATATTATTTTCAACATGAAATAGCTATATAGTTTTCTAGGGGCAGTGGAAAGAAACAGGCATTGTTCAAATCATCGTTACTTTCCAAATTTCGACATCCGATACACTCCACCTACAGTGATAACAGTCCCAGGTCACCAGAGGCAGACTGACACACATTCAGACAGACAGACTCACCCACTGGTCTCCTAATCACCACCTTCAGACTTATTAACTCAGTCCAGGTTGGACTGACAGTTGGGCTGATGTTAACCACTTCTCTGCTTGATAATATCTGAATCTTATAGTTATGATCTACTTTTGAACCTTGCAGTTATGCTCTATTTGAACCTTATATTATACAATTTAACACAATGTGTAAATTATTTGTATATTGGTCTTTATGCCTGGAAGCCTTTATATCTCAACCATGAATACAGTGGAAATTTCTCATTGTAGAGAAGAAAAAATGATGTAATTTGAAGTCAGAAGAAAATTGGGCTATAACAGTACCCAGAAATGTGATAGGCAATAAACTGATAGCAGACTGAAATTAGATAAAAACAGAAATAAAAATTAATTCAATTAATTTATCTTATGCTAAATTTAGTAATGTTTTTCAATTCATTTAATTCATCTACTGAATTAAATTAAACACATTCATTGGGGAGGGGGAATGGTAGCATAGAAATCTTCCTAAATCCCTCCCTTAAAAAAGCCATGTAGCCCGGCCAGGCGTGGCTCAGCGGTTGAGCATCGACCTAGGATCCAGGCGATCGGGGTTCGGTTCCCAGTCAGGGCACAGGCCCGGGTTGCAGGCTCGATCAATGACTCTCTCATCATTGATGTTTCTATCTCTCTCTCTCTCCCTCTCCTTTCCTCTCTCTGAAATCAATAAAGATATATATATATATGCCATGTAATAAAAATAAAGCAAATACAGAAGAAACCCCCATCAACATGAATACTGTTACAGACAGGTTAGGCTTCAGTGACAAAGGACTCCAAATCTCAGTGACCTTCAACAACAAATATTTAAGTTTTCATTCACAATAAATACTGGATGTGTTTACTGTGGCTCTTTTTTACATCACTTTTACTCTGCAATTCAGACACATAGCTGGAGATAACAGAAAAGGTGGAAGGAGCAAAGGTATCAGAAAGAGGGGAGAACATGAGGGAGACAAGAAACGTTCTTGCGCTTAGAGTCATCTTTACCTTTGTCAACTAAAGACAGTTCTGGGAAATTATTCTGTCTTCACCCGACAGAAAACAAAGTAGCTTATGGACTTTCTAGGAAACAAAAGAAAACCACAAAAACAAAGCTCCCTTATGGAACACCTCATAAACCCACACCCTCCTCCTTCACCTAATTTATAAATTTAATATGTAAATCTAAATAATTTACGCCTTCACATTAAATTCAAAATGGAGAGATTTAACATTACCCAGGAAAATGTAAAAGGGGATTCAAGAAAAAAAACAAAGAATAGTTTGGAATAATTAGTAGGTTTTGTTAGGTCTGGGCAATAGAAAGTTGAATAAAAAAAACAAAAATACATTATTCTTATGAAGAAATTTTATGGTATAAAAGAAGAAAGAAAGAAATATAGCATAGAAGAGACAGATGAAAGGACTTTGAAATTAATTCTATAAATCAGAGTAAAATTTTATACAGAAAATTCTTTCTATGTCCATCAAAGAAGTATGGCCTTGGTAATTAATGAGATGGGAAAACAAATTGAGATGAATTTGAAGCCAGCTGAGTTTTAAAAAATAAGTTAGGAAGATAGTTCCAGTGACGAATTTACAACTGCAGGGAAAATAGTAAAGGGTGAGATCAACATGGTGGAAAATTGAGTTAGAGATGTGGAGAAAGATGGCCTGATAGAGGAGAGGTTCTGAAACCCATGTTCAAGTACAAACCAATAGGTGGGGAAGGTGGTCATTTCTTGAGTATGTGCAAACTTACCACGTCTCGGGCACTAGCATAGACTTTCTGGATCTGGGAATCGTTGCTATAACATGTATCTGGCAAACCTTTCCAGGTAACTTTCAAGATAAGTTAATATCTTGCAATATGCAATTTTATTTAGAAGAAAAACCAATGAATTTAATCAAATGAGAAATACAAAGTCAAATCTGCATTCTGCCTCTACTATAAGCTTGTCCTTAAGATTTTTAAAGAAAGCATGATCCTTTGCTGTTATTTAAAAAGGCAAAGTGTTACTTTGCCCCGTGAATGACAGTCCATAACTTATTTTGATTTAGAAGACATTCTAGACTCTGAATCTGAAGAAGATTTAGAAGCCTGCACTTAGGTAACATAATTTAAGAAAGTGGTTGTAACTATAAGATTGTTGCCCAAAGTGGGGTCTCTTTTGGGTTCAGCATGTATGAAACTCTTTCAAGATCTGCAGCAGGAAGTGTGGAGGACATGGCATGAGCTTAAGAAAAACACTGGCAATTTGCACACACACAAAGATGGGTCAAATAGTCACAGTGCTGGACAGTAAGGAAGCGTCAGGAGTACAAAGTAAGTAAAAACAGATTGAAATGCAGAGAAAATGTATCTAATAGATCTTCCAATAAACAAGGCCAAAACCCACCTTGATCTTCTACCAATCTATTTACTGTAGCCATTCCCACCTCAGTAACAGCAACGCTCCTTTCAGCTGATTAGAGAAATATTCTAGTCAACATCTTTGGAACACTTTAAAACCATACATTCATCTATCAGAAAACCCTGTTGGCTTCACTTTGCAAGTGTATCTAGAGCCTTGCCACTCTTTACTACCCTCTGTAGGCTCAGCCATGCTAACCTTCTACTGGAGACGTTCATTGTCTCTTTATTTATTTATTTTTATTTATCTTTAGTGTTGTTATTACAGATGCCCCCCTTTTTCCCCATTGACCCCCTCCACCTCACCCTGCCCCTTCCCCAGGCCTTCACCGACCACACTATCGTCTGAGTCCACGGGGTATGCATATAAGCTCTTTGGTAGTTCTCCCTACATACCCTTCCCTCTGATATTTGTCAGTCTGTTCCATGCTTCCATGTTTCTGAATCCATTTTGTTCATCAGTTTATTTTGTTCTTTAGATTCCACATATAAGTGAGATCATCTGATACCTGTCTTTCTCTACAGGCTTATTTCACTTAGCATAACACTCTCTAGGTCCCTCCATGCTGTCCCAAAGGGTACGAGATCCTTCTTTACAGCCGCGTAGTATCCATGGTGTGAATGTCCCACAGCTTTTTCATCCACTCAGCTACTGATGGGCACTCGGGCTGTTTCCAGATCTGAGCTATTGTAAACTGTGCTGCTATGAACATAGGGGTGTGTATATTCTTTCTGATTAGTGCTTCAGGATTCTTAGGATATATTCCTAGGAGTGGGATCACTGGGTCAAAAGGCAGCTCCATTGTTAATTTTTTGAGGAACCTCCATACTGTTTCCACAGTGGCTGCCCCAGGCTGCATTCCCACCAGCAGTGCACCAGGCTCCCCTTTCTCCACACCCTCGCCAGCATATGTGGTTTGTTGATTTGGTGATGGAGCCATTCTGACAGGTGTGAAGTGACACCTCGTTGTGGTTTTAATTTGCAACATTGGCCAGTATGTCCTCTTTGGAAAAGTGTCTGTTAGGTCCTTTGCCCATTTTATAATTGAGCTGTTTGTCTTCTTTTTGCTAAGTTATGTGAGTTCTTTACATATTTTGGAAATTAATCCCTTATCGCATGTATCCTTGACAAAAGTGTTCTCCCATAGAATGGGCTCCCTTTTCGCTTTGTTCATGGTTTCTTTTGCTGTGCAGATTTTTATTTTGGTGTAGTCCCATTTGTTTATTTTCCCTTTGTTTCTCTTGCCTTAGGAGATGCATCTGTAAACATATTGCTATGAGAAATGTCTGAGATTTTGCTGCCTGTGGTACCTTCTAGGATTTTTATGGTTCGCCTCTTCAATGAGTTCACACTCTTGCCCCTTAGTATTGTGTTCCTGATACAGCATCTAGAATGATCAATTTAAAATATGAGACAGTCCAATCAGGTCACTCCTGACTCAAAACCCAACACTGACTACCCATCTCACTCATTAAAACCAACACCTTTGCAGTGGCCCAAAGGATCACGTGTGAGCCCTGTCCTTCCCCACGGCCTCCTGCACTTGTCTTTCAGCTCTCTCCTCCCTCCTCTCTCCATCCCTCACACCCTCATCTCTTATTTTCCCTCGTTAAGACTTTTGAACTGGGTTTTCTAGCTATAATATTCTTTGCCTAGAAACCTACATCTTTCAGATTTTTGCCCAACTTTCATGTTTTAGTGAGGCCTACCCTAAGCACTCTATGTTAATTATAATCGAAACTCTCTCATCCAGCTTACTCTGCTCTTATTTTCCATAGCACTTACCCCTCTGACTTGCAGTTTGCAGTAATAACTTACGATTTGCTGTTTACTATATGTTTGTCTTTACAAAAACCTAAGCTCCAGTAGGAGGAGGGTTCTGTCTATTTTGTTCACTGATGAAGTTCAAGTACTTTAATATTTTTAGTGATATAAATGTAATATTGAAACAGTGACCAGCATTTAATAGGTGCTTAATAAATATCAGTTGAAAGAGTAAACAAATGGTAAAATGTACAGCATTCAGAAAATAATATCACAACTGCTAGTTATTAATGTGGAAAAAAGAAAAGGAAACAGTACTCTGACCTCATTCCATTCCAAATGTTAATTGCCAATGGATCCAAGACTTAAATATAAAGAGCAAGACTTTAAGATTTTTGAAAGAGGTTATAGAAAAGTATCTTTATTACTCCAAGTTGATAAGATTTCTTAAACAAAACAAAATTGTACTAATATAGCATGTGAACTATATAAAAGAAATAGGCTCTATTAAAATTTAAAAACTTATTAAAGAATAAAACATAACAATTAAAATTCAAACCACAAAACAGGAAAAATACTATAAATGCATCCTAAAGTTGGATTAATATTCAAAATATAAAAGAAATACTTATAAACCTCTAAAAAAATCAATATAAAATGCAGGAAGCCATAGACAAGAATTTTACAGGACATGATACAGAAAGGCCCATAAATGCATATAAATATGCTCAATACAATTTATAGCCTTGGAAATGAAAATTAAAACAAATTGATATCACTTTAGATACTAGTCTGACCAATAAGTAAATAAAGATGTAAAATAAAAAGTCAGTCCACAAGAAATCTTGGCATAAATGCAGAGTCAAGGAAACTCTCATACAATGTTATTAGTGATACACATGATACTGACTTTTAAAAATATCTGTTACTTCATTACATAAAAATTAAAGTTTTAGAGTTATCAGTATTGTGTAATCAATTTTTATTCTTAAAATTATCAGGGGGAAAAAACAAAATAACACTAACAAACACCTCATTAACTCAAATTGCCAGAAATTTTAATTTGATGGATACATCTGACCATTTAACATATGTATTAACATTAATAACTGTATTATACTGGGTATAAAGCAGGGTATAGAAAAGTTTATATTTTCTTTGTGTATTTTTGTTTCAAATGTTATATATAATTAAATGATTTATTTATTTTTTTTAGGAATCATATTTCAGGGAGAGAGTATTTTTTATATGCATATATTTTTAATTTTTTATTGATTTTAGAGTGAGGAAAGGAGAGAGGAAAGAAACATCAATGTGAGAGAAACAGTGATTGGTTGCCTCCCGTATGCACCCTAACCAGGGTTCAAACCTGCAAATTGGGGATATGGCCTTACTGGGTATCTAACCCACCACCTTTTGGTGTAGGGAACAATGCTCCAACCAACTGAGCCACATTGGCCAGGCTATAGTTAAATGATTTATAAGGCAAGAATATTACTAAAATTATTCAAAACATTTTATTTTTGCACTTAGACAATAAATTAAAACAGTGGCTTAACATATAAACAAACAGATTTTTAAGAAAAATGCTTTGAAAATTGTTGCATTAGATAAAATCAGCATATACACAAATATAAGTTTATTACATCTAATTACCTTGTAATGAACCTAATATGTACTTATAACAAAAGCATAAATAGCCCAGCCGGGCGTGGCTCAGCGGTTGAGCATCGACCTAAGATCCAGATCACGGTTCGATTCCGGGTCAGGGCACATGCCCGGGTTGCGGGCTCAATCCCCAGTCGGGGGTGTGCAAGAGGCAGCCGATCAATGACTCTCATCATTGATGTTTCTATCTCTCTCCCTCTCCTTTCCTCTCTTTGAAATTAATAAAAATTAACTACCAAGAAGCCTTAACAATTGACTTTTTATGAGTTTGAATAAAATAAATATATATTTTTTAGTATTTAATGGTCCCAAGCCCAAAAGTTAGCTTCATAATTTTTGTTAAACCTTGCATCAAAATCTTACCAAGATGTGAAAAAAGATTAAAGAAAGAATTACACTATTTTATTTGATAGAGATTCAACAATTCTAAAACTGTTAGAAAATAAAACCCATTAATGTATTAAATACTCTCTGACCCAGTAATATTCATTTTGGAAGAAAATAATCATTCATTATCATAATATCTATCACTAGCGTTTATAATATCTTCAGGCCAAAAAGATAGAGCAGATGCGTAATTCTCCTAAGAGATATTGAAAAAGCATAATGACATTTAATATCTAATTCTATTTTTAAAATGCAAACTAGTAAAATGTTTCATAATGTGATTTAGACAATAATTATCTAATAAAATAATTGTAACAATAATAATAATAAAGGTTGAACATTGATTCGAGTTAAATATGCTAGTCAACCCTATTATACAAATAAAGTTAAACTAAGAAAGCATAATATAAGCAAATAGAAGAAAATGGCATTACTTGAAAGAAATATAATTTCTCACTGAAATAAACAGAAAATCAAATGCATAACTTATGCATAATTATGACTTCAGTAAGGAGATTAGTTTCAAAGCAAAGATATTAAAATCATTCTCTTCTTGACATATCTTTAATAACTCAGTGGATAAAAAATAATGGTAGAAATAAACTAGTTTTAATAACAATCAAATTATAATATTTTTAATTATTAAAAATATGCAAGACTTAGAGAGATTTATGTTTATTGGCTTTTCCTCTGAGGGCATGCTCTGGAGCGTGCAGCCTGGAGGCCCCTCCAGGCCTGTGAGAAAACTCTAAATGAAGGTTTAGAATCCACAGGGCCAGGAAGCCAAGAAGAGACAACCACCTGAGCTCTGCATGTAAACCGGCCCTATATGTATCTGATCCATGGATTGTGCGTGCAAGGGAAAGTCACCAGAAAGTCTGATGGAAAATAATAGCCTGAAAACTGTAAAGTATGCCCAGAGGCTTTAACTATCATCCATTAAACAGGAGATAGTATTTATTGCTTTCATCCCACCAAGTTACAGGAGCAATTCATCAGGCTTCCTATTGAAGCCCAAGAAACAACATACTCACTGAGCAAAGAATATATTCTATGCCTAAGGACTTCCCCAAACAAAAGGCAAACTTCCACATAACCTCACTGACAGCATATGAAAACAAGCATCCAGAAGCTCAAGGTCATCTGCCTACGGTAATGTACTTGATTATTTAAACAAAAGCAGTGTTATTCAGAGAACCAAAACAAGAAGCAGAAACTCTATGGTATATATCAGATTCTTCATAAAATCAAAAGAGTATACATGAGACAAAGCATTAAAATACAAACCATAGTTAAAAGGAAAATAGTCAGGCAATAGAATCAGATATACAGTTCACACAGATGTCAAAATGATCAGAAAGCACTTCGAAGAACCTATTATAAATATGCTGAGTAACATTAGGAAGATGGCATAGTGACTGAGCAGATGGTAAATAGCACCCAAGTAAAGCACATGATAAAAAGATCAATTTTGAATTCCAAAATTAAGAATTAAAACATCTGAAATAAAAGTTCAATGTACCGGTGTAATAGCACATGGATGGCAGAGAAAAGAACCAAGGATCTCAAGGATGGAACAATATGCATTGTGGAATCTGCTTCACAGAAATAAATAAGATGGGAAAATATATTGACAGAGCCACAGTTGCTTGTAGAACAATATGAAGTTCTAGGAATTTCAATAAATCCTGAGTAGAATAAATCACAAGAAGATCACTCTGAGGCATATCAAAGTCAAGGTGCTGACAAGTAGAGATAAAATATGTTTTGAAAAGCATATTACATACAAGAGAACTATTATAAGAATGATGGTTGATTTTTTTTAAAGAAATATTTTTAGTAATTTTCTAAAGAGAGAGGAAAGGAAAGGGAGAAAGAGAATATCAGTCCGCTGCCCCCCCCCAGGGATCAGGCTGGACCTGAGCCAGCGGCCTTCTGGGGCGCGGACAACCAGCCGGCCGGGCCGCGCGGGCCGCTGATGGTCATTCACAGGAACAGTGAGGCCAGAAGATAATAAGAGGTCATTGTATTTCTTTTTAACTTTTCAAATTTTTATTTTTTTATTTCTGTTGAGTTTATTAGGGCGATAATGGTTAATAAAATTAAGTTTCCCCCGGCCGGGCCCGCGTGGCTCCGCGGTGGAGCATCCGCCCAGGACCCAGGAGATCGCGGCTGGATTCCCGTCAGGCGCAGGCCGGGGCTGCGGCTCGATCCCAGCAGGGGGCGCGCGGGAGGCAGCCGGTCAGGGGCTCTCCTCCCTGGTGTTTCTGTCCCTCTCCCTTCCCGTCCCAGCTGCGGGGCTGGGTGCGGGTGTGCGCGGTGGCAGGGGCTGGGTGCGGGTGCGCGGTGGCAGGGGCTGGGTGAGGGTGCGCGGTGGCAGGGGCTGGGTGAGGGTGCGCGGTGGCAGGGGCTGGGTGAGGGTGCGCGGTGGCAGGGGCTGGGTGCGGCTGTGTGTGTGCGGTGGCAGGGGCTGGGTGCGGGGGTGCGGTGGCAGGGGCTGGGTGCAGGTGTGTGGGTGCGCGGTGGCAGGGGCTGGGTGCAGGTGTGTGTGCGGTGGCAGGGGCTGGGTGCGGGTGTGTGTGTGCGGTGGCAGGGGCTGGGTGCGGTTGTGTGTGCGGCGGCAGGGGCTGGGTGCGGGGGTGCGGGTGCGGGTGTGTGGTGACAGGAGCTGCGTGCGGGGGTGCGGTGGCCGGGGCGTTGCGGACTCACACACGGTGGAGGCCCTGGCTGCTGGCCGCGCTGCGTGGTCGCCAGGTCTCACCCCGCACTCGGCCCGGTCGGCGCGGGTGCCCCCTGGAGGAGCCGCCCTGCGGCGGCGCGGGTCACGCTGGTGAGAGGAGGCGGGGCCCGTCCGAGGCCGCAGACAGGCGCGAGGGCTCCTGCGCGCTCGCTCCCCCGCGGCCGCCGTGTGCCCTGGGGCGTGGACGCCCGGGGGCCATGTGCGGTGCACGGGCGGGGGCGGGGGGCGGCTGCGGGGCTGGTCGGGCCGTGGTGTGCGGGTGCGCAGGCGGGGGCGGGCCCCCCGCGCTCACGCGGGGCGAGGGCGGCTGCGGGGCGGAGCGGGGCCTGGGCGCTGGCCGTCCCGCGCCCCTTCCCGGGGAGGCGGGCGTCTTCCCGCTGGGGTGTCCCCGGCCCCGAGCAGGGCGGGCTGGGGCTGGGGTGATGGGGGCGAAGTGCAGCCCCCCCCCCCCCCCCCCCCCCCCCGTGCCGCTGCGCCCAGGGCTTTGTTCCCGGCGCTGCTGGGTCTCTGGAGCGGACCCGGACCCGGAGCTCCCGCTGGCTTTGCTCGCGGGGAGCCGTCTAATGTGGATCTGGGGGCAGGTAGAGCCCAGGGGCTCTTTTGCTTAACAGATTGATGATAAATAGGTGATGTCGTCTCTGTTTAACATATTAAATGATGCCTGTTAACATATTCACAAGATGCCTGACAAATAGAAAGTTCTAAGAAATCGATACTGTTACTATTTCTACCGCTAATGCTTTGCCCGTAGATTTAGCAAAACATCCTCGGCCTCCGCCTCCGCCCGTCAGGACTAAGCCCGCTGAGCCTCTGCGCTGTCCCGCAGCAACACTGCTGACTTCCCTCTCTCAGACCTGAGCAGCCTCACTCAGATGGCATGTTTCATTCTGTACACAAAGTTTTGGAAAAGTATGATAAAATATGTTAATATTTTGACTTAATAAAACTAAGAACCGAAGTATTATTCTATCTGTATTAATTCCGAAACATTGGTGAACTGAGTTAGAAACATATGAGTTAATATGTAAACACCATTTACTTATTAAAAGACAATCATAGGAATGTCTAAATTAACATAAAGCAATTATAATATTGCATACAGAAAGAGAATCATATTTCCTTCCACTCTGATTGAAAGTAAACTGTGATGAAATGTACTATGAAGGAAAAAAGTTGATAGTTTTTCCCAGAGGTGAAAAGCATGTAATAAATTAAATATATTTTTCATTTCGTAAAGTGATATTTGAATGGGAAACGTTGCCATAATCTGGAAATTTTATTTATGAGAAAGTTTATCTCTCCATTATGAAAACTGTTCAGGAATTCTCCTTTGAAATGTGAATAACAAGCTTTTTAGAAAAATATCTCTTTTACTTGAATAACAAATATTTCTCCTTCAGATTCTCTGAACAAGAATTTTTGGCTCTTTCAGCATATCTGTTGCTGCTTTTGTATTTACAAACTACTGATGCAACACGTATTCTCCAGGGACAAGCTCTTGGCCCCCGCCTCCTGCTCGCGTCCCGTTAAGGGAAAGGGCGCCGTGGGCCTTCTGCTGTGCACCGTGGGCATGGGCGCCGTCTGCCACGTAGCTTTGTGTTCCCTGACCTTCGCTGATTTCACTGTTTCTTCCACTACGTAGGCTTGTGCATTAGTGTCATGCCCGCGTTGTGAGACTCTTCAGCTGGCGGGCTGACTGAGACATACACAATTAAAATGTGCTCTGCAGGCCCCGTCGGGGGAGCTCTCCCCCATCGCCTAACCAGCTCCCCTTGGCTGGCCTTATCTTTCACTTACCTGTCCTTTGGACCTTTTCCATCTGGAATCCGTCAGCCACCCAGAGTCTGCATATTTTAAAAGTGCTCAATAAACCCCTCATCCATTATTCATGGCTTGCTTTCCGGCTGCTTTATTTTATTATGCTTATGATGTGCTACCCCTGCTTTGCGGAACGCACGTTTGATCTCCTCTCTCAGTGCTTGTCGATCAGATGGGTTGTCTGTCACTGCTCATTTAGGCCATGTGTTTATGCCAAGTGACTTCCATTTAGAACATAAAAGGGAACAGAAAGGCTGTTCAAAACAAGTTTATCTTAAGGAAAATAAGCTGAGGTCACTGTTATTAATAGTTAAAGAGAAAGTTGATCATCTAACAGGCATTTTGTCACAAGTAACAGAAGCTGTGTCTATAATTGCCTGAGTGTTCTTTTATCTCCTTTGAAGAAATCGCATAATCTGTATGTAACGTCTTCAAGTTAATAAGAGATGAGTTCTTCCTCAGTCTAAACTAGAGCATATGTCATAGTAAATCCGATCTTGTTGGTTTACAAGGCATTTGCCCAGTTCATGAGAATTATGCATCATTGAAATCAAATATACATTTTTAAATACTTGCCCTAATAGCAAGTATGTTGCAGGTAGCTCATTTGGTTAGAGCATCCCGATATGCCAAGGCTTTGGGTTTGATCCCCCGTCAGGTCACATACAAGAATCAACCAATGAATGCATAAATAAATGGAACAACAAATCGATGTCTCTCTCTCATCAATAAATATTCAAAAAATAAAAAATAGCAAATATGTCGTGTATGAATGCAAGAAACCCTGGACATGTAGAGAACATTATTTCATAGAAACGCTCTTGATGCCCACGAATCACCTTTATTTTGCACTACTTTAGTCAGTTAAAGAGAAAAGCACACACCTAACCTTAAAAAAATTGGCCCTGCCCAGCCGGGCGTGGCTCAGCTGTTGAGCATCGACCTAGGATCCAGGCGATCGGGGTTCGATTCCCGGTCAGGGCACATGCCCGGGTTGAGGGCTGCAGCCGATCAATGACTCTCTCATCATTGATGTTTCTATCTCTTTCTCTCCCTCTCCTTCCTCTCTCTGAAATCAATAAAGAAAAAAAAAAAAAAATGGCCCTGAGTGGGATCCTGGTGTATCAACTAATCCAGGAACCCTTATTGGAGAAAGGGACAAATAATAATAATAATTAAGGACAATGTTGATTGGTTTATTTTCCAATAAGTGTCCAATTCTCTAAATGAGTATTTTACATTTTACAATACACATTGGACCATGTCTCTAACCACAAAATAGAGAATGCAGTGCTCATGAGCTACTTCTTGTTGAAGGCAGTATGCTTAGCATTAGATTGTTGTTTTAATAATTTATTTCAAATAAAAGCAAGTATTTTTATTTTTAAAGTGACACTTAGTGGTCTGAATTTCCATGAGAACTTTGGACTTTCCTGACCCATTGTTCCCCCATTTAACAGCTAAAGAAACTGAGGCACTCCCAGGTGAGAGGGCATGGCCAAGAGGCATGATCACTCCAAAGCTGTGGCAAGAGGCCGAGACGCAAACTTCCACCCTAGGTTTCCACCTTTTTCCAGTGCTGCTTAACCTCACCCAATATAACATCCATCTCCCACGTGTCCACGAAACTGGCCACATTTGCTCTGCCATTCTGTTTATTCTGTGCATACAAATCATATGAGCTCAACTGGACTCTAAGCTATTTCTTTTTTTTCTGCCCAGCACAGAGCAGAAAACTAAGTAGATGGATTCATAAGTAGAATTTCTCAACCCTCTGAGTGGAGTTAAACCTAAAACTAAGTAGGTCTTCTGTTAGGAGTCTTCATTTTCCCATCTCTGCTGTCTCCTTTGGCTGTGTTCCCCCCTTTTCCCTTTGATAAGTTAGAAGAGTGGTATTCCAAGGCTAAGAAAAAATCTATAAAAATGTCTAAAACTATTTCAGTGACATGCCCCAAACAATATAAAACTACATTTAAAGGCCTACCTTGGTCCACAGGGATTCCGTGGAACTAGTTCAGATTAAATCACATTTGGGCAAACACTGAAACATGCTAATTTTCTCGTCGCAGTTTTCAATACAAGGTATGTCTGCAATCAATGTAACGGTGGGTACACTGTGTAACTGGTGTCATCACCGTATCCCAGATCCTCCCGTTGGTGCTGATGCTCCCATCCCGACTGCGGGAATATGCGGTACTGACAGCTTACGGGGGGAGTCCTGCCCGAGGACCGCCCGCAGCGGGTGAGTGGCTGACGCAGACACACAGCACCCTGGCCCCGCTCCCGCCGGGAGGGCTGCAGACTGCCCAGCTCCAGGGCTTCCCGTGGGACGTTCAGAAGCCTCAGCTGAGCCTCGTCACGGCTTAGCTTCTCCTGCCTTCTCCCCTTCCAAGCAATTGTATCTCCCAAGAGTTTCCCTCGGTACACTCTGCAGGCGGCGCCTGGCTTCAGAGTCTGTTTCCAGGGAAACCAAGACATCATATAACAGTGCCAGTGTAATGAAAGCGATGACTGTGATGATTGGATTAATAACCAGAACTTCTAAAAACTTCATTAAAGCTGTTATTTTATTATTCAGTATCGCTTGCTTATAAACCCTGTGTGCATGAAGGCCGGGGATGTGCTCATAGTCATATCCAGAGTCATTTTCTGGTCCAATTTAGTAATGCCGACCTTGGTTTCTAAGAATAAATCTTATTATTTTCATCTTTTCCTTTCTGCTTAAGATGTCAATAGAACTCAGCTAAACTATCTGTAAAAATTTAGGAGATCTGATAGCACTAGTAAAATCTGAGACTCATTGTTTTCTTGAATGAGCTGCCTGCTTGATTATCTTGAGGGATTATTTTGGGATTGTCAACCAGACACTCAGCTGACAGTCAGCGCATTCCATGGTCCTTAGATGGGTTTCAGAGAACAAAAACACAAATGTATCTAATTATCACAGAGCGAGCGGATTAGAGCTAACTTAGCTTTACTCTACTTGTTCGTTCAGGAGATTTTATTTTTCTGAGAAAGCCTGAGTACTTTATTCTTTTTTATTGTTGACACTATTACAGATGGCCTCCATCATCCCCGCCCCTCCCCGACCTTCACCACACCGTTGCCTGTGTCCAGGAGCTACGCATGTATGTCCTTTGGCTGATCTCCTCGCCTTCTTTTTCCAGCCCCCAGCACCCACCCCCCTCTGACCTCTGTCATTCCGCTCCATGTGTCCATGCCTCTGGTTCTGTTTTGTTCATCAGTTTGTTGTTCATTAGAGCCTGCGTATGAGTGAGATCACATGGTACTTGTCTTTCTCTGCCTGGCTTATTTTGCTCAGCATAATACTCTCCAGGTCTGTCATGCTGTCCCAAAGGGTAAGAGTCCTTTCTTTTTTATAGCCACGTAGTATTCCATGGTGTGACTGTCCCACAGCTTTTTCATCCACTCCTCTGCTGATGGGCACTTGGGCTGCTTCCATATCTAGGCTATAGTAAATTACGTTGCTGTGAGCATAGTGGTGCACGTATTCTTTCTGATTGATGTTTCGGGTTTCTTAGGGTATATTCCCAGAAGTCGGACCACTGGGTCATAAGGCAGTTCAATTTTTAATTTTTTGAGAAAACTCATACTGTTTCCCACACTTGGCTGCGCCAGTCTGCATCCCACCAGCAGTGCATGAGGGCCCCTTTTTCTCCACATCTTCACCAGCACTTGTTGTCTGTTGATTTGTGGATGGAGCCATTCTGACAGGTGTGAGGTGATACCTCATTGTGGCTTTAATTTGCATCTCTGATGATTAGCGACGTTGAACATTTCTTCATATGTCTCTTGGCCATCTGTGTGTCCTCTTTGGAGAAGTGTCCATTCAGGTCCTCTGCCCATTTTTTAAATGAATTATTTCTCTTCCTGTTGAGTCACTTAAGTTCTTTATATATTTTGGAAATGAACCTATTATCAGATGTATAACAGGTAAATATGTTCTCCCATACAGTAGGTCCCCTGTTCATTTTGAGGCTGATTTCTTTTGCTATGCAAAAGCTTTTTAGTTTGATGTAGTTCCACTTGTTTATTTATTTATTTTAAAATCTTTTTAAAATTGATTTGAGAGAGAAAGAGGAAGGGGGGGGAGAGTGATTGATTTGTTTTTCCACTTATTTATGCATTCATTGGTTGATTCTTGTATGTGCCCTGATGGGGGATTGAACTGGGAACCTTGGCGTATCAGGACGATGCTCTAACCAACTGAGCTACCAGGCCAGGGCTTCCCATTTGTTTATTTTTCCATTTGTTTCCCTTGCCCTAGGAGATATGTTGGCAAATATATTGTTACAAGAGATGTCTGAGAGTTTACTGCCTATGTTTTCTTCTAGGATTTTTTATAGTTGCTAGACTTACATTTAAGTCTTTTATCCATTTTGAGTTTATTTTTGTGTATGGTGAAGTTGGTGGTCTAGTTTCATTTTTTTGCACGTACCTGTCCAATTTTCCCAACACCATTTATTGAAGAAACTGTTTTACTCCATTGTATGCTCTTGCCTCCTTTGTTAAATATTTACCATAAAGGCATAGATTGATTTCTCTGTTCTGTTCCATTGATCTATACGCTTGTTCTTGTGCCAGTACCAGGCTGCTTTGATTATAATGCTTCATAGTAAAGTTTGATATCTGCTGCTGTGATACCTACAGCTTTGTTCTTCTTTTTTAAGATTTGAGGCTATGAAGGGTCTTTTTTGGTTTCATATACATTTTTGGAATATTTATTCTAGTTTTTGCGAAATATGCCATTGACATTTAAATAGGAATTCAGTTGAATCTATAGATTACTTTGAGTAGTATGGACATTTTAATCATGTTAATTCTTATTACCATGAACATGGTATATACTTCCACTTGTTTGTATCTTCTTCTATTTCTTTCTTCAATGTTCTATAGCTATAGTTTCCTGAGTTTTACCTCCTTGGTTAAGTTTATTCCTAGTTTTGCTGCAGTGAAAAATGGGATTATTTTCTTGGTTTCTCTTTCTCACAGTTCATTTTTGGTGTATAAAACCACCACCAATTTCTTAATATTAATTTTTTATCCTGCACTTTGCCAAATTCATTTATTAGATCTAGATTTTTTTTTTTTGTTTGGTTTGGTTTGGTGTGTGGGGGGCGGGTGTCTTTAGGGTTTTCTAGGTATAATATGTCATCTGAGAATAATGACAGTTTTACTACCTCTTTTCCAGTTTGGATGCCTTTTTTTAAATCTATCTTTATTGTTGAAAGTGTTAAAGATTTTCCCTTTTGTCCCCCCATTTATTTCCTCCACCCCACATCTGCCCTCCTCCCAGGCCTTCTCCACACTACTGTCTGTGTCCATGGGTCATGTATATAAGCATATAAGTTCTTTGATTAATCTCTCCCCACCCACTCCCCCATCCCTACCTTCCCTTCCCTCTGAGATCCTTCAGTCTGTTTCATGCTTCTGCATCTCTGGATCTATTTTGTTCATCAGATTATTTTGTTCATAAGATTCCACATATGAATGAGATCATGTGATTGTTTTTCTCTGACTGGCTTCTTCCCGTCTGATGGTTGTGTCTGGAACTTCCAGTATTATGTTGAATAAGAGTGGTGAAAGTGGACATCTCCGTCTTGTTCCTGATTTTAGGGGAAATGCTTTTAGCTTTTGACCATTGAATATGATGTTGGCTGTAGGTTTGCCATATATGACCTTTACTATGTTGAAGTATGATCCCTCTATTCCCACTTTGCTGAGAGTTTTTATCATAAATGGGAACTGGAATTTACTGAATGCTTTTCCTGCATTTATTGATATGATCATGTGATTTTTTATGTTTTGTTTTGTTTCTCTGATGTAGCACATCTATTGATTTGGGAATTTGTAACAACCTTGCATCCCCAGAATAAATCCTATTTGGTCATGGTGTAAGATCATTTTAACATATTGCTGGATCTGATTTCCTAAAATTTTATTGAGAATGTTAGCATCGATGTTCATCAGGGATATTGGCCTATAATTTTCTTTCTTTGTAGTGTCTTTATCTGGTTTTGGACTTAGGATAATGCTGGCCTCATAGGAAGAGCTTGAGAGTCCTCTTTCCTTGAATTTTTTGAGTTTGATTTTGCTATTTAAACTGAAAGTTTACTCTGCTCTGGAAAGACGAATGGAAAAGAAGTGTGAGTTAATGAATCAGTGTTTATTAAGCATGTACTCTCCATGTGAAAGAAGAGGACAGGTAAATGAAACAATTAAATCATCTTCCCTGAAATGTATGGTGGTGAGAGCAGCACTTAGGCTGAAAGCTGTGCTTTTGGTCTGAGGTCAAGAGGCCTCCCACACAACCCTCCCACCCCTGCTCCCCGGGCGCCCATTTCCAGTGCCTCTGGCCCCTGCTCTAGTAATTCCTGGTGCACCCCATGCTGCTCCCTGGCCCCAGGCTTCTGCTCATGCTCTTCTGGATGCCTAGGAATCCCTTCCCAAGGTTTCTTTGTGGGATCACCTCTCTCTATTAAAGTGTGAAGTAGAAATCAAAATTGCAAATATCATTGAATTTTTCATGTAAATAATGAAGGGAATAAACCAAAGGATTTCAGCTTCCTTTCCTCTGAGAACATGGCAGCTTTTAATTTAAAAAATAAAATAAAATAAAAAATACTTGAAGATTTATATAAACAGATCAGAGAAAGAGACATCCTCACTCCTAGAATCACACCCATCATAGACAGCCGTTACTGACAGTTGTGTATCTACCCATTTGCCTGGCTACCTTCATAACAGTGAATGGGTGGCACCTTCACAGGCAGCTTTTCCCCGGCCTAAATGTCTGTTCCTCTGGGCTCCCATTTTCAGCTGTGCAGAGTCTTGTCTTGCCCTGTGCCGTAACATAGTGACACCATTGGTTTCCAGAATATCGACAGAGAAAACTCACAGCTGAGACCACGGGCGTTCACCGTTCTGCCACATGGATGGAGCGCAGCTCTAGCTGGCAGTGGGTGCTTAAAAAGTGCTTCAAACTAACTGAGTTGATACGGAAAGTGGTAGTCCATTTTTGCTGTGCAATTTAAGTTGGGGGATTTGCATTAACATCTCCTGGAAAATGTTAGCAAAGTCTCTGTGAATTCACTTCCTCTTAAGCCAGGCCAGAGTCCTGCCCAGGCCTCTTGCTCACTAGTCATCAAAGGAAAGATGTAAGAGGAGAGACCTGAGAAAGCAGGGTGATGGTTCAGGCCAGTGGAAGGATTACATTAAAAATTAAAGGTTGGAGAGGAAGCGCACGAGGACACTGGCTGCGTGGGGAACAATCGATTATATCTTCAAACGTCCGGCTTTCGTTAGTAACAACCAAGCTCCAACAGCCTCCACAGCCCCGCGAGCCCCACAGCCAGGTCCCCCGCCCTGTGCTCCTGTCCCGAGCCCTCAGCCGACCTGGCCTCGCACGGCTGCTTCCTCGCTCCTCTCCTCGGCCGGGAATGGCCTCCCTACTGGAGGCTCAGACTCCTCCTGAAGGATCCAAGTCAAATTCTACTTCTCCTCGGCCGGGAATGGCCTCCCTACTGGAGGCTCAGACTCCTCCTGAAGGATCCAAGTCAAATTCTGCTTCATTTGGAGAAGCAGACAGTCTGGCTTCTGAACACATTGCACATTCTGCTACCATAACTTTGACTCTGGCCATCACTAGCGTTTCCTGTGTATGTATTTATCTGTCCCTGTGCTTCTGTCTGTCTGTCTTCCTGAACTGACGTAGACCCCGAGGCCGAGAGCAGCTCGTTAGCTCTGCCTCCCAGCGCCGTCAGCTCAGGGCCCGGCAGGAGCCCCCTGGTTCGCCGGCTGCCCGGGGCTCATCCAAATTCGTTCATTTTCAAATTGCCCCCCCTGTGCTGGCCCTGCCTTTCCCTGTCGACCTGGATGTCCCCGTTCCCCAGAGCTCAGGCAGCCTGGTTCTGTTCCCTCTTTACAAGAACGCTGCTGTGGTCTCATCCTGTCTCTCGGTTTAAGATGCCATGAAAACGCCAGTTTCTCTCAAACTTCTGTTTGCCCCGCAGACCCGTCCTGGCGCCCGGCGGCGTTTCTGCGGGTTCAGGGGCGCTCTCCGAGGTGCCCGGCAGGCCTTCCAGCCCCACACGTCCGCGCCTGAACTCCCCACCCTCTCGGGGATGGAAGCGGCCATCCCGGTTCAGCAAATGGTGGCCCCCCCTCCAGCTGCTGGGGAAAATAAAGCCTTCAGAGTCACCCCCGGCCCTTCGCGCTCCACAGTGAGTGCTCCGTTGGCCCCATCCTCGGACGCCCCGATCTGAACGCAGCCGCGCCCCCTGCCGCCCCGACGCCGCTCCTGCAGCGCCTCCCGCTCGGCTCAGCGGCGCCACCTCCGGAGCCCGTCTGTCCCCGCTGCGTACCTTCCGTTTTCAACGCGGCACTGTTCAAAAGCACAAGATTAATCATGCGACTTTCCTTTCCAGAATTCTGCACTGTTATTTTCCTAACCATGTTGACTCTCCCCCTCACCCAGCGCCTTTGCAAGCTCAGTTTTCCCACTCGAACCCTGCTCCCGCCCGCTGCCCCCAAGCTGGTCCTCAAAAGTGCCTCATGCACCTGCGCTGGCGGCTGCCCTGCTTGGGAGGATCATCTGATCATCATTATGCCTAATTTTGTGTCTCTAATGCGTTTGTGCCAATGCCACCAACTCGGTGAGACATGCCTTGACCAATATATTTGAAATTACACTCAATCCCCGCATCTGACTTTCCCAAGCACTGTTATGTTGCTGTTTTTTCCTCCATAGCATGAATCACCCTCTAATGTACTAACCAATTCTTGACTCACTGTTTTCATTCTTTGTTGATCTGTTCTACGGCTGGGCTGAAAGCTTCCCAAGGGCAGGGAATCACCCATGGCTAATGCATAATACTGTCTTGAAAATATTTTTTAATAAATGGAATTTTAAATTCTATTGCATGAACTTTGCATCCCTTACCATTTCCATTTAGTATGTTGTCACTATAACTGAAACAGGAATTGGTTTAATTCTGCTCAAGTGAGGCTGTGAAGAAGTTTATTGAACTCACTTGAGCAGAATTAAACCAATTCCTGATTCAGTTCTGATTTCAAGGAGCTTTGCTGGAACTATCCCAGTGATGAGACAGACATGCAAATGGGGAACATGTAGCAGAAAAAAAAGTGTGCTAAAACGTAGATCTAGGCAGACACAGAGAAAAGGATGGTTAATCCAAGTGATGATGAGTGACTGGCAAGCACATCAAACCCAAGGCAGCCTCTAAGACTATACCGCTTTGACGGTGGGGAGAGGAGAGAGGGGCTTGGCAGGGAAGGGGATGGTGTGGTCGCGGGCCCACGAGGAGCGCCTGGCACAGGACGAGCACAGTGGTCCTGCGGAGGTGCTGGCTGGGGATGGAATGGAGCGGAGCTGACGGAAAAGGCCCTCTGTTCCATGCTGAGGCATTCGTGACTTAATCTGCAGTCAGTCGGGGGAATGACCTAAAGTAGGTCATTCACAGTCAAACAACTTAAAATTAGGGATGAAAACAAGTCCCCATTTAACCCAGGAGTGGAAGTCTGTTCACGGCAGCTCGCGGTGCACGAGCAAGTTTGCCCTGTTAAATTGGTTTTATGTCTCCTGACTCTGTTTCCTTCATTTGGATCTGAGAATAGGCCATGCTCATGCAGTCTTCATTTAAACTTCAATATTAAGTTTGTAATTAGAAAAATGAATTTGTTATAAGAAGGCATGAAACCATTAGCAGATGTATCAAATGGGTCAGAGGAATTTTAGGCTTTTTTCCACCTCACATTGCCCACTAATTACTTCTATCTTGATTAGAAATTACTCTCCCTCAGGTCCCTAGAAATAAGTTCAGTAAGCATCACATAATACCATTTTCAAAGCTTGGAAACCGGTCTAGACGCCCGTTGGCTCAGACTGGCTTTCTCGCCGCCGCAGGGACACGCGGAGCTTGAGAGGGACTTTGCGCCCTCGGAGCCCCGGGCGGAGAGAAGGCGGAGGCTGGCAGCCGCCGCCCTGCGGAGACAAGTTTACAGAAGAGCTGTGGGCTGTGGGAATTTAAATAGTCAGGGCGAGCGTGAGCTTGAGCACAACTATTAAAGAAAGTCGCAATGTTTGTGCGCAGTTTGGGACGCTGAGGGGATAATACGCGGCAGCAACCAGGCCTCCCGTGACTCCCCTCCCGCGGACACGGGCTTGGCCACATTTGTAAGGACAGAGTTAGGTATATAGCATGCAGGCTGGCTGCTCGGTTTTGGCTTCATGCTTTATTCTGGTAGCTTCACGATTGCCTTTGAAATCATCCTAAGGTAGGTCGTTCACTGTCAAATAACTTTGCTTCCCTCCGAACACATCTTATTTTTCAGCTCTCACAGGAGGGGGGAAAAGATGTATATAATCATAGGCAATAAATAAGGCCAAGTACATTGTACTCCAAGACCCTTTTCATGTACATTTTAATCACATAAAAGCAAGCATTAGCAGCATCTTAGACAAACCAGGGGGCACATGGAAGTGTAAATTGGTGCAGCCTGCAGGGAGTGGGAAGCCGGCCTCAGCTGGCAACTAGTGAGCATCGGTTGTGGAGGCCGAGTAGGCGACTTGTAAGTATTTGAGCTACAAACTATCTGATCTCCTTCCTGCCTGATTACCTTGGTCCCTAATGACTCAGTACATTAGTTATGTTCAAAGTAGTGTCCAAGGTAGACATTTGAAGGCCTCCAACTCATCCCATTTTCCTTCTTTCTATACCCTGTCTTTGGATGATCTTTTTCTCTCCCATCTAATCACATTCAACCACTGACAACAAAATCCAGACTCACAAATCCCATTTTCTACTCTAATATTTCCCTCGGATTTTCAATAGGCACCTCAAAATTGCTCTGGGCACACACAACTGAATTCACCAGTGACTCTCGTTGCTCACAGCCCTCCCTCACCCTGCCCCTGACACCTGCTCCAATATTCCTTTCAATTCACCCTGCTGATAACTTCAGAAGCCCTCTCCTTCTCATCACGCTGATCATCCCACACCAGCTCAGGCCTTGCCTGGATAACTCTCACAGTCCAGCTGTTTTCACGGTCCCCATCGCCTCTACCTTTCTGCCCAGTCATCGAATGTATCCTTCTTCAGCACAGGAGTGATCTTCCAGGAGCAGCAACGTGGTCACATCCCCTACACTTAAGTATATGTGCGCAGTTTATTGCCTACAGCAACGTTCGTTAACGTCACCCCAGGTCACCTGGGTTAGCAGTCATTCCTGAAATCACCCCCGCATGGCGTTCTGTACCTTGCACAACCCGGTTGTGGTAGTGCTCCCAGTTCAGCTTTCTTCACTCCCCTCCTTGCTCCCTGCCTCCAGCCACATTAAAATAGTTTCAGCCCCCTGAAGATGCAGGTCTTGGGCTCCTGTTGTTAACTCGCTAGGGAATACCTTTTACCTCTCTCCCAACTAACCAACTAACCGGATCTCCAAGGTGTTGAGGCCACGCCCCCTACAGCTGCTCTGCGAACACCTTTCTGGTGGCATTTGGCACACAGACCATGATCTGTTCACCTTACAGCTTCCCCACCAGACAGGGGTCTGTGGGAGGACAGGGCTGGACCCTGCAGCCACCTGTGCCTCCCAGCACCTAGCGTGTAATGTGGCACATAGATGTTCAGCAATGTTCTTAAATGCATGCCCCACGAATGCAACCCCATCTTCCCTTTGCCATAAATAAGTACAGGGTACATATCAAAAATACACCCAACCGTGGTTTTGCCACTTTACGTGCTCCTCAGCCTCAGCTTCTCTCTTGGCCTTTAGAAGGTCAAACAGCCTGATGCCAGCATCACCTGGCTGCATTCCTAAGCTTCCAGGTAATTAGTGACTTCCCTGTGATCCTGTGACTAACTTTGTATCTAATTACCATGGCAATGTCAGGATCACAAGAAAGCACGTGATTCTGACTTATCGTTGATATGTCTATATTCAATTTAGAGGAAGAAAATACCATAGCATAACTTTAAATGAAATCTTTTTATGTGATTTATATGGACAGTCTTAGATGAATTATTTATCAATGCAAAAGAAAATAACTCAACCGTTCGTAATTACGGTAAAAGCTGTTAGATTTATGTGCTAGAGTCATTACTAAGAACTTCAAAATACAATGTGGAGAAAGATTGAAAGTTGAATCTATTAAAACTATTAAATCTACTAAACTATTAAAACCATTGAGCACTTAGGCTAACCAGATAACTTTAGGAAGAGCATTTTGTCCTTTCTGAGCCAACAAATGTTTCTGTAAAAATTTAAAAACGATATAGGATAGAAAAATAAGAAATAAGTAATCTTACCATTTAACATGTGTGAAATTGGATGATGAATTAGACTCCGTAGCTTTACCAAAATAATGATGAAGAACTATATTTCTATTATGGTTATTTGATTCCATGTAAACCAGAAACCAAATAATCTGAAAAATCTGTTTGAGAATTTCATAATGAACAAAATATCAATTTTGCCACCTTGAAATTTCAGTACTTGTAAAAGCCTCCAACTCATTTATAACAATACTTATGGCATATTATACTTATAGCCTTGAGTCTAAATATTTAAATTTAAACATTGATGAAATAATTATTAAAAAGCTGCCAACCATTTTCAGTAAAGACAAAAGGATTTTTTCTCAATGCATAAATCTCAGGTAAAATATTATTTTTGAAAAATATGCTAATAAAACGTTTTTATTATAAATATAAATGATAATATACTGTGCACAAAAGACAATTGATGTATTCAATGTGCTACTTCTGTCTAATCAGATATTTGGAAGAGAAACAATAAAAAACTTTTTTCAAAAAACTTAGAGCAAATGAATGATTATGCTTTTGGTCTACTTGCTTAGCAAAAACTTCCAGGATCTCAAGCAACTAGCAACATAGAACTTTTTGAGGAAATGCTTGAAAATGGTAAATTGAGAGGTAAATGTGCTATTCAATGATACTGACAATGGAACAGGCTCCGCTTAGTTTAGGAATCACAAGGGTACACTGTCTTCACCACATTTTTTATTGCATGTTTAGCACTGCTACTGTAAAAGAAATACTGCCCACAAGCACTATATCTATATATCTATATCTATATCTATATCTATATCATCTATATCTATATCATCTATCTATATCTATATCTATATATATATATAGACCATATATATATGGTCGTGTTTGTCATTTTTCTTTAGTCAAAGACGAGCTACATGATTTTTGACCTTCCTCACAACATGCAAAATGTTTAGCCAATATGGAACAGCAGCTATTACATTTTTTAAAGGCTCTTTAAACAAAAGGAGGCCTCAATATTGTACAGCGCAGGTAACAATACTGCAGGGCTCGCCGAGGAAGAAGCTCACTCGTGGCCCTGCCGAGCAGGTGATCAGCTGGCTGTGTAACATGCTGTGTAACATGCTGTGTAACATGCAGCCCCTCCGGCTCCAAGGCAGAGGCCAGACTGGCTGACGTGGTGAGCGCGGGGGTGCTAATGAAGTTCAGTCAGTAACTCGGTGCCATGACATTGCTCGGCCCTCATTTCTAGAAAAAGGATTCAGGACAAATTTGTTTCAAGTCATTGTGAAGCAACAATTGCAGAGACAAATACTATAAATGAAAAAATGTGAGATAACAACCTAAATTCTGCTTCTGCAAATATTCAGACACCGATGTTTTCCAGCAGTACACAAAACTTCTATGTGCAAACGATCTCAATGAAATCACATGACAATTATTGACCAAATATTCAATTCAAGAGTGGAAAGTAAATGTGTCTTTACCTTAGTCAGCTCTAATTAGAAAGGAAGAAAAGTTCCATGATTTGGTTGGCAACATCACCGTCTGCAGTGTCACACACCAGCAGAGCAGGCTCAGTGCTCAGGTTCCACACTGACCTTAGCAGAAATTCCACTTAGTTTTGCAGATGTGCCAAATAAACAGAGCCTTTCAGCCACTGACAATAATGACAAGTAGTAGCAAGCTTCCATAGTGTCAGCTTTGAATTGTAGTAATAATTACTAAATAAAACTTAGGATGTGTCCTTGTATTCCAGTTTAATATATGATGTGACATGCAGTCTTGGATTTGCCTGAATATTGACTTTAGCACTCAAACATTAAGCAGTTGATCAAAATATTATATCTCTCTCTAGTTTCTAAATATATAGATGATATAAATATAGATTGGATATAGATAGCTATAAATGATATAGATATAAATGATATATAGATATAGATAAGATATAGATATAGTTATAGAACTATCTCTCTAGCAATTTATTGATGTTGCCAAAATAGAAGTAGGCAAGGTAAGGTATGCTCATTGCTAATCAAATCAACAGCATTGTGTTTACAGTTTCCTACAGTACTAGCTTCTGATGTGACAGGAAATCACAGCTACCCAAGGGAACCCTAAGGTTAGTGTCTGTTGTCCCTTCCTTCAACCCTATATCACTTGTACTTCTCTGATTTTCCTTTTTAAACACCATCTTTCTTCTTTTTCTTATTTTTAATGAATATTATATTATTTGATTTCTGAACTTTGGGGACTCTCAACTTCATATTACCAAACCTATAGACTCATAAATTTGCATTCCAAGTGATCATACATTCTGGCTTTATATTTTTAATTTATATTAAAAAATCAATATTATTCCATGTAATTAAA
Organism: Miniopterus natalensis; assembly: GCF_054644295.1. Taxonomy (NCBI): domain Eukaryota; kingdom Metazoa; phylum Chordata; class Mammalia; order Chiroptera; family Miniopteridae; genus Miniopterus; species Miniopterus natalensis. The sequence continues at coordinate 77,957,693 of NC_142088.1, read as the reverse complement.
TGTTTTCCAAATTGTTTTTTAATGTCTGTAAACTTCTAATATCCACATATAAATTTTAAAAGCTATAGCCTTTTTTGGATATTTGGCTTATTTTTTTATTATTTTTATTACTTTTATCAACTAAATGTTAAGAACTATTTTTAAGAAATTATTTTGAACAAACTAGTAGAAACTCCTGTCTATATTCTAAGTTTTCACTTAGATTTAAAGAAATGAAAGTTGGATCAAAGAATATGAACTTTTAAAATTATCAAGTTTCCCAGCTGTACGTGGCTCAGCGGTTGAGCATTGACCTAGGACCCAGGAGACCGCAGTTTGATTCCTGGTCGGGGCACATGCCTGGGCTACGGGCTGGATCCCCAGTCTGGGGCTTGCAGGAGGCAGCCGATCAGTGACTCTCTCATCATTGATGTTTCTCTCTCTCTCCCTCCCTCTCCCTTCTTCTCTCTGAGATCAATAAAGATATAAAAAAAATTATACAAGTTTATTCCCATTTTATTTTCTATTTTATACATCACCAATAGTATATTAAGATGATCAGCTCATTAAGCCTCAACATTTTAAAAATTACATTTCTTATTACTACTCCTTCCCTTGTTTTCCACTGTCTTGGCCTTGTGTCTAACAGAAATGAATTCAGACCTTGAAGTTCTATTCATGTTATAGCAGGCACTTGAACTTGATTTAGTAATAAAATGTATATCACCTGTTGTTTTAATCAGGGAGAGGTGATAGATGAGATGGGGAGGAGAGAGACAGCGAGACAGAGAGACAGAGACAGAGACAGAGGAAGAAAGAGAGAGGGAGGGAGAGGAACAGATTGAAGGAACTGCCTCATTGCAGGGGCGGTGGATCCTGAATCTGCAGGGTTGACTGGCAGCTGAGGCCTAAGGAAAAAGTTGGGGCTGCAGCTCAAACCTGGGGGCAACCTGGGAGCAGAATCCCCTCTTCCTCCAAAGATCGCAGCTGTTTTTTTTCTCTTAATACCTTCAGCTGTTAGAAAGCATACTCTATCCCCAGAGAAAATAATGACCAGATATGTCTTCATATTTAAAGTAGATTCATATAGACAGTGTAAAGATTTTATCTAATCTGACATTTGCCTTTTTATTGTCTTGTTTATACAATTTACATTTACTATAACTATCCTTACAACTATTATTGGGGCTATTTAAATCTTCTGTCCTGCTATTTATTTTCTACTTGTCTCATTTTAATTTGTTCTCTTTCTCTGCTTTCTTATGAATTGGTTATTTTTACTCTATTTTATCTATTTTCTTATCTATAACTTAGTTTTATTTAGTTGCTTCAGAGCTATATTACACATTTTTAATTTGTCACATTTTTCTTCAAGTTATATTATCCTACTTTGTGCACACTATTAAGGGCCTTATTTTAGCATATTTTTATTTTTCCTCCCTTGTATTTTGTGCTACTTTTCACAAATAGTTTTCCTTTACATGTTATAATCTCCATATAGAATTGCACTGTGCTTTAAACAACCATTATCTTTTACAGATCTTTAACCTATAACAAAGGTCATGTATTTATCTACATACTTATCTTTTTAGCTCTTTTTATTCTTTTGTGTACATTCAAGTTCAACGTCTTACCATATTTCTTATGCCCTGAGGACTTCCTTGTATATATAAAATATGGTTATAAATCTTTCAGCTTTTGTATGCTGAAAACACCTTTATTTCATCTTTGCTTTTGAAAGACATTTTCCCTGTGCAATGAATTCTAGGTTCCAGTTTTGTCTTCCACCTGAACTCAAAGATGCTCCTCTGCTGGTTTATAATTTTCATTGTTTCTAATAAATCTACTGCCCTGCTTATCTTTGGTCCTGGTTAAAGAATGTCTTTTATTCTGACTTTTTTAAAGTCAATCTATCACTCATTTTAAGAAATTTGAATGTAATATAACTTAATTTTTCTTATCAGTATATCCTGTGCTTTGGGTTTAGTTCATTGAAATTCTAGTATATGTTGCCGGAGCCCGCCGGCAGAGTCGAACGGTCCTGAGGAAGGGGTGAGGATGGAGAAAAGACAGACACAAAAAAGATGGGATCGGGAGGGGTGCAGCTCATGCCTGCTGCCAGCTGCCAGCCCCGAGTTTATTTTCCCAGCTCAATATATACAGGCACTGTTGATTTTGCTGAATAGCACCCCTCCCCACATTCCTACAAGGCCCTTTGAATGCTCTTTCAGAGTAAACACTCTGCCACCTGCATGAGCTCAGACCTTGGTAACTATCTTTATCTCGGCTTCTAATGGGAACTTTTGGGGAGGATTGAGTCCTTGGCTCCAGAGCCTCAGGCTACGTGGACCATGTCCAGACACGTAGCGGGCTCTCAATATCAAGGGTCATTGTGGGGAGGGTCGAGTCCCTGACTCCAGACCCTCAGGTGGCGTGGACCATGTCCAGACACGTCACCGGCTCCCAACAATATGTGCATTTATAGTTTTCATAAATTTGGAGATTTCATTCAGTGTCACATTAAAAACATCAGGCCAAGGTCAAGGAACTTCTTTATGTTTTCTTCTAGAAGTTTTATGGCATCAAGTCTTATGGTTCAGTATTTAATCCATTTTGAGTTAATATTTGTGAATGGTGTGAGGTAAGGGTCCGGTTTTGTTTTTCTGTGAGTAGTTATCCACTTTTTTCAGCTCCATTTGTGGAAGAGGCCACCTTTTCCCCATTGACTGTTTTGGCTCCCTTGTCAAATCTTAGTTGACCACATATATGGAAGTTTATTTCTGGGTTTTTATTCTATTAGTTTGGTGTTGACTCTATTTTTAGGCCAGTACCAGAGTATTTTAATTACTAGCTTTGTAGTACAGTTTGAAATAAGGAGCTGTGATGGCTTTATCTTTGTTGTTTTTTTCTCAGGGTAGCCAGCATTGGCTATTTGGAGTCTTTGTGATTCTATACAAAATTTAGGACTTTTTTTCTCTTTCTGAAGTAAAAAAACTATTGGAGTTTTAATAGAGATTGTATAAAATCTATAAAAGGTTTTGGGTAGTATGAACATATTAACAATAGTCTTTCATTAAGATCTTCTAGTATTATTTTTCATGCCTTTTACTTTCTTGGTTAAATTTATTCTTCAGTATGTTATTGTTTTTTGTTCTAGTATGAAAGAATAGCTTTTTTTTATTAGATTGTTTCATTGTATCAAAACTCAACTGATTTCTATATGCTAATTTTATATCTTGCAGCTTTAGTGAATTCTTTGATTAGTTCCAACAGTCTTTTGGTTGAGCATTTAGAATTTTCTGCATATTATGTTATATCATCAGCAAATAATGACAGCCTTCCTTTCTGATTTGGACGACCCATTTCTTTGTCTCACAAAATTGCCATGGCTGGGACTTCCAGTACTATGCTGAATACAAGTGGTGAAAGTAGGCACGCTTGTCTTTTCCTGATCTTAAAGAAAAAGCTTTTGTTTTTTTAATTGTTGATCATGTTAATTGTGGGTTAGTTACATATGGTCTTTTCTTTTTAATATGTTTTTGTTGATTTCAGAGAGAGGAAGGAAGAGGGAGTGTTGGGAGCCGGTGACGTGTCTGGATATGGTCCAGGTCGCCTGGGATCTGGAGTCAAGGACTCGACCCTCCCCACAAGTTCCCGTGAGGAGCCGAGATAAAGAAATGACCAAGGTCTGGGCTCACGCAGGAGCAGGGTGTTTACTCTGAGAGAGTGTTCATGCGGCCTGGCGGGAACTAGTTTGTATCACCCTCACCTCATTACCAATTGTTTGTCACTTACGATATAATAAAGGTGTTGAAGCCACTTGGGGCTGCTTCCTAACTCTGTTTGTCTCTTTCTTTCCCACTCGAACTCAGGTTTGTTTGTTTCTCAGGCTGGTTCCTGACAAGGGAGAGAGAGAAACATTGATGATGAGAGAGTCACTGATCGGCTGCCCCCTGCACGCCCCCGACTGGGGATCCAGCCTGCAACCCGGGCCTGTGCCCTGACCAGGAATCAAACCTTGACCTCCTGGTTCATGGGTCGACCACTGAGCAACACCAGTTGGGCAGTGACATATGGTCTTTGTTATGTTGAAGTATATTCCTTTTATACCCAATTTGTTGAAAATATCTATTTTCAAAGGTCGTTTTATTTTGTTAAGTGTTTCTTCTGCATCTATCATGACGTTATATAAATTTTCCTTTTTGTTGTATTAATGTGGTGTGTCACATTTATTGACTTGCGTATGTTGAATCACCCTTGGATCCCAGAGACAAATCCCACATTGTCACAGTGTATAATTCTTTGAATGTGTTGCTGAATTCAGTGTGCTAAAACTTTGTTGAGAATTTTTACATCTATACTCATCAGGGATATTGGTTTGTAGTTTTCTTGCAATGTCTTTATCTGGCTTTAGTATCAGGATAATGCTGGGCTTATAAAATGAGTTTGGAAGTATAATTTCCTGTTCAAACTTTGGAAAAGTTCGAGAAGATTTGGCGTTAATTATTGTTTAATGTTTGCTAGAATTTGCCAGTAAAGCTATCTAGTCCTGGGGTTTTCTGTATGGGAAGGTTTCTGATTCTGATTAAATCTTTTTGTTCACTAGTCTATTCATATTTTCTCTTCCTTCTTGACTTAGTCTTTGTAGGTTGTACCTTTCCAGGAATTTTTCCAGTTCTACCATGTGTTGGGATATAATTGTTTATAGTAGGCTCTTGTGATTCTATGCATTTCTGTAGTTTCCGTTGTAATGTCTCTTCTTTCATTTATGATTTTATTTATTGGAATCTTCTACATTTTTTCTTCACTAGTCTAGTTAGAGGATTTTCAGTTTTGTTTACATTTTCCAAAAAAATCAGTCTTAGTTTGGTTGAAATTGTTAATTGTTTTCTGGTCTGTTTTTTAGTTATTTCCTTTCTGGTCTTTCTTAATATTCTTTTTACTAACTTTGGGCATAAGTTTTGCAACCATTTTAGTTTCTTGGAGTGTAAAGTTAGTCTTTTTATGGATTTTTTTCCTTAATATATGTATTTACTGCTCTAATGAGGTAGCTTTAACCTAGAAGCTTTATCCTGTTTCATGCATCTTTACGTTTTATGTGGAGACAGAAGTAAAAATGACTGCATACCTGACACATATTCAAATGACAACTAACTTTATCCTTAAAAAAACAACTTTTTGTTGACTTTTTAAATAATGAAGGAGTTAAATATATACGCAAATGGTATACTTCATTACCAATTAATAAAATGAAAAAGTAACTACTTTCAAAGATTTTTTTCAAGGCAAAACATATACAAATTAAATATATATATTTTTACAACTTATTATTTTTTAATTTTTAAAAGTACCCAATTCTCCTTGTTTCCCCCAGGACAGCATCCAAGCTCTTTAGTACAATTCCTAAACAATTACTAAATATTTTGTGGATTCTAGAACATACTTCTGCAAGAACTCAAATATATATTGTTCTTAACTCTTTTTCTCTGACAACTTTATGCCCTTTGTTGATAAATAAAAATGTGAGTACCTGTATGTGCATTCATACGTGTGCATTTGTGTGTGTGTGTGCATAGAGTTGTAAAAAGTTACTGAATTCAAAAGTTTTTATGAACTCAGAAAATACCATGAGGTGGCAGTGAAAGAAAATTTGAACTAAAAAATAAGACTGGCCATGAGTCCAAAATAACAAGTGGTAAGACAGGGGGACAGAAAGTGGGGGGAAATGTGATTTAATGTTAAGTAATGGTGAAGTTTGAGAATCCTGAACTTAACTGTTGGAGGAAAAGAAAATACATTGAAGTCGAGGCTTCCAACAGTCAAGATTTCTAATGGAAATAGCTTATTTGAGTTGTCACACGATTGGAAACTGTAAAATGTATCCTGTCCATCAAAATCAAACAGTTTTCCGGTGAAATGTACTAATGATCCAATGCTTCTACTCACTGAAAGAGAAACTGGCAAGAAGCTGAAATAATGCTTTAAATAATTTTCCAACTGCTGAATTATTTTTCTAATAAGTTGAGTAATTATTGCACATACTTCATAAGTTTACCTTCACTTAAATCAATTCTGCTTCGAATATGACATGAGAGAAGATATTGCTAAACATTAGTCATTAATGTGTTACGATTTATTGGAAAGGATGTTTTAATATCTCTGCAATTTCTAATAAATCTCTTACTTTAATTATAGATTTCTATGGAAGATAGCTAAAAAATCCTAATGAATTGATTGTCAGAGTTATTTCCAAATTCAAGTATTAACTCTTTGTAGTTCCCTGTTATTTTACATCTTCAGTGTAAAAAAATAAAGAACTAGCCCAGCCTGTGTGGCTCAGTGGTTGAGCGTCAGCCCATGCACCAAGAGGCCACCTGTTTGGGCACATGCCCGGGTTCCAGACGTGGTCCCCGATCTCTCACGGCTGTTTCTATCTCTCTCTCCCTCTTCCTTTCTCTCTTTCTAAAAAATTAATAAAAACATAGTTTTTTAAAAAAATAATAAAATAAAAAACTAAAAGAAAATATCATTTTTCATAAAATTGCCTTTAATATTTATAAAATAAGCTGTTATATGAATACCATATTCCCACTAACCAACATTGTGTGTCAGTATGTTAATTTCCTTCTGTGTAAAATTTTTCTAGGTGCTTTTTATATTTAAGATGAATAGGGTTTCTGGATTGTACAATATAGGAAAACACCAACTATCTGAGAAACTTGGCTCTCAGATGGCTTTATACTTTTACAACACTTGATTCACTACTATAATAAATATTGACTTAGACTGTGATTAACGCAGACTTCAGTATAAAAAGATTCCGGGCCACAGGCTCCAGGGAGCGGCTCCGTCCGTCTCAGCGCCGACGCCCACGCTGGCCGCCGCTACCCCGCCCCCCGCGCCACCCGGGACGGACGGGGCTCGCCTTGGGGACGGCGACCTGGTCCGTCAGTCGGTCAGTCACCCGGCGGTCCCGGAGCGGCGTCGCCGTCGGGCCCCGGAGCGGGTCACAGCCCAGGTCCCTGCGCCCTCGCGGTGCCCGGGGTCCCCTCTCCCGGGGCCTCCTGTCCCTGGGGCCCTCTCCCGGGGGGGCCTGGGGCTCCCCTCCGCGCCCCCTTTCCTGCTCCCCCCCGCAGAGTCCCCCCCCGCGGAGTCCCCCCCCGCGGAGTGTCCCCCCCCCCCCCCCCCGCACACACAGGCACCTGGCTTCCGCCGCCCTCTGGCCTCCGCAGGCCGCGCCCTGAGGCCGCCCCGGCGGGGCACTGAGGCCGGGCTCCGAGGGGACAGCCGTTGGGACCCCAGGGCTGCGGCAGGACGTCCAGGCCCGCAGGGAGTGGACGGAGCCCGGCGGGCGGGCGGGGAGGGCAGCGGGCGGCGCCCCGCCCCCCGCGGTGCCCCCGCGCCCCGCCCCCGCCCCCCGCGGCCCCGCCCCCGCCCCCCGCGGCCCCGCCCCCGCCCCCGCGGCCCCGCCCCCGCCCCCCACCCGCGGTGCCCCGCGCCCCGCCCCCGCCCCCCGCGGCCCCGCCCCCGCCCCCCGCGGCCCCGCCCCCGCCCCCCCACCCGCGGTGCCCCGCGCCCCGCCCCCGCCCCCCACCCGCGGTGCCCCGCGCCCCGCCCCGCCCCGCCCCCGCGGTGCCCCCGCCCCCCGCGGCCCCACCCCCGCCCCCGCGGCCCCGCCCCCGCCCCCACCCGCGGTGCCCCCGCCCCCCACCCTGCGGCTCGGGGCGGGCAAGCAGGCCCAGGACCCCCCGTGGATGAGCCAAGCGCGGGAGCCTGGCGGGCGGGCCCCGGGCGCTCACGTCCCGCTCCGCTCGGCGTCGTTTCCGGCGACACCCACGCGCGCCTGCGCCGCGTCCCTCAGACCAGCTCCAGGGCGTAACCGAGGGACGGACAAAGGGGCGCAGTGGGGAGCAGAGTTAGACGGTTCAAAACAGTTTGAAAACCACGCGTAACACGAAAGTGCAAATGTAAAGCGCTTGTGTGATGGAGTTAAACTGAAAGAAAACGTGTAATTTAGTCAGGGACTCACATAAAGTTGTTTTTAATTGAAATATGCAAGAAATGAAAATTATACCTGCTGAGCCCAGATCACAGGAACACCTTTTCCATTGGGTGCGGCGTTTCCACGTGTCACATGTTATAACCAACCTTGTATAAACAAGGGGACCAACGCTAAGACAGGTTAAGGCATTCAGATAATAAAGCTAATGAATGATAGAGGCTGGAGCTTGACAGGTGTTGCTAGTTTCCCACTATATTATATGTAAAAACAGAAAATTTGTATATCCTAATGAAATCAGGATTTTAAAAATAAATGTTAAATTATCAGTGGTATTAGATTCTAAGAGCATCAAGTAGAACAGAATACTTGGATTCCCTCCACAGCACCTACCTTGTGTCTAAGAGTGACAGTGATTGACAGAAGAACATCAGATTTTCTATGCAAAAATAAATAAGTTCCTAGAATATAATTAAAAGATACAAAAATGAGCTACAGAGAGCAGAGTACATAGCAGCATAGCCCCATGAGTACACGCACCTCCTGAAGATACCACTGGCGAAAGTGAGGGTGCCGTTTTGGAAGGAAAGCATTGTCTGGGTGTCTCTTTTTTAATATTTTTTATGGATTTTAGAGAGAAAGAGGGAAAGAGAGGGGGGGGGAATATCTATGTGAGAGAGCACCAGCTGCCTCCTGCGCGCCCCCTCTGGGGCTAAGCCTGCACACTGGGCATGTGCCCTGAACTGAACCAGCAACCTCTTGGCGCCTGGGACCATGCCCAAGCAACTGAGCCACACCAGCCAGGGCTGCCTTGGGGGTCTCCCCCAGCTCTTTTGGAAACTCGGGCTTTCTCAGCAGGCATGGAACAACTGATGCTGGTTTATGAGAGTGTAGGGCCAGAGGGGACGATTTTCCAGGGATAACTGGGCCAGTACTCAGCTGTGTTTGAAACAAATTCCCACAGTGGCTCTGTCAAGTGGTCACTCAGACTGTCTTTAATTAGTGCCTAGAGAGAGAATGCTTTTCATCTCTGGGCCATTTTCTGTTGGAAAATATTTCCAATAATCAAATGAAACTTATTCTTGTGTAACTTTACTGCATAGAGCCTAGGACAGGGGCTGCAGGGCACCTGTAATTTACAACACTCCACAACATCACAAATGACTCACTTACGGACACAGGTTTAAGAACTGTTGATCTAAAACAATAGTTCCTAACCTTGGATGCACATCTAATAAGCTGGTGAGTTTTTAAAATTATGATGTCTGGTCCCACTCCAAGAACTTCTGATTTAATTGATTTGTGGTATGGTTAGGACATCTGGAGTTTTAAAACTCCCCAGGCAATTCTAATGTGCAGCCCATATGGTAAACACTGATCTAGAAAATAAATGAAAGGTTTGTCCTTCAGTCCAATCCTCCAAAATACTCTTTCTTCTTTTAATTGATATTTTATTCACTCTTTTTTCACGGCCACATTTGATCCAGTGTGCCAGATGAGGTAGGTAAGATTCAAGATTCAGTATCTTGATTGGATGCTAATAAAGAATAATAAAAAATTATATCTATATAATCCATTTGTCTCAATGAATAATACTAAAATATAGATACTATCTATCTATTTTATAAAATCATCATATCTCAATTCTCTTTCTAAAGCCATGGTGGAATTGCTTTCCTCCAACTCCTCGAAGTTTAGTGTGACCTTAGTGCTTGCTTTATTTGATGGGATGAAGGCTAAAAGGCAAAAATCCCTCCTGGTGTGTGACATAATAAAAAACATATATATTTGGTCTTTGTCTCCAGTGTCTAGGACAGAGCTCCCAAAATCCTAGTAACTTCCTTAGTGATAGTTGTGAGGGACATCTTTTGTTTTTCATAATGAGCCCTTTTCAACCATGCCTGAGTTTATGCTAATGAGGGGACCCTTGGTGGACCCCAGATAGCTTCAGGATGAGGACTGCCACCATGTGACTAGAGAACTGGAATTCAGGTCGCAGCCCCTTGACCTTGGGGGGCTGGGGAGACAGGCTGAAGACAGAGCTAATCCCTCTGTGAATAATGTAATCAATCATGCATATTTAAGGAACCTCACAAAAACTTTAAATGATAGGGTTCAAGGTTCTGAGAGCTTCTGGGTGGGTGCATGCATCCGCATGCCAGGAGGTGGGCACACCCCACACTCAGTAGGGACAGAAACTCCGTACTCGGGATCCTTTCAGACCTTCCCGTGTATGTCATCTGGTTGTTCACTTGTATCCTTCATAGTCACCCTTATAATTAACTCGTGGTAGTAAGTGAACTGTTTTCCTGAGTTCTGTGAGCCATTCTGGCCGACTGTCAAACCTAAGGAGGGGGTGGTAGGAACCCCTGACCTGCAGCCAGTTGGTCAGAAGTTCCGATGACCCAGACTTGTGACTGGCGTCTGAAGTGAAGAGTCTTGTGGGACTGAGTCCTTAACCGGTGAGGTCTGTGCTAACTTGAGGGAGTTAGTTTTACAACTGTTGAGTGTGGAAAAATAACGAAATACACAATGGACCCATACAACAATGACTGTGTAGCATGAGAAATAAATTAAACTTCGCTGTTACTGTAATGCAACTTAAATCAACTATACTGACCATTTCACAGATGAAGCTTGTAGGTTAGGAGACTATTATTTCATTGATTAGTACCTTTTGTGTATGGACATCGCACCATCGAATAATCCACCAAATAATTTTGCATCCAGCTTTACTTATCTGCCTTCCTTGCGAAGACAGCTTAGGACATCTTGCTGGATGTTTTCCTGAAGTCCAGATAAGCTTTGAACAGCGCTCCCTTGCTGAAGTAATCTGTTGGAACCCTCACAGAAATAAATGTTTAAGTTGCTTTACTGAACTGCCAGTAAACCCCACTGATAAATAATTGATTTCTATACCAGCCGCTTCTAAACACGAGGTTTTGGAAAAGTCCCCAGCTGCCAGCATTATGGCAACCTGAGGAGTTTAATAAATACACAGATTCCTAGTCTGCACCTCAGAGAACCTGTTTCCATAGGCCAGGGCTATACCTGGGGCTCTGCGTATTTCACAAGCTCGAGCTCTGATGAAAGTCTAATGTGAGCCAGGTTCAGACGACTGACCTAGGTCAGTCACTTTGGAATCAACTGTTTATATCTTAAATTACATTTTACACTCAATATTATTTTGTACTAGTTTCAATAGTACAGCATTTGTCATTTTTAATCTATGTAAGACTGTCACATCAGTGGAGGCTCTGGTATACCAGGTGAAATAGGAGAATGTTGAGATAAAGTATGGTAAGGGAATGGAGAATGGTCATTTGAAAAAAAATTTAGTTAATTCTGAAATCACCTATTTTTGTTCATTTAGGACAAATGTTCTAAGTACTCACGAACTAGCAGTTTAATAGGGCAATTATATTTGCAAAGGTTCTCAAATATAAACAAGAAAATGCATCATTGATGGTTTAAAAGAGACTTATTTTAGGTTGATTTGTAGCTTATACAGTTTCTAAAATGTCATGGAACCAAGATTGGCTACTACCTCTCCAGGAACCACAGTGCAACTGGCAGAAATGTTTCACCACAGCTTGGCACTGCTAATAAAAACGCCTCCCATCGCTGACTCTGGGTATGTATGATGCTAAGGGACCATGGGCAGAAACTCCACCATAGCTGGTCTGGAAAATGAGCATTTCTGCCCTAGATCTAGTCTCCCTGGTTGTGACACTGAGCCCAGCTGTTCACTTCCACTGAGTCTCCTCTATTGCAGAGTAGATCCATGGGCTGTAGACGTAACAGCGTCTGGGGAACAGTCTCTTTAGTTCAGAAATGAAAGCGGGGTGTGGCTGGAGAAGGCACTGCTGGAGCCCTTCTGCTGTGTTTGCCCATCCAGTTAGGCTGCAGACTCTTGTCATGGACTGAAATCGACAGACACCCCTAACAGGCTGTATTTACTTTCAAGGTCTCCTCATGTGCCTGCAGCCAGGCTTACGATGCCTCAGTCCTTAAGGTGAGTTAACATCTCGTCTCTAATCCTTAAGTCTCACATGCCTTGGATTATCCCAGAATCTTTGTAATCAAGGAAATTCATATTCATGTTGAAGAGCTTAATAAAATGATGGTTTTGTTCCTCCATGCTAGGGAAGTTGGCACAGGTTCATTCTGTCAATATGCACTTACGTGTGTCAAATCGCACATGTAAACATATTGTACATGCTTTACAACAGCCAAGAGTCCTTGAAGTTTTGCACGGTTTCCCTAGTTATTATTACCAACAAAAGTTAATGTATCTTTTCTGACTTACATGGTAGGCTTCTTATAACAAAAGAAAGGGTTCCGCTGCTTAACAAATGTATTAAATACATAGATTTAGGCTTTCATGTGGGTCAAACCTTAGCTTATGGCTGAATGATTCAATACTTTGGTCATCTCAAGGGACAATTTCAGTAAATCTTTGATAAACACATGTGAGAGCAAAAATGGCCATTCCATACAAAATTAAATACAGAGCTACGCCGATGGAGGCAGGGCCACTGCTCTTTAGTCCTGGCCTAGGGAAAATGTAAGAGGATAACAGAGGTGAAGTGCAGGGTTTCCATGGAAACTGGCATTCCTGAAGCTATAGAAATCACTGTCATTTCTGGGGTTCCTTTGGTCAATTTATAATAACTGATAAGAGAGTCACATTCCTGGGATTAATTAATGACTCAGTGCCTATTCATGGGGGGAAAAGATTGGGTTCCGATGTTGAGATTGGAGTCGTCTAGGTGTCCCCATTACAGGAAGCTTACCTGTGAAGAACAACTCAGTTCACCATCTTTTTTTATTATCCATTTTAGTGACTTGTTTTTTTAGGTAAAAATTTATACGAATGCCACTTAGAGGAAAAAGTTATTTAATGTGTCGGTGGCAGCCACCTTGCATACCGAGCAATCAGTTAGTGTAAGGATTTACAAATAAAGAAAAGTAGAAAGTATGGATAAGTTAAGGTGATTTCCTTGGCTTGTGGTGCAAAGTGGGAAGTTGCTGTAAAATCATCCCTTTGATAAAAATGCAACTGGGAAAATAAGATTGGACAGCTCTAATGAGAGGTCTAAATTTAGGAGGCTTCCCTGGGAGGCCTCCTTTGCATGTAAATAAATCTAAGGAATTTAATATGCCCAGAAAGCAGAGAGAATTGCAGGGCATTAAATCTGCCTTCTTTTCAGAGACCTCGTGTTATTCCTGCTTGAATGGTGCCCTAATCGCTTTGCTGTTGGAGGGAGGCTTCAGCAGCTGAGCCCTTTGAATGCATGTGCTGCCTGCAGTTCCCTCCAGCCCCATTCGGGTACCTGCTGGAGGCAATTTGATATTTAAACTATCAGCAGAAGGACAGATGTGAACAGTACTCATGCATCATGACCTCTTAAATGACAGAAAATTACAAAAGAGTGCAGTCACTTAGATAATTTGTGACACTAAAAGATGATTGATGGAATGATGTAGAAACAAGAGAGGCTGAGACTGATGAACAGAGAGAGACAGACAGATATTTGCAGCAGCGTCTTGTAGAGACGGAAGAGGGGTGTGAGGTAGCTGGCGTAGCCTGTGACTGGAGGGGAACAAATCAGAGGTGATCAATGCCAATTGTGTGCATGATTTTTAGATACTCTTTTGAATTCCGCAACTATTGATCAACACAAAGTTCCTGATACTTAATAAGCCATTCTTTGTTTTCTTCAAGTTTACCTCATTGTTAGTATTTAAAAACGTATGGATGGTTTACCTGACATGCTGCAGAAGATGAGGCGATTTTATAATTGCCTTAGCTGACAAAATGAAACACAAACAATGCAAGCGGGATTTTTAAATGCCAAGCTTTTATTTCTCCCTTATTTAACTTTTAATTGGAAACACTTAGCTTTTATTTACTCTAAAAAGTAATGATTTTTGCCAGAGGATAATCTATCTCTTTAATGTCAAAAATGATTCTCTTCTGGCAAGAAAGAAAGCAGGAAGCCTTGGCTCTTGGAGCAATCAATTGTTTGTGAGATTCCATTTGCTCAGTTCTTTAAGGCGGCTTCTATTCCGGCTCTGCCCCGGGCACTCACGCACAATTCCAGTGTCCGGCTAATTGCATTTGTAAAATCTTCCCTAAGGGAAAAGTCTGAGACTGCTGCTTTGGAGGCCTCCAATTCCAGGTGAGAGAAGAGCAACGGTTTTTTTTGCACACCGAGGTGTTCTCGTGTTTAGAGCAGTGAAGCGAATGGAGGGCTGGACCCTGCTCTTGCCCTGCTAACCCTCCCTGCTCTTGCCCTGCTAGCCCTTCCCTGTCACAGAGGCCCTGCCTTGCATCTCAGCAGGTCGGCATATTCACTCTTACTCCCTGGTTCCAGGTGGTAAATGGGAGATTTCAGGATATTCAAGTGCCTTGTTGAAAACCACATAGAATGTGAGTCAGGATTTCTGGCCCAGGGTAATCCCAACTACTGCCCCGGGCAGGATCCGATCAACCAAAAGGGCAGCTTGGCTTCCGATGCCCTCCGTCCTGGGTGCGGGCCTCTGTGCTTGGGCTGCGAACACGGTTCCTCTGCGAGCTCGGTGCTTGCCCGCCTTTGCTCCTGGGCCTGCATTGGCCTAGGCAGCCAGGTGCTAGTAAAGCGGGGAGCAAAGGGGGCCAGGCACCATCAAGCCGAGGAAACCGGGGAACACGAGCCTGTCCACTTCACCGGGAAGCTACAGTTTCACACGCACTCGGGGGATCCCCGCGTGGCCCCTCCACGGATTAGCACCCCTCCCTTCACCCCTCCAGCACCAGACTGTTGGTAACCCATGCTCTTCCCGCCCCTGGCGCGTTCTCTCTGCACAGCCCTGTGCCTTAGCAGCCACGCAGACTCCAACGGAAGGAAAAATGGTGCAGGGCAAGGTGCTTGACCACGGAGGCCTGTCGGTCTAACATGGGAAAGAGCTTAGTGGCCAGGGGTGGACCCATCAGAAGCTGTGAAAGCTTGGGAAGCTGGTTCTTTTGAAAAGCTCCTGGTTCTTTCCAAGCCCAAGATAATATAACTTCAGCTTAACAAAGAAGCTCTTTCTTTATATCTATCTACTTTATCTATCATCTATCATCTATATCTATCATCTATTTATCATTTATCATCTATCTATCATCTATCATCTATCTATCATCTATCATCTATCTATCATCATCTATCATCTATCAATCATCTATCTGTATCTATCATCTATCTATCATCTATCATCTATCTATCATCATCTATCATCTATCAATCATCTATCTGTATCTATCATCTATCTATCATCTATCTCTATCTATCATCTATCTATCATCTATCTCTATCATCTATCTATCATCTATCTGTATCTATCATCTATCTATCATCTATCTCTATCTATCATCTATCTATCTCACTTTCTCTCTCTCTCAGTGACCCGCGCTTGGCCTGTTCACATAGTCAGGCGGCCTTAGCAGCCATGCGCACTCCAAACGCAGCTCCATGCAAGAGCCTGGACACCATAGCTCAGCAATGGCTTGCCGAATGGTGAGAAAGGCAGTTGAACTGGACTAAGCTTCAAATGGCACAGGATCTCTGGACATTGGCCTTAATTCTGGCCCTGAGTTTCCACTGTGGGGTGGACACAGATGGGTCATTGGGACCCCAGGAGAGGCACTATTTTGATTTTGTACTGAGCATCCAAATAAATCTTACCTCCAGATCTCATCCTCCTGTATGAGTCCCCAAAAATGCTTTTTCTAGTGACACCGCAAGGATTCCACTGCCACTGGCAACAACTATACCTAGAATTCTGGCCCTCCCTCTATTACTGGGACAGTGGGATCCCAGCATTTAGGGTCAGGGAGGTCGCTAAGGTCACCAAGTCACCTGATTTTCCCAATGAGAGGACTGAAGCTCACATAAAGAGGAAGAGCGATCGATTACATCACACAGCCCCCTAGAGGTCCTCTGTGGACAGTCCTCTGTGGTTCTTTTCTCAGTGTAATTCTCCCTCTGAAAATCATGTGACATTCGTTCCTGTCACATAGAAGTGGGATTTTCTGGACATGTTATCTTTTATGGAGAAAGCATCATTTTGGGGGGGGAAAGTATAACCTCCCCATTTAGCATCTTTTACACACATGAATGTATTTTAAAGAATTTTGTGTGAGAAGTAGGAGTTAAATTTAAGAAATATTTATTTTGGAAGTATTTTAAGAGTTGCTAATTCAAAAAATCCTCGAATATGTTCACTTGAGTTCCTGTAGAACTTGACAATAAAAATCCAACCTTTTTTATCTTTGCCGGTATGTGAAAAGCTTGTAAACCTAAGAATTCATCAATACTTTTGCATAGCAAAGAACTTCATTGTTTTCTGAATTTAAAGCATATACAGAAATGACTCTTTTCACAAGGTGAAAATGAAAAGGAAAAGACTTTTGACTTACTATAAACATGCGTTGGTCTCCCTGTGCACTGAGATCTGCAGGGAGATCAGCCCCGGGGCCTCTCCGCCTGTCCTCGTCCTCCGTGTACTTCTTTCCCTCAGCTGAAGCCGGGGGCTGCCGGGTGGAGCCGTCGGTTTAGTTCGCGCTTGTAGGGCCAGGGCTGAGCTCTCCCAATAGCTGACCTGCAAAAGGGCTACGGAAGACAGCCTCTAACTGTTGCTTTTATTGTTGGGCCCAATTACAATTTTAGAAATTAATTTGAATGAAAAACAATGGATTGGGAAATAGGCAAATATTATTAAATGTTTAATTCACAATTTTTTAAATCATTGTGATAATAATAAATGTGTAGTTTGCCTCTGTTCCTGATTCCTGACCCAGACATCCTAAAACACTTGGGATTTCCTAGGTGACAAAAGTGATAAGAGCATCTTTTCATAATGAGGCACTTTTAGCTGTACCTGAGTTTATGCTAATAAGGTGACCCTAGGTAGGCCCCTAGATAGCTTCAGGGTAGGGGCCATTTGCCCGATGAACCAACAATGTAATTAGAGGGTTGGAGGGGGTGAGCACTGAGTTCAGTCACCAATGACCAATGATTGAATCAATCATGCCTTTGCAATGGAACTTCCATAAAAATTTTTATTTTTTTATTTTTTTAAAAATATATCTTTATTGATTTCAGAGAGAGGAAAGGAGCGGGAGAGAGAGAGATAGAAACATCAATGATGAGAGAGTCATTGATAGGCTGCAGCCCGCAACCCGGGCATGTGCCCTGACCGGGAATCGAACCCCTATGTCCTGGATCCCAGGTCGATGCTCAACTACTGAGCCACGTCCAGCCGGGCTCCATAAAAAATTTTTAAACCACAGGATATGGAGAGCTTCTGGATTGCTGCAGCATCCAGGGTGGTGGCACACCCGGAGAGAGCATGGAGTCTGCCACCTGTGTCTCTCCCACACACGCCTTGCTCCATGCATCTCTTCTAACTGGTTGTGCCAGAGTTGTATTCTTTATAATACACCAGTAAATGTAATTATAATGTTTCCCTGAGAACTGTGAGTTCTTCTAGCAAATTATTGACCCTAAGGAGGGGGTTGTGAGAATCTCCTGACCTTATAACTGCCCAGCCAGGAGCAGAGGTGGCAGACATTAGCTATTGGTGTCCAGAAAAAGACAGACTTGAGGGACTTGACCCTTAAACTGTAGGGTCTCTGCTAACTCTGGGTGGTTATAATTATAAGATACCCATGTGGTGTCTGAGGAGTTGGATAATTGGTTGGTGTGAGGAAAACTCACACATTTGGTATCAGAAGTGTTGAGAGGAAAAACAAGTCAGGGCCATACTTTAAATATAAATGTTCTCAGTAAGGAAAAACAGTTTTAAACATTTTGTAACTCTTCACACATTGATTTTATATGGAAAAAAACAACAACAGTAAGGTGGTTGTGCAATTTAATTTTTAAAAGCCCATGAAAAGATTGTTTCTTTATAATGTAAAATTTAATGAATTTTGGTCTATGATGCTTCCTGAAGACAGTAATTATTTTATTTTTTAGTCTTAATCTCTTTCTCTTTATTTTTGTCTCTCTTTTTTGTCTTCCATATTTAATAAGAAATGAATATGTAATAGGCACTCTTTCAGATAGTCCATAGTAATAATTCAAGATCCCTTAAAGGGTTTATAAATACAAAAACTAATATGAAAACAAATATCTATAGTAGAATGTAATTTTTAAAAAGATCTTATCTCTGCTTGCCTGAGGGATTATAGAAATCTTGCCCTTTTGGGAAGCAGGTAACATTTGAGATGCACCTTGAGGAATAAATGGCATTCTGACAACACCAGCATTTTAACGTAACCAATAGAAATGAAAAAGTGCACAAGGAAATGGTGAGTAGTCTGGCGATCTTTGGATTTGAGTCTGTGGAGGAAGACTTATCTTGGTAGCATAGGAATATATAAGTTGAGACTGGTAAGGCAATTTGAAACTGTATTGTGGGAGTTTTGATTGGAACTCCCAAAACTTTGCACTTTTACTTAGGTAATGGCAATCTAGTGTATACTTTTCAGAAAGAGAGTAGATTAATGTTTTAAATTAATATATCATTCTTGTGGTGGTAGAATGAGATGGTGAGGCAAGAGTTTGGGGAAAGAAGAAGAGTGCCAGTTATTAATTCATGCAACTGATGAAGACTCTTAAAGCAAAAGTGTTACAGTGGAGAGAAAGTGGAGGCAGAGCATCTGAGGAATCATTTACAAAACTAATTCGTTATTCATTCCTTCATTTAAAAACACTTCTGGTGACTAGATGACTATTGGGGAAAAAGTGTGACTCCCCTTTATTGAAAAGCAAGCCAAAAGTGTGCAGACCAGAAGAAAGAGAAATGCACAGATATTTCTACCCTGCAAGACACTTAGGGTCATAAGAGATGGGAGTGAGACAAGGAACTGACAATGAAGAAAAACTGGGTTTGAAGAACTAGGTAAGTCATACTTAATTTTTAATTTTTTGAGGAAACCCCACACTGTTTTCTATAGTGGCTGCCCCAGTCTGCATTCCCACCAGCAGTACACAGGGTTCCCTTTTCCCACACCCTCAGCAGCACTTGTTTGCTAATTTGTTGATGGAGCCATTCTGGCAGGTGTGAGATGATATCTTATTATAGTTTTAATTTGCATCTCTGATGATTAGTGACATTGAGCATGTTTGCATATGTCTCTTGGCCATCTGTATGTCCTCTTTGGAGAAGTGTCTATTCAGATCCTCTGCCCATTTCTTAATTGGGTTGTTTGTAAAATGTATCATGGGGTCTCAAGGGCATAAATGAGTTTTAAGCATGAGATCTCTTAATCAAATTTCTGCATTAGTATGATTTTTCTGTTAGGAGCATAAGGGTTAGATTTCAACAAGTAATGGTATATTTCTTAAATTTATCTTTGTTATTATTTTACCTTGGAAGATAAAAGAGAATATGTCTGTCTGTGTACAGCAATTTTATGAAAAATATTGTCATAATTATATTCTTTGAAAACTGGTAAATATTGTCTTTTTGAGTATTTTATGTTTAAATATTGGATCTATTTATTATAAAAATAAATACTAATTATAATTATTTTGAACTTGGTAAATAGAAACAGGCCAAATATTTTATTTATGTATTAAAAATATTTTTTCCTAAGCATAATGAAGCTGTCCTGGGACCACAGAGGCTTCCCATTCAGTAAATACAAAACATTAATGGGAAACTAAAGCCCACCTGTGGTGGAAGTAGCTTGAAAAGAGAGTAAACAGCCACAGGAAGGAATTGCTCTGATGCACATTTCTTTCTTTGTTTATTATATCCAGCAGTTTTTAATTTTTTTAATTCCTTAAAAATGCTTTTAAAATGGGTTCATTAATCAATGGAATGGAATTATAGACGTTAGTATTTAAGGCAGACTTTGATCATTTGTTTTTAAATCCTAACTTATCAAAATAATTCAGAAATTTGGAAAGGGACAAACCAAAATACAGGAAAATTTAGTTCGAAATCTGTGATAATAATTTTCACAAGCTTTGCTGTGTGCTTAAACCTGTGGACGAAAAGGGGCCGCATTCGAAACCTGACAAGCTCAGGGTAGCCTGCATGGCAGCCTTACAAACTCAGACATAAAGTAAGCACATGGGATGGTCTGAAATAAAAGCTTTCTAACTAAAAGTGAATCGTGGCAGGTAGTCACGTCCTAGGGTAGTATCTTCCTTGACAAAGGGCAATCTTTGCCTTAACTGAGCCTGTCTATTGTCTTTTTGCATCTATGATATCATATCTTTGGAATTTCCTTCCCTCCCCCCCAGGGCCCTCACTGCACCCCAGCAGAGACCACAAAACACATCCTTGTTATTATTAGCATGTTAATTGTTAACTGCTAACTATCCTATACCTACAAATGTAGAAGAAGTATATGTTTATTTGTTTTACTCTTTCCCAGTCCCAGAGATGTCCCCATTTTGCTTTCTCCCGCCTCCCTAATCTATCACCAATGAATTTCATGTAACCCCTTTGATTCTAATGTATAAAATAGGGTTCAAGTCTGCCATTCTCTGGAGCATTTTCTCAGTCCACTGAGATTTTGCTTCCTGGCAATTGTCATCAGTTTGGCTCAAATAAACACATAAAAATTCTTACATGTTTAAACGTTTCTTACATTGACAAGCCTGTGTATATGAACCTTTAAAGGACAAAGGAAAATGTTGAATCCTAAAAGGAACAGATGTTGAATACATGTGCAGGTAGGTTTGTAGTGTGTGGTCACAAGATTGAGTAGCTTCTGCCTGAAAATTTCCAGTGTCTCAAGAACAGACATCCAGAGTCGAATGCTGGCAATGAGAAGCAGCAAAGATGAGCCAACTGGTAGGTGCTGAAAATCATCATTATCAAAAACTCAAGTACACTCTCTTTGATTTGTAGAATTTTCAGCCAACCCAAAATGTAGAGGCTTTAATCAATATGCCTTTACCATCTTTATAGCCACATACAGAAGCTTAGGTTTAAAAGCAGTCGATTAGAGACCAAGCAATGGGATACAGTCAAGGATGGGTTTTTAAAGCCAGAGGCAATAAAAGGAGAAGGAATCTGAAGACATTAGTAAGAGAGTACAAGATAGTGAGGGTAGTGAGGATGCATGGGTAGAGCGGTCAAGATACACAGATAAGAAAAGAGCAGGGTTAGGAATAAAGGGGAGGAATGAGTGTCTGTGATAAAGGAGAAGTCAAAGATGTCTCCAACTTTTCCCACATCAGTTATTGAAATGCTACTTATGACATCTATCAAGATAGGGAGCATGAGAGGAAGAGCAGGCTTGATAGGGATACAATTTTTAGATGGATATTTTGGTATGCTGTCAAGAAATTCATTATAAAAAAATAAGTAGGCAGGGAAATGAGTTATTAAAACAAATGCACATTTGAAAATCATAAACACATGAGCTACCCATGAAAGTAGTGAGAATAATGACAATCACCAAGAAAATGTGGAGTGAAAGTAAAAGCTTTTCAAGGAGAGTGTTACAGAAAAGTATTCACTGAAGACGGGCAAAGCAGCAAGTGGCCAGGAAGAGCAGGTAGGACAGATCGGAGAATACACCAGACAGACAGCCCTGAGAAACAGAGCGTAGGACAAAACTGAATCGCAGGATAGCATTAGTACTTCAGAACGTTTAAATGGATGGAAATCAATAAAAATAAAATACTTGGTTTCTTAGCAATCCCAGGTTCTAAGAATCTACTAAAGTATTTTCCAAAACCTAAACCAATGGAACCAAATGAGAATAAATCACAAAACTCTTTGAAAAAACTTGCTTGGGTTCTGCATTGAAAAACAGATACACAAATATACACAATTATTAACCAGTCTGTGTTTAAATATCCACACTATACTTTATTAACATTAATTTTAATTACATGAACTCATAGTGGGTAAAAATTTTTAATTCGAGTTGCTCACACTAAAAAGTTGTATGACCTTGGATAAATTGCAGAATTTTCTTGATTGGTACTTCTTCCATTGTGAAATAATAAAATCATCTGATTTTGAAAGGACTAAAATTTTGCCACCCTGAAGCTGCTTTTTGGAATATTGATTTTAAGCTGCTTATTAAGAAACAAAAGACTCAGAAATTTTGGCCCTCTCCCCTTTCTGCCCAAGAGATTCAGACAGAGAAACTGCTTCAGGATAGAGATCTTAAGATGCTGCTTTAGCCTGATTTGAATTAAGTATGGTCAACAAGAGGCCTTAGGCAGATGCCTGTTAGCCAGATACCCCTGTGTTGCATTACTTCTGAGTCACCTCGCAAGGATTTTCCTCCATGTGTTCCACTCTCCCTCAACTACCTGTAAATCACCCATTCTCACTTATAGTCTAACACCCCTACGCCCTTTCTCCTTGGCCCACAAAGGTCTTATATTCCTGTAGGGAGCTCACCTTAGAGATGCAGTATGGCTCCAGCAGCAAGGGCATCTGGGAAATGTTGAACTCTTGGCCACCATTTAACTCTCTATGACCTCATGCTTGGCCACCTACCCTGAAAAACAAAATGCTTCCCAAAGACTAAGGGTGAGCCTCCAGGAAGGTTAATGAATGTACAGGGTGTGATAACTGCCCCCCACCGTCTTCGCACTTCTCTCTTAACTGAGCGATGCGCTGTTCTCTCGGGAGGCCTACAGACCACCAACTCTGCTTTCGCTGTTAACCGCCGCTGTTAACCCTCTTTAAAAAAGGAACTCGGTCCGGGGAGGGGTGTGGATTCCCCAGGCCACCACCGGCAGGGGCAGCTGCTTTCCCCAGGTATGTAAGTGTCTCCTATGAAAGCTCTTAGAATTTGAATAAGGCCCCATGTCAGTTCTGCAGAATCAATCCTGAATTAGACTTTGGGGGCTTTACCCCATCAATACCCAACGTTGCCTCACTGTCTTGGGAATTATCATGGATTTATGATGTCTATGTGAATTCACCATGCACATCTATTTTTTTTTTTTTTAATATATCTTTATTGATTTCAGAGAGAGGAAAAGAGAGGGAGACAGAAACATCAATGATGAGAGAGTCATTGATCGGCTGCAGCCCGCACCCTGGGCATGTGCCCTGACTGGGAATCGAACACCAATCGCCCGGATCCTAGGTCGACGCTCAACCACTGAGCCACGCCCGTCTGGGCACCATGCACATGTATTAAACTTTGATTTTCTCCTGTCACTCTGTCTCTGTTAATTTGGTTATTAGCCCAACCAGAAGAACTTAGAAGGTGGGGGGAAAAGTATTAATATTTTTAGCCCTCATATAATGAAGTTATATTATTAATATTGTTAGCCTAGGTAGCTAGCTATTAATAAAGGAAGGGAGCAAAAGTAATCAGACATATTAAGCCTAATAAACCAGGGAGCTGAGTTAGACAATATGCCTGCTTCACGAGGAAGCTATAGCTTCACACACTCCCCAGGGAACCACCAGTTTGTTCCCTACAGATTACTGGGGGAAGGATAGAACAATAAAGGGGAAATTCCTCTGCTGGGCACATGGGTTTTCTCTCCATAGCAGCCATGTGTCCCTAGCAGCCACCTGGGGCCTGCAGCCTGGCCACATGGGCTCCAAGTGCAGGCCTGGGCATAGCACCAGCCAGAGTATCGCCAGGAACACAGGCTCAGCTAGCTGGATTAGGACAGAGACATGAATTGAATCAGTGGTACAAAATGTCTGGACATGTGCCTTATTTCTGGGCCTGATGAAAATGTTATTAGAGAAAAACATGCCTCATCTTCCCCTGTTGCTAGTGGGAATGGAGTTCTTGGGGTACCACTGGGAGAAGCATTTCCAGAGGCCCCCATGGGAGGATGAATATGGTAGAAAGATTTGTTTTCATGGAATTACACCTCTGGGTTTCCAAAGTCCCATTTCCCTTAGTCCAGTCATAGGGGAAGTGTAGCTAGGTTTTCAGCAGAGCTAGAATCGGAGCCAGTGTCCAGAGTTCCCTTTTGATGTTGGAGCAGAGTCCAGTCCAGCATCAGGCCAGTTGTAGTCCATTAGTCCATTGTGTGTGGGAATTCCTGTGGCCATGAGCCACACAGGAGAACGCAGGGGAGCCGAGTGTCAGCCATGAGCCAAGTGTGTCAAGAGGAACCAAGAGGAACCAAGAGGGCAAACACCTTTATTCAGGGGATTATATATCCCAAATCTTTGCACCTTTGCTGTGGCCACACCCGTATTGGCCAATGACCTCTGTTCACAGGTGTGACTGACAAGCATCATCCCTATGTGGTTTCCTCCTAGAGTGTTTTGCAGGGAACACACCTATAATGTCTGACCTTCCTTTTGCTCCTTTCCTGCTATTAATAACTAGTTAATTACAATGGTATCAAAGACAAGGCTGAACTTCTTTCACATCAGATAGAAGGAGATGAGACATAAGGAACCTGGAGGCAGCCTTCTATTTCCACCCAAATAAATCTTACCACATCCCATATGTGGGTACAGGAATGTTTTACTTGTGACTCCATGAAAGGACCTAATTTCCACCAGGAACAATATGACTCAGTTAATTACTCGCAAGTTGTAGAAGAAATTGAGGTCAAGTATGTAATCAACAAATGTGCTTCATTGATTTGACTATATTTTTATATCTCCTTTTAAGTGTTGAATCTTAAAAAGCAAAAGCAAAAACTCTTCTAAGTTTACCCGTAATCCTAAATTACTTAAAAACAAAAATAAATAAACAAATAAAAGATAATGAAATGGATGCTTTTTTTTTTTTAATTCCTCTTATGAATTTCCCTTAGACCTTATGTTCTGATTCTAGTTTACATTACATAGTAACAAATTTTACATGGGTCTTAACAGTTCAATTGCACAGTTAAAACCCAAAATTTGCAATACTGTACCTGAAATCTATTGCTCTTGAAGGGACCAAAATTCTGCCATCCTGAGGCTGCTTCTTGGTATATTAATTATAAGATGTTTATTAAGAAACAAAAGACTCAGAAAGAAACTTTGACACCCCCCCCCTTTCTTACCTGAGAGTTTCAGGAGGAAAAATCTGCTTCTGGAAAGAGATTTTAGCATATAGCCTTAACCTAATTTGAATTAAGTATGGTCAACAAAAGGGTTTCAGGCCGGCATGTGTTAGCTAGATGCCTCCCCACTGTGTCCCATTGTTTCTGAGTCACCTCCCGAGGGTTCCCCTGCCAGGTTTGTTCTGCTCTTCCTCAGCTACCTGTCAACAGCCCATTCTCACTTCTGAAATCTAATACCCTGTCCCCTCTTTCTCCTTTGTCTAAAAATGTTTTGTATACCCAATGTTGCCTCACTGTCTGGGATTTTTATGGAATGATTACATCTATGTGAATTTCTCGTGTGCGTGTATCAAACTTTGATTTTCTCCTATAAATCTGCCTCGGTTAATTTGGTTTTTAGCCCAGCCAGAAGAACTTAGAGGGTGGGAAGAAAATGATTAGTATTTTTCAGTTCCCACTCCCTCCACCATATGCCATAAGGAATAAGAGGTTTGTCCCGGCACTGAAATGCAGTAGGAGAGACCAGGCACACGGGTCAGCTGAAGCCGGGGGGCGGTCAGCTCCGCGCCACCGAGCCCTCCCAGCGCTGACCGTGCTTCCCCTGAGCACCATCAGCTGTGAGGCCGTTTCTTCCCCAAATCGCAGACGCCTCGCTTCGATATTACATAATTAGACTGAAGGCTGAATCTGAGTTTCATAAAATAGACACAAAGCCTTCTTCACCGTGTCCTACTAAACCCAGGTGCTCGAGACTCAGCAGCAACTTGCAGAACAAGCCGGCAGAGAACCGGGGTGAGGTTGCCTCGGCTGGGGGTTTGTGAAGGAAGCAAAGGCAGGGCCTTCGCTGAACCTGCGCTGGGCACTGACTTAGATGCCCGCCAGCAGGCTGCCTTTCAAACCACGGCGAATGCTGCTACTGGGCTACGCAAAGGGAAGTAGACTCCAGACGCTGCATGAGTCAATGAATTTGCCAAGATTTTGATCGGAAGTGTGCACATGGCAATTAGAATTCAGCATGGGTAAGTGGAATAGGCATAATAAAATTTAAATATTAATTGTATCCTTGCAGTACAAAGCAAATAATGTAAACCAAAGATTTGGGCATAATTCAAAGGACTCTACTTTTTAAAATCAAATTTATATTCTCAAATACAACAAAATAATTGGCAATGGAAACCTAAAGATAAAAATCTTAACAAATTGTGTTGTGTGTATATCACATTCTTACTAAGAGTGCTAACTTCTGTTTGGATTAATTGTGTATGGACTAAATATTTTATCTCTAATAAGAAACAGTCTTGTCTAATATATTAAAAAACAACAAAACATGAAATCTAAAGACTTTGCATCAGCTCTGTCATGTGTTATGTTTAATTCTGGGCAATCTTTTTAACATTTTTTGGTTAGTTTTCTCCTTTGTATAATGGGAAGTCTATAAAATATGTATCAAAAATCACCCTACAGATAAATGTTTCTCTTAGTTCAGGCAAATTTACTTATCTAGGAAAGGTGATTTATTTGAGTTTTATGATCCAAGTCATCAAAAAATCACTGGTCTGGGATCAAGAATCCAGGATCCAAGTTGGCCATGCTGACAGTTTGGTGCCCAGGGTAAACCACTGATTCTGCTGATGGGCTCAGACCGCTCTGAATGTTCCTTGCTTCTCTGTCCGCGGACAGTGAAAGGAAAAGCTCTCTCTCCCTTTCGTACACAGAATGCCTACAGGAGAACGTTTTATTTCCCAAAGAAGAGAATTCAGTGTGAAGCTTTATGATTTTCATTTCTCTATATCAAACCCACAATAGATTTCAAAAGCAACATTCATTGCAGTTATGAAAATTCCTCAGAAACAATTACACTTCTCCACAAAACACTATTATCTAGACAGAAAAGTCACCATTTTGCAAGAGGTTTTGAATCTTCAAGTTTATAAATGTTGCAAGAAGGTGTACTCAGTGTTCAGCAAGTGTTGTCAGACATTGTGATGAATTGCTCACTGCCTGTTCATGAGGAAAGTCCTCTGCAATAGAGCTGAAAAATAACACATATTCCTAGAAAGTTGCTATTGCTGCCTCTTGGGGTTCGAGTTTAGCGCTTCTTCACGCAAACGCAGGTGCCCTGTTAAGCCACTTTTTAGGAAGCACTAGTCTTATTTGCCAACAGACAGTTTAAGAAGTGAATGCTACAGAAAGTGAACACTTTTGATTCACGGCTAGAAATTCAGTAAGTAACCCTGGTCATTTGTGCCACCAAGCAAGGCATGCCCCTGAGTCCTCTCTACTTAAAAGAAAAAGAAACAGAGAAGGGAGAAAACTTTTACTTTCTTTCTTTTCTAAGAAGAGACAGTGCCCATTCACTTCTTGGGTGTCATCAATGACCTTCACCGTGTATATATTACACAACGGAGAACTGGGACCTCTTTCCACCAAAAAGTTAGATTGTGTGCCCATCAGTCCCCAGAGCTCATGCTGAGGCAGTGCTCCAATAAATACTCACCTGTGAGATATAAATAAATGCAATTAAATGTTATACAGGGAGAGATGTTACATTTACTAAAATATAGAAAATTATGTTCAAGCAGTTAAAGACATGATCTTATTCTTAGCTATTAATTTATTAAAAACTTAAGTTAGAACTGTAAGGAGTTTAAATCAGAGGTCCTTCTCTGCTGAGAGTAATGGCCTTTTGCTTCCTAATTCAGAACACTTGCAGAGTGGCTGACTAAACAGTTGTCAAATCATTAACTTCAATAGTGGATCATATCTTATTAATTACTATCTTCCCAACAACAAAGGCTGAGGACAGAACAAGGCCAGTGTTTGAAAACTGTGGATAATCCATTGGTGAGCTCTAAAATCCCTTGATGGTTCCTGACTAGCAACCAGAGTGAGGTTAAAAAAACAGAAGAAATAGATAAAGAGATAGGTGATAGGTGATAGATAGATGAATAGATGATGACAGATTAGATAGATAGATAGATAGATAGATAGATAGATAGATAGATAGATAGATAGATAGATGATGATAGATAGATGATAGATAGATATAGATAGATGATAGATAGATGATAGATAGATGATAGATAGATAGATAGATGATAGATAGATGATAGATAGATAGATAGATAGATAGATAGATAGATAGATAGATAGATAGATAGATGATAGATAGATAGATGATAGATAGATAGATAGATAGATAGATAGATAGATAGATAGATAGATAGATGATAGATAGATGATAGATAGATAGATAGATAGATGATAGATAGATAGATAGATAGATAGATAGATAGATAGATAGATAGATAGATAGATAGATAGATAGATAGATAATAGATAGATAGAGATAGAGATAGGTGATAAGTAGATAGATAGAAGAGCACATGCTAGAATATCAAAAAACCAACATGTTCTCAACACCCAGTAAAAATCCCTTCAGCTTTTATGCCCCTTCAGAGGATGAATAATATAGATTGAATGTTTATATCTCCCCCAAAATCCATATTTTGACAACCTAATGCTGGAGATGATGATATTACAAGTCGGGAACTTTGGAGGTCTTTAGGTCATGAGATCTCTCGCCCCGTCTGCCCTGTGAGGATTCAGCAAGAAGGCACCACTTATGAACCAGACGTGGGCTCTTGCCAGCAACGGAAGACACCTTGATCTTTGGCTCCCCAGTGACAAGAACTGTAAGAAACAAACTTATGTTGAAACTGTTCTTTATAAGCCACCAGTTGATGGAATTTTTGTTTCAATAATTTTAATGGACTAACAGAAAAGACTAGTCATACGTACCTTCCCTAGGCTTCCGTCTGCTCAAGCCGGAGACGCTCATTTTCAGCCAGTGGACTGGCTCAGGTAGAGGGTTAACCGGCAGCTCGTGCACCAGGTTGCAACACTATTTCCCAACGTGACAGTTTACATTCAACAAAGGCGTTCCAAGGTCAGCAAACAGGGAGGGCGTTCATTGCTAGCAGGTCTGCCTTTCAAGAAATGACGGAGGACGCCACTGAGGCTGAGAGCAGCGACCCTGGATGGCAACGTGGGTCCACACACAGAACAGAGCGCTGATAAAGGTAACTGCGTAATTATGAAAAGCAAGGATGCAGATTTTTTGTTATAAGCTGAGTTTTAAAAATTTTTTGTTTCTTCAAGCCTCTTTATAGTTCCATGATTTTAAGATTTTACTTTGTGTACATTCTGCTCTACTCTTGCTAGGTTTAATTCTGGTATTTTACTTTTTTATCTTTATTGCTGAGAGTATTACAGACACCCCCTCACCCCCAACAATCTGGTTCCTGCCCCAACCCAGACCTTCACCACCTTATTGTCTGTGTTCCTGGGCAATGCATTTGTGTGTGTGTATATATATACACACATACACACACACATATATATGTGTATATATATATATATATATATATCTCTCTCCTTTGGTTAATCTCTTCCCACCCACGCCCTGCCCCTCCCCTCCGAGATCCCTCAGGCTGTCCCGTGCTCCCATGCCTCTGGTCCTATTCTGTTCATCAGTTCATTGTGTTCTTTAGATTCCACATATAAGGGAGATCATGTGATGTTTGTCTTTCTCTGACTGGCTTATTTCACTTAGCATAACATGATATAACACAATCAGTATAATAATAGTATTGCTGGGCTTATAATATATAAAAATGTCACATATTTGACAACAACAGCACAAAACTGATGGATAGAAGCAGAGCTATATTGAGGAAAAGTAACAACACTAGATGTTTAATCAAATCCACAGAAACAAATGAAGAAAACCAGAAATGGTAAATAAGGATTTTAATTTAACAGACTCTACAAATATATGATTGCTTTCCTTTCCTTCTTGATATTTTAAGTAGATATAAAATTATGTACTGTAATAATCATGCAGTGTTTTATCGGTTTATATCATATCCACATGTAATAATAATACAAAAAGAAGAAAAAGAGAGCAGAGCTATGTAAGAACAGCATTTCTCTAACTCACTAGAATTAAGTCAGTAAAACCTCAACTAGATTTTAATAAGTTAAGATGTATATGGTGACCTTTAAAGCAATAGTAAATAAAATAACTTTAAAAATATTGTAATAATTATTAATGAAATTTAAATATTACATGAAATATTCACTTAATAGAAAAGAAAACAGGAAAGGAAATATAGAGAAACAAAAATCATGAAAAAGGGGGAAAAAGTTAAAAGGCGGAAATAAATCAAACCATTAATAAAATAAAATAAAGCATTAAATGCCAGTTGTTTAAACAATGCAATCAAAAAGCAGAGAGGGACCAGTTACTGGCTACAGCATGGTGCATATCCAATGCACCACTAGCCACACTCAACTCCAGGCTGGCTGGGGAGCTGGTGGAGAAGGTGGCTTTGGTGGCCCTGCCCTCTCTCCAAGGCCTCCTGACAGCGTCACAGCACCCTGGCTGTCGGTTGCTCAAACCCCAGGGCCAAGAGCGCAGACCGTCTCGTCACTCTCCCATCTCCCAGTGTCCACCCTCATTGGGGGAAGGGCTCTTACGGGAGGTTGTCCCTTTTCCAGATGGTGTCCTGTGTGGGCTAAAAAATATATTAATACGTTTTCCTCTCACCTACAAAGTTCTTCTGGCTGGGGTAACTATCAAATTAACACAGACAGATTAGCAGAAGGAAATGAAAGTTTAATTCATGCACATGGAGAACTCGTATAGATGATAATTCCATAAAAGTTCCAAAGTGAGGCAAAAACAGTGAGTCAAAGACATTTCTGGACACAAGAGAAGGGGGGCAGGAAGGACAGGCATCAGACTTCAGAAGCAAGAATGGGTGATTCGCAGGGAGCTGAGTAAGAGCAGGACCCTGAAGGCAGTGAGAGGGTGACGTACAGCTATCAGGGAGCGGGTGACGTACAGCTATCAGGCACTCGCCTGAAGCCCTCTTACTTATACTTGAGTTAAGCTACGGTGGCATCCTGAGACCTTCCTCCTACAGCAGGTTTCTTTGTCTGAATCTCTGGGGCAGGAGGGGGGAGAGTCAAAGTTTATTTCTTAGTCTGGTTCTTAATGAACAACTGGAAATTAATATCTCAAAAAGGCAGCTTTAGGGGGGCAAAACTTTGGTAGCTGCAGTTTCATATAAAAACAAAACAACAACAAAAAGCAGAATATGTAACTGAAAAAAAGTGATCCAACTGTATGCTATTTACAGGTGAAACATTACATTCAATGGTGTAAATGGGTTAAAACATGGAAAAAGATGTCACATAAACAACCACCATGGAAATGCCATAAGTGGCCATATTAATATAAGAATGACTTGAAAACAAAAAAAAAATATTCTAGAGATAAAGATGGGCATTTTATAATAATAAAATGAGTAAACCATGAAGAAGACATAATAATATAATCAAATATGTACCTAATAAAACACCCCAAATACATGAAACAAGAACGAAAAGCATTTAAAGAAGTAGGCAATTTAGCAATAACAGTTGTAGGTTTCAGTAGCTCACACTTAATAATGGATAGACTAACTAGACAAAAGAACAGAAAGAAAACAGAACATATGCTAGGTCATAAAACAAGTCTCAATAAATTTTAAAAATCTGAAATGTTGCATAGCATTTTTTTCAATCACAATGTTGTAAAATTTGAAATCAATAACATAGTAAATTTGGGAAACATTCAAATGTGTAGAAATCGAACACAAAATATTAAATGCACCACCTGGCTGACATGGCTCAGCCACTGAGCATCGACATAGGACCCAGGAGATCGAGGTCTGATTCCCCTTCAGGGCACAGGCCCGGGGTTGCGGGCTCCATCCCCAGGAGGGGCGTGCAGGAGGCAGCAGATTAATGACTCTCATCATTGATGTTTCTCTTTCTCTCTCCCTCTCCCTTCCTCTCTCTGAAATCAATAAAAAATAAAAATAAAACTATTTTTTAAAAATATTCAATGCATCAAAAACAAATCAGAGGAAAATTATATTTTAAAAAAACTTTGAAATGAGTTAAGATTAAGACATACTATTTAAAAAGAATGGGATACATCTAACAGACTTAGAGATATTCATAAGAGCATTTCCTGAGGCCCGGGGAGGGTGGGCTCTGTGGAAAACATCCTTGATGATGGAAAGTGAAGGGGGTTCCCCTGCAAGGCCCCGCCTCTGGGCTCCTGGCCGTGGAAGAATCCACTGAGTCCAGCAGGGCCAGGACTGAGGTCCCGGCCCCTAATTTCTGCCCCATGGTCAAGGCCAGTCTGGCCTGGCGCCGGCGGCTCAGCCTGAGCTCCACCTGCGGTCAGTGCGTGGGGCCCCCGGCTGCAGAGACGAGCAGGGCACAGAGCAGCCAGGACGGCGGGGGTCAGGGCGCAGAGAGGCCTGGACGGCGGGAGGCAGGGCGCAGAGAGGCCGGGAGGGCGGGGGGCAGGGCGCAGAGAGGCCGGGAGGGCAGGGGGCAGGGCGCAGAGAGAACAGGAGGGCAGGGGGCAGGGCGCAGAGAGGCCGGGAGGGCAGGGGCAGGGCGCAGAGAGAACAGGAGGGCAGGGGGCAGGGCGCAGAGAGGCCGGGAGGGCGGGGGGCAGGGCGCAGAGAGGCCGGGACGGCAGGGGGCAGGGCGCAGAGAGGCCGGGAGGGCAGCGGGTAGGGCGCAGAGAGAACAGGAGGGCAGGGGGCAGGGCGCAGAGAGGCCGGGAGGGCAGGGGGCAGGGCGCAGAGAGGCCGGGAGGGCGGGGGGCAGGGCGCAGAGAGGCCGGGAGGGCAGGGGGCAGGGCGCAGAGAGGCCGGGAGGGCAGGGGGCAGGGCGCAGAGAGGCCGGGAGGGCAGGGGCAGGGCGCAGAGAGAACAGGAGGGCAGGGGGCAGGGCGCAGAGAGGCCGGGAGGGCGGGGGGCAGGGCGCAGAGAGGCCGGGAGGGCGGGGGGCAGGGCGCAGAGAGGCCGGGAGGGCAGGGGCAGGGCGCAGAGAGGCCGGGAGGGCGGGGGGGCAGGGCGCAGAGAGGCCGGGAGGGCGGGGGGCAGGGCCAGGGCGCAGAGAGGCCGGGAGGGCGGGGGGCAGGGCCAGGGCGCAGAGAGGCCGGGAGGGCGGGGGGCAGGGCCAGGGCGCAGAGAGGCCGGGAGGGCGGGGGGCAGGGCCAGGGCGCAGAGAGGCCGGGAGGGCGGGGGGCAGGGCCAGGGCGCAGAGAGGCCGGGAGGGCGGGGGGCAGGGCCAGGGCGCAGAGAGGCCGGGAGGGCAGGGGCAGGGGCAGGGCGCACAGAGGCCGGGAGGGCAGGGGGCAGGGCGCAGAGAGGCCGGGAGGGCGGGCGCAGGGGGCAGAGAGGCCGGGAGGGCGGGGGCAGGGCGCAGAGAGGCCGGGAGGGCGGGGGGCAGGGCGCAGAGAGGCCGGGAGGGCGGGCGCAGGGGGCAGAGAGGCCGGGAGGGCGGGGGCAGGGCGCAGAGAGGCCGGGAGGGCGGGGGGCAGGGCGCAGAGAGGCCGGGAGGGCGGGCGCAGGGGGCAGAGAGGCCGGGAGGGCGGGGGCAGGGCGCAGAGAGGCCGGGAGGGCGGGGGCAGGGCGCAGAGAGGCCGGGAGGGCGGGGGGCAGGGCGCAGAGAGGCCGGGAGGGCGGGGGGGCAGGGCGCAGAGAGGCCGGGAGGGCGGGGGGCAGGGCGCAGGGGGCAGAGAGGCCGGGAGGGCAGGGGCAGGGCGCAGAGAGGCCGGGACGGCGGGGGGCAGGGGCCAGGGCGCAGAGAGGCCGGGACGGCAGGGGCAGGGGGCAGGGGGCAGGGCGCAGAGAGCCCGGGACGGCGGGGGGGGGGGGGGGGGGGGGGCAGGGGCCAGGGCGCAGGAGAGCAAGGGCGCCCGCGGGGCCCCTCTCAGCCAATCCATTGTTCCCCGGCTAGACTCGCAGGAAAGGACCTTCCCTAGTCACCTGAGGACACTGGGCAGGCGCCCCCTCCCCTCTGCTCCCCCCTCCCTGGGGATGGGGGGGCTGAGGCTGGAGCTCCCTGGAGCTGCCCAGGTGACCTGCTTATAAGGCCGGGCCTCCCCTCTGCTCTCTTCCTATTATTAATATTAATAAACTAGCTAATTACAGCCATAACAGAGGTACTGTTATTACCAATCATGCAAAAAATAAAAAAAAAAGCTCTAAAAGGAGTGTACTATGGACACCCCTATGACAGTAAACTAGGAAATTTAAATAAAATGAACTAATTTCCAGAAAAACACAAACCACAAAACTGACTCAAGGAGAAACAGATAATATGAATCAAAGATTTTTTAAAAAAGAGATTTTTATTAGTAATAAATAAAACTGACCATGGAAAATCCAGGAACCTCAGCCTTCACCAGTTAATTTTACCAAGCATTTAATGAAAACATGATATAAATTCTTCACAAGCACTCTAAAAAAAATAAAAGAAGAATTTCTTTACAATTCATTGTATAAGGCTAGTGATACACTTATACCAAATCAAAGAAAGCCATCACAAGTAGAAAAAAAAACTAGCCAGTGATACATCTTATAAATGTTGCCTTAAAATTCTTCAAATGAATAATAGAAAACTTAATCCCAAAAACATAAAAATGATATCTACCAAATTGGGAGCTAGCCCAAAAATATAAAGTTGGCTTAGCTTCCAAAAATAAATTAAATCAAATTTTTAAAAATTAATATCAATTACAATCATATCAATAGAATTAACATCACTGATAATCTCAATAAGAGCAGAAACGGTAATTGCCAAAATTCAATACCCTTGTGTAATCAAAACGCTCAACAAGGTGAAATTAAATGTAAATTCTTCAATCTGATAAAGTTTATCTACAAACACAAACCAAAAAACAAAAGAAAAAAAATACATGCCTTATAAACAACATCATACTTAATTGTGAAAGAAGGAACAGAAACAAAGTAAGATGTCATGTGTGACTCTTCAGCCCAGCTTCATACTGCATGTTCTAGCAAAGGGAAATTAGGCTATAAAGTGAAATAAGAGGCATCCAAATAGGAAAGGGAAATGGAAATCTACCTCCAAGTATAAATGACCTATTCTTGCATATAGAAAAATCCTAAGACATTCAATTAAAAACTAATGAAAGAGACCAGTAAGATTGCATAATAAATATCAATATACAACAATTATATTTCTATATGCTGTGAATGAACAATCTGAAAATAAAATTAAGAAAATAATTATATTTGAAGTAGCATCAAAATATTTTTTTAAAACATAGGAATAAATTTAAGAAAAGAAGCTCTATATTAGAACATTGAAATTTACAAAGTATAATTTAAAATTTAAAGTCCTAAAGAGCTGTAAAGGAATACTGTGTTCATGCATTGGAAGACTTAATATTGGCAACATGGAAGTGCTGAGATTTATTTTCTCATTTAATGTAAGCACATAAAACCCAGCTGTCTTTTTTGTAGATATTTACACGATTCTAAAATTTATATAGAAAGCAAGAGACTCAGAATAGCCAAAAAGTCTTGATAAGAAAAGAATTTTCAGAGACTCACATCCCTACCTGTAAAAACTATAATAATCACAAAGTCAATAATCAAGAAATAACTGTACTGCCATAAGAATGGACATACAGAGCAATGGAATCTTACCAATATTTCAGGAAAAAAAAGCTACTCAGCTTTATGTTCAATTGACTTTTCACATGAGCACTAAGTAAGGTCAACAAGGAATGACCTTGTTTTTGTAAGAAATGGTACAGGAGCAACTGAAAATCCACATGCAAAAGAATGATGTTGGACCCTTAATTTACATCATATTAATTAACCCACTGTGACCCAAAGACATAATTATAAGAGCAAAACTCTTAGAAGAAAAAATATACTTAAATCCTTGTGATTTTAAATTAAGCAAAGGTTTCTTATATTTGACAACAAAAGTACAAACGTTAACAGAAAGAAAAATAGATAAATCGAACATCATCAAAATGAACATTTGTGCTTCAAAAGACACCATAAAGAATGTTAACAGACAACATATAATTAGAGAAAATATTTGCACATCATGTATATCTGATATCAAATTTGTATTTAGAATATAGAGAATATTTAAAATTCAGTAATAAAAAATTTCAAAAATGGGCAAAGTATCTGAATGGACATTTCTCACAGAAGATGTACAAATAGCCAATAAAGACATGAATATTTTCAACATTCTTAGTTATTAAGAAAATGCAAAACAAAGTCACAAGGAGATACCCTTTCTGACCCACGGTGATGGCTATAATTAAAAAAAAAAAATAGAATAGCAAGTGCTGCAAGCATGAGCGCAGGTTGGAACGTGGACACCCTGGTGGGAATCTGAAGCGACTCTGCTGTTTTGGAAAACAGTCTACAGTTCCTCTCAATGTTTAACACAGGTTACCACGTGATCCCAAATCCGTCCTGTGGCACATACCAAAACTAAATGAAAACATATGTCCACATACGGCACTTTGCACATTTCCAACAAAGCAGTTTAGAATGTTTTCTCTTGAGCTACAGCCTACGATGAGTCTCTTGTGCCAGTGACCAGTCTGCCGTGGGCCCACTGCAGAGATGACATCTGGAGATAAAAACCTGAGGCTATTAGTTTTCGTTGATGTTTCCCCATAAGATGGCCACTCAGCTATGTCTTGCTGATACACTAACTTCTCCCACTCAGCCCATTGAAAACTTTTTCAACTGAAAAGACTATATATTTCTATACAACCAAGTACCTACATTATTGAAAACATATTTTGTATACTTTAATGTCCTTTCTTTCCTCCATTTGCTTTTAAACCGGAAAACACTGGCTGCAATTTCTTTTTATGACCTCATAACAAAGGTCAAGTGAAATAAAAAATTATTTTTTCTATCTTACTGAGAAAGACATATGTGCTAAAACAATTTAATTGCAAAATCAAGAAAATTTCTCTAATTTCATTTAATTACTAATGATGGAATATACCCCATAACATGAATAAATGTAAACATGTAATTACTTTTTAATAACACATGAAGAAAGATGGGCTATAGAATAGATAAATGTCAGATTTCCATATTTATAAGTACCTTAGTGAATTTTACTGTAGCTGGGTTTATATATTTAACCCCCTCCTCCACATTCCTACTCTCTGGACAGCTTTGGTGGAGAGAACTGTCTGGGTTGCTGTGATCACTCCACAAGTTGCAGTTCAGTCAGGAACACTGACAGCCTGGACCTCAGAGGCAGGTATCCACCTTCCCCCCGTTTTTTAATGCCCTCAGCAGTCAAAGGAAGGACAAACATACCCCATGTCCTAGATGACATAAAAGCACATGCTTAGCACCCCGTTATCCATGACCCAAAGAATGTGCCATGTAAGTGCATTTTTTCACTGGCATCTTCACAAGAGAACTGTACAGTAGTTGCTTCATTATTACTCTTACGTTGCCTGGTTTATTGCTGACCTAATGGGTCCCTGGCTAAAGGAGATGCATTGATCTCATTCTGTGAATTGATTCTGTTACATTTAGCTGATTAGCTATTCCCAAACATCTTGATATACAGAATATCTTTTAAGATACAGTCCCCATATAAAAGACCTGACCAAATAAATTATCTATATTTTAGTATATGTTAATAAACCTATCCTGGTTAATAAAATTCATCATTTTACACTTACAATTGTCCATAAAGATAAAATTAATTACTGGATTTTTAACTTAACTATTTAAAACGGAAAGATAGCTAAAATATTTCTCTTAAGTAAATGATTCAGATGTTGGCCCGGCTTGCCATTCCAGGTAACGAGATGGCCAAGAGGTCACGGGACATCAACCAGAGACATTGCTACTAATTGCAGTTCTGTCACCAAAAGCTTTTTGTTTGGACTTTAGATTCTTAACTATAAAATAAGATGATGGATGATGATGAAGACGACGGCAATGGTAACTCACATATTATGTGTCAAACACCATTCCAACTACTTGAAATCATCCTGTTTAATTTTTGTGACATCTCTGTAAGATAAGTCTTATTATTGCATTTTCACAAGGGTTTGGGGGTTAGATAAGTAAAGAAATATGTCCAAACCCCTTTCCTCTGACAGTCTGTTCTCTATGAAAAAAGTGAAGGGATTAAGAAAACAAAAACAAAAACAAAACAACAGCAATAAAAAATAAACCCTCATGGACACAGACAACTGTGTAGTGGCTTCCGGAGGGGCAGAGGGGGTGCGGGAGGCAGACGCGGGTGTCGGGGGGTAAGCGGTGATGGGAGAGACCTGGCAGGGTGGTGAGCTCACAGTACAATACACAGATGGCGCACTACAGGACTGTAGGCTGAAACCTATCTAATTTTATTAACCAATGACATTCCAATAAATTCAATTAAAATAAAATTTCAAAATATTAAAATAAAATGTGTTCAACGTAGAGTGCAGCAGAGAGGGGCCTCATGTCAAAATCTATTTTTATCCAGTGCTTTATACAGAAAATGAAGTTCAGTCCACCCTCAGGATATTTCAGACTTATAAACATATTATATAATCTTCGCACTTTAGGGATTGTGACCAACTGTGCAAGAAGAAAGTGGCGTTTTGGGGGAACCCCCTAGTCATTCTGAATCAGTGACTTCACACTGTTCCTCCTGCTTAGACCAGCGTCCCTGAGATGTCCTGGGTCCTCCCTTCCACCTGTGATGTCTGCGGGCTGGAAGGAAGTGAATGGCACTGAGGAGGCGGGAACAAAGGACACCGGTCGGCCATCCCACTATTACCATCCATTCGTATCAGGAAGCTACTGAGAAATCTTTATTCTTACGTAATATGGAGAATTTTTGTTACACCTCCTGATTTTTTAATTTAACTTTTATTTTTATTGAATTTATTGGCGTGAAATTAGAAAGTATTTTGCCAAGTAAAATAAGCCAGTCAGAAAAAGATAAATACCATATGATTTCACTTACATGTGGAATCTAACGAACAAAATAAACTAACATAAAAAATAGAAACAGACTCATAGATACAGAGAACAGACTGACAGTTGTCAGAGGGAAGGGAGTAGTGGGGCTGGTGAAAAGTGTAAAGGGATTTAGCAAAAACAAAACAAAAACCTCATAAACAGACAATACTATGATGATTGCCGGAGAGAAAACGGGGTGGGAGGAGGTAAGAGAAGGTAACGGGGGAATAAATGGTGACGGAAGGAGACTTGACTGGTGTGGTGAACACATAGTACAACATACAGGTAATATATTATAGAACTGTAACCTTGAAACCTATATAATTGTATTAACCAGTTATACCAGTTGTCATACCTACTGATCTGACCTCTAAATTCATGGTGAGACAGTGTAATTGGAATTCCAGTGCTTGAGGGAACAGCCTGTGGGAAGACATTGGAGAATGTGCCTATGATTTCACCGAAGCCATAGTATCACAAGGTCTACAGAGGATATTCAGATGGTGCAGAAGACAAACCATGTGAAAACCGGGCTTTCACTTGTTTTTGCTCACACACTAGGTGCATGATCATGAGAAAGTCGCTGAAGTCATCTGGGCCTCAGTTTCCACATTTGTAAACTAAGAATAACAATTTCTACACCGGGGTTGTCAGGAGCATTAACTGACCTGATGGAAGGAGAGTTGCCAGCAGAATGTGTGAGCCAGGTGTTCTGCTCATGTTAGTTTTATTTATCCAATCCTCCACAATGCGTAGGAGTGTGCTAACGTCCTTTGGAGAAGAGTGTGATGCCTATGGAACAAATTCCATCATTCAGAGAGAGGTGTAATAGCCTGGAGTGAGCTGGAAGAACTGTGAGCTTTGGTGTGAGACAGGCCTTGAATGGAGAATCTGGTCCTGTCTCTTATTTGCTACAAAGTCCCTAATTCACTGGAACACACTTTATGATTCTTTTTTGCATGTGTTGTTTCTTTCAAGGCATTGTTTTCATAAGGTTTCAAAATAACAAATTAAATGACCCAAGAGTGTCTGGTACATGTTACTCTGTTAGGCTTTCAGCAAATGGTTATTTGTATTAAAAAATCTCAAAAATTTAGCAAAGAAGAAAATTATTTTATGATGATAGAGACAGAATAGTTTTATGACAGACTTAAATTAAGCACTGAAAAGTTTTAAGCATTTCGCTGGACACAAAACAAAACCTTGTTGGTAAGAAGTAAAAGAGAAGTAAAGCAGGAGAAGTATAAATGTTCATTCAGGGTTCTCCAAAGAAACAGAGCCAATAAGATAGATGATAGATAGATGATTGATAGATTAGATAGATATAGATGATAGATAGATATAGATAGATTAGATAGATAGATAGATAATAGATAGATAGATAGATAGATAGATAGATAGATAGATAGATAGATAGATAGATAGATAGATAGATAGATGATAGATGATGATAGATAGATGATAGATAGATAGATGATAGATAGATAGATAGATAGATAGATGATAG
The DNA here is from genome assembly GCF_054644295.1 of Miniopterus natalensis. Lineage (NCBI taxonomy): Eukaryota > Metazoa > Chordata > Mammalia > Chiroptera > Miniopteridae > Miniopterus > Miniopterus natalensis. The sequence continues at coordinate 77,917,307 of NC_142088.1, read as the reverse complement.
ATAGATAGATAGATAGATAGATAGATAGATGATAGATAGATAGATGATAGATGATAGATAGATAGATAGATGATAGATAGATAGATAGATGATAGATAGATAGATGATAGATGATAGATAGATAGATAGATAGATAGATGATAGATAGATAGATAGATGATAGATGATAGATAGATAGATAGATAGATGATAGATAGATGATAGATAGATAGATAGATAGATAGATAGATAGATAGATAGATAGATAGATGATAGATGATAGATAGATGATGATAGATAGATGATAGATAGATAGATAGATAGATAGATAGATAGATAGATAGATAGATAGATAGATAGATAGATGATAGATAGATGATGATAGATAGATAGATAGATAGATAGATGATAGATAGATAGATAGATGATAGATAGATAGATAGATGATAGATAGATGATAGATAGATAGATGATAGATAGATAGATAGATAGATAGATAGATAGATAGATAGATAGATAGATAGATAGATAGATAGATGATAGATGATAGATAGATAGATAGATAGATGATAGATAGATAGATAGATAGATAGATAGATAGATAGATGATAGATAGATAGATAGATAGATAGATAGATAGATAGATAGATAGATAGATGATAGATAGATGATAGATGATAGATAGATAGATAGATAATAGATACATAGATAGCTGACAGGCAGATATAGATTATAAATAGATGATAATAGATAGATGATAGATAATAGATAGATGATAGGGATAGATATAGATAGATGATAGATAGATGATAGATGATAGATAGATGATAGATATAGATAGATGATAGATAGATAGATGATAGATAGATAGATAGATATAGATAGATGATAGATAGATGATAGATAGATAGATAGATAGATGATAGATGATAGATGATAGATGATAGATAGATAGATAGATAGATAGATAGATAGATAGATAGATAGATAGATAGATAGATAGAGATAGATGATAGATAGATAGATAGATAGATAGATAGATAGATAGATAGATAGATAGATGATAGATGATAGATAGATAGATAGATAGATAGATAGATAGATAGATAGATAGATGATAGATGATAGATAGATGATAGATAGATAGATGATAGATAGATAGATAGATAGATAGATAGATAGATAGATAGATAGATAGATAGATGATAGATAGATGATAGATAGATAGATGATAGATAGATAGATAGATAGATAGATAGATAGATAGATAGATGATAGATGATAGATAGATGATGATAGATAGATAGATGATAGATAGATAGATAGATAGATAGATAGATAGATAGATAGATAGATGATAGATAGATAGATAGATAATAGATGACAGACAGATAGATGATAGATAGAAGGAACTGGCTTATATAATTATGGAGGTTGAGGAGTTCCAAGACCTGTTTGGCAGGCTGGAGAGCCAGGACTGAGAGCATAGTTCTAATCCAAGTCCAAAGACCTCCCCAGGAATGCTGATGGGGTACATTTCTGTCTGATATCTGGGAGACCAAAACACAGAAGAGCTGATTTTCCACTTCAAGTCCAAAGGCAGGAGAAGAATACTGTGCCAGCTCAAGCAGCCAGGTAGAGGTACTCTCTCGCACTCAGCCCTGTTGTTCTATTCAGTGGGTTAGGAAAGGACCACCTCCATTAGGAAGGACAAGGTGCTTCGCTAAGTCCACCAAGTCAAGTGGCAGTCTCACCCAGAAAAGTCTGATAGATACACCCAGAATGATGTCTGACCAAACACCTGGGACCCCATGGCTCAGTCAGGCTGACCCGTAAAGTTAACCGTTATATCTCAAAAACTTCAGTTTGTCACTGCTTGTCTTTGAAAACCTAGTGCTAAATTTGGTTTAATTTTCAAATGCATATGCTCCTCCTGGGTAGTGATACTCAGTGGGCATATTAGGACTGACTTAGCAGCCTGTGAGATCCAATTGTTAAATTTTCAGGAATTTTGTTGACTAGTTGTTAATCCATTGGTAGATTAAACATGAAAATAGAACATTTTATACCATAGAACTTGAAAAACACTACAAATACAACTTTTTTTATACCCAGAGAGTTGATTGTTAAGCATTATAGCACTGTTATGATGTCTGAGCAGTAAGAGATGAAGACTTTTATAAAATATTTATGATTTATTAGTTTTTAAATATCCCATTTTTGTTCAGTCAGTGATTAAATAATACATGATGTAGTCATTTATATTTTTTATGAATATATATGTCATTACTATTGCTATTATTGGAAAAATTACCAAAAAGAGATTTATTTTACCCTGGATGACTAAGTTAAATAAATATATCACCTAGGAAGTATGGATCGCAGTCATGGATGTCACAACGCGGGCTCATCTGGACGAGATGATTTAGCGTGCCTGCTCACAGCCACATTTCTTCCTCCAAAAGTAATTTATATCAAAGTCAATCTTTAGTTACAACTTTGCATTAAGCAGTTACAAACTAATTTGTACCCTCTAAAATGTTCTTTTTACTTTGTAACCACATGTTTTCAAATTCCTGTTAATGGTCTTTTCCTGCTTACCTGAAGAATGGAATGAACGTGCCCTGTAAGCGGGACGGCTGCATGGCATTTCCCGGGGGAACCCTGGGCCAGGGGTCGGGGTGAGGGGGCTGAGCGCCGCACCCTAACCCTGCCACCACGTGCTGAATGATCGGAGCTGGTCTTCTTTTACAAAAGAATAAACTGCATTGTGTTAATAGATTCCGAAGTGGGAAATGGCCATATCTCAGAATCATCTAAAAACCGTTTTCAGGGGGAAAAGACATAGGTTAAACTCTGTCCTTCCTACACTCTGCTGCCTGTATATCCTCTAGATTCTGCCTGACGCTGAACACACACACACACGCACACACACATGCACACATGCACACACACATGCACACACACGCACACACACATGCACACATGCACACATGCACACACACATGCACACACACAAACACACATACACACGCAAACACACAAGCACGCACACGGAGAGGAAGAGACAAAGATGGAGGGAGAGACAAAGAGAATAATTTACTAAATTTGACTCAGCCTTCACTCAAGTGCATTATGTCCATACCTACTCATCTACTTTTCCAGACACTTCCCTAGAATATTTTGAATTAAACCTCAGTCACCATATTATTTCTTCTAGAAGTATTTCAGTCTGAATGTATAAAAACCATGGTGTATATAGATGTGGCCCTAGGAGATCGCTCTGTACCTAGAATGACAGTGTTGAGTGCTGGGGGTCCCACTCACTCTCTCCCCACTGAAACTAGCAAAGACTATATTAAAAAATTACAACTTAAGTCCTCTGGAAAAGGTCTTAAAGATAAACAATGACTAAGCCTTCTTTTGAGAACAATGACAAAAATATGGCGAGAAATGTGAAAGTAGGTAGTATTTACAACAAAACCGCCTTCTCTCACCTGTCCTCTCAGTGAGGTACAAATCCCACGCCAGGCTGCTGCAGCAAAAACACAAAGCTCCCTCCCTGCGTCTCAGCCAGAGGCCGCTGCTCCGGGAGGGCTGGGACCGTGCTCCTCCCCGCCCTCCCCCGCTGTCTGCTGCTGCGGCTAAGTCCTGAGTGGGGGCAGCGAAGAGGTAAGGTCCCCCTCTGCTGCCTAGTGCCCACGCATACCATGGATGCTTATATTATAAAACACGCAAAGAAGCAGGAAGTTATGACCTATGCACAGGGAGGAAAAAGCAGCCAAATGTGTAAGAGTGATCAGAAGTTGGATTTTTCAGAAAATAAATAAATAAATAAAAACTTTCAAAATATCCATTATAAACTTGTGTGTATGTGTTTTAATTTTTTTTTTTCATTTCAGTCCTTCTGAAATATTTTTTAAATGTATCTCTATTTTATTTTTATTTTTTTAAATATACCTTTATTGATTTTGGAGAGAAGGGAGAGGGAGAGTGAGAGAGAGAGATAGGAACATCAATGATGAGAGAGTCACTGATCGGCTGCCTGCCTGTTTCACACCTCTGACTTGGGACTGAGCCCGCAACCCAGGCATGTGCCATTACCAGAAATCAAACTGCAATCTCCCGGATTATAGATCCATGCTCAACTGCTGAGCCACGCCAGCTTGGCTTGTTTGTTAATAAGTCAAAAGGAAACGATGATTGAAGAAATAAAGAAATATATGATCACAGTGTTGTACCACATAGAGAATATCAATAGAGATATAAATTACAAAAAAAGGAAATAGTGGAGTTGGAAAGTCCAATAATTGAAATTTTAAAATTTACTCAAGTGGCACAATAGTAGACTTGAATTGACAGAAGGAGAAGTATGCAAACTTGAAGGGAGATTGACAGGGGTTATGCAAGTAAACAAAGTGAAAAAAACAACAATAAAACAAAGAAGAGAAAAGTCAGACACCATTAAGTGCACCAATATATCCATAATACGAGTGCTAGAAAGAGATGAGAGAAAAAGAACAGAAACATACCCAAAGGGATAAGGGAAGAAAAATTCCGCAATTTATTGAAAAATATAATCTACACATCAAGAGGTCCAATGAATGCCAACTGTCCCTCAAACATAAATATAATGTATCGAAGATACCTACAAACATAAACAGAATAAAAATGTCAAAGACAAGGGAAAATCTCGAAAGCAGCAAGAAAAACAGTTTGTTACTGACAAGGGAACTCCAATAAGATTTACAACTGACTTCACAACAGAAACTGTAGAGGCCAGAAAGCAGTGGATAAACCTATTGCATGCTCAAACATGAATCTCGTATCCAGCAAAGCTATTTTTGAAAAATGGTGAATTAAATTCCTAGATAAATAAAAACTAAGTTGAATTTGTTTCTAGCAGACATACCTTAAATTAAAATATAAGAAAGTTCTTCATAATAATAGAGTATCAAACTACTTCCAACTAAAACTGACAAAAAAAAAGAGAGAGAAAATTAAACAGTAGAAGTACCCGCAATATCCCACTTTCAGTAAAGAATAGAACACTAGGCAAAAGATTAGCAAGAAATAGAACTGGGAACACTATAAACCAACAGGAGCTTGTGGACATCTGTAGGGGACTCCACACGGCAACAATATAACAGCAAGAGTGAAACATTTTCCCGGGCAAACCATCGGTAGGGTAGAAACCAAATATCAATATATTACAAAGGATAGAAATAAGAAGAAGTATGTTATCTGACTAACATGGGATAAACTTAGGAATCAGGAAGAGGAAAATGTGAAACAAAGTATATACAAGTAAAACAGCACAATTATAAATAACCAAAGAAACAAAGAATAAATTGAAAAGCAAAAATACTGTTAGATAAGAGACAATGAAGATGTAGAAAAATATTTGTTTTGCAACTGAAGCCCTTTATAGATGCAAATTTAGCCATGTAAGGCCAATATTAAGAAAGAACTCAAATCAGTGACCTAACATTCAACCTTAAGACTAAAAAAATAAGAGTAAACTAAACAAAGAAAAAATAGAAGAGAAATAATAAAAATTATAATGGAAAATAGAGAATAGAAAGAGAATAGAGAAAATTATTGAATCTAAAATCAGGCTTGTTGATGCCCAGCTGGAGTGGCTCAGGGGTTGAGCATCCACATAAGAACCAAAAGGTCGTGGTTTGATTCCAGGTCAGGGCACAAGTTTCAGGCTCAGTCCCCAGAAAGGGGTATGCAGGAGGCAGCCGATCAATGTTTCTCATCGATGTTTCTATCTCTCTATCTTCTCCCTTCCTCTCTCTCTATAAATCAATAAAAAAAATATTTAAAATCAGATTTGTTGGAAAAAAATCAACAATTTGACAAAAGTTTAGCTAGAGTGACCAAGATAAAAAGAACAAAGACTCAAATTACCAAACCAAAAATGAAAGAACATCATTACCTATCTTGCAAAAATTAAAAAAAGAGAAAAGATTATAAAATACTATAAAAATTATGCATTATCAAATTAGACAACTTAGCTGAAATAGACAAACTCTTAGAAAGACAAAAAGTAATGAAAGTAACTCAAGAAGAAACAAATATGCTAAATAGAACTTTTTAAAGAAAGATACTGAATCATTAATTTTAAAACCACCCACTAAGAAAAGCTGAGATCTAGAAGGCTTCACTGCTAAATTCTACTATTAAAAAAAAAAAATTATGTCAAATTTTTACAACTCTTTCAAAAAGTAGAGAAGATGGGTACACTTCTTAATTTATTTTATTAGGCCAGTATTATTCTGACACCAAAACCAACCAGGTAAATCACAAGTAAAAAGAAAAAAGTACAAACTCATATCTATTATTAATGTGGACAAAATTTACTGGAAAAGCAAATCCCACAATATATAAAAAGTATTATAAAACATGACCAAGTATGACTTATTCCAAGAATGCAAAATTGGTTTAATATCTGAAAATCAATTAATGTAACGCATCATATGAATAGAAGAAGGTCACATTATCATCTCATAGATGCAGAAATAACATTTGACAAATTTCAACACATTCACTATAAAAACACTCACCATACTACCAGGAATAGAAGGAAACTTAGTCAACACTTTGAAAGCCATTATAAAAAATCCACACTTGACAGTCTTAATGGTGAAAGACTGAATTTTTTTCTCCATCAGAACAGAAACAAGAAAAAATTTCTGCATTCGTTGTTCTTTTTAATGTTTTACTAGAGGTGCTAGCTTGGGCAATTAGGCAATTAAAGGAAATTTTTTAAAATTCCAGAATTCAATGAAAAGATAAAGCTATCTACCTCAGCAAATGAAACAATCTTGTTTATCAGAAATGACAAGAAACCCAGTATAATATTAGTAAAGTTAATAAATTAGTTCAGTAAGGTTGCAGGAAACAATATCAATACACAAAAATCAACTGCACTTTTCTACTCTAGCAATATACTAATCAAAAATAAAATTAAGAAAAAATACATTTACTATAGTACAAAAAAATTAAATATTTTGAAAAAATTTAACAAAAGCATGAAACCTATTTTGAAACTATAAGACATTTCTGAAAAATCTATATAATTTAAAAAATACACCATAATCATGGATCAGGAAACAACATTGACAAGATGGCAATATTCACCAAAGTAAACTACAGATTCAATGCAATCACTGTTAGAATCCCAGATGACATGCTTTTGTAGAAATGAACAAGGTGATTCTGAAAGTCATATGCATTGCATGTGAATTGCACATATATGTGTGTATGTATAGCATATATCTACATATATCTACATAAATATGTACATGTAGATATATCTATATATCTATATCTATATTTATCTACCTATTATATATATGCGTGTGTATGTGTATATATATATATATATATATATAGAGAGAGAGAGAGAGAGAGAGAGAGAGAGAAAGAAAGAAAGAAAACTTATTTTAAGAAATAGGCTCATGTGATTTTAGCGGCAGCAGGTTAAAAAATCTTCAGGGTATACCAGCAGGTTAGAGATCAAAGAGTTGATGTTGTAGCTTGAGCCCAAAGGCAGTCTGCTTGCAAAATTCTCTCTGCTCTAAAGAAGTCATGTTGGAATAAATATCTGGGTATCGTGGCCAGTGGACTTGACACATAAGACCAACCATGACCCGCGTTATGCTGCATGTGGAGATTAGAAGACTGTAAGGGGGAGCTGGCAAGGTGCTGGCACTCTGACAAGAAGCAGAGCGCCCTTGCTGCCAGCCACGGGCTGGATCTGCAGCGGAAATACTGCATAGCCAGTCTGGAGAAATAAGAGAAACATAGCTGACGGACATATTTTGAGGAAGGAGCACTGAAGAAACATCATAGAGACTGGTAAGGGGGGGAGGGGCATAGAAAGGAGGAGTCCTCCCTGAAGCCAGTGCTCTGCTGCAGGGCCTGAGGGTTAGAGGCTGCAAAGCTCCCTCCCCTTGGGAGTGTTGGCTGGCATCCAAAAGCAAGGGTCCAGTCCTGGAGCAGAGAAGAAGGGAAGGAGAGCCTGTGCATGGGGGGCAGGGAGAGCCAGGCGAACAATGTGCCTGAGAGGAGGGAACCTCACCTTCCCAGTGAAACAATGCACCTAATGGCCGCGGCTGGGACAGAAAACTTCCACCCCGTGTACTGCCTGCAGGAAAGGCTGTCCCACAGGGTGTGGCTTCAGAGTAGAAATGGACTGGCAGGCTGCACCCAGCAGCATCCTAAAGGGACCCTCTGCTTTCCTGTAAGGCATTGGGTAGAGCCCCAGACAGCATTTGAACTGTGTGGCACAGGGAAAGGGAAGAGAGCCCTCCCCCCACCAAAGAGGGACCGGACCTGCCAGCAGAGAGACCAGAGCTGCAGGTCAGGTGGATCAGTACTCCCACTACCAGAGAGAGGGACCAGAGCTGCCAGTGAGGCAGATTTGGGATTTTGACCTGCTCTTCAGAGAGCCAGGATAGTGAGCAGAGCTGCCACAGTTTTACTGAGATCAGCTGTGCAAGAGACCTGCAGGGTGCTGACTTTGTAACCCCTCTGGCTTGGATCCAAGGCCCAAGGGCACCAGATCCTTGCAAAGCAGGTTTTCTGCCTGTTTTTTACTTTATATGTTTTTGATTACTGGACAGCACCTCACAGCACCCAACTTCCTGGCTTGCATTGGGGAGACAGGCCAGCAAAACCTGTGATTTGTTTCTGCATTGTGAAGAATTTGAACGGAGGGCCCTGTGAGATCAACCAACCAGAACTGGGAAAAGAGGGGCAAAGCACGCCTATCTCTCCCGCAGGCTAAGAGCACCACTCACAACAGGAAAGGGGCTGGTCCAGCTCACTGAATCCCCAGATATCCTCCACCCCCGCTGGGCACAGTTCAGTGGGGGAAGGGAGAACAGCTCACAGGAGGACATTATAAGAGTAAGACTCTCAGGGACTGTTGGTTGGGAGCTGGAGAAAATGCTTAAAACCCTGCTGGGGGCTGGGCAGGCAACTTGTACTGGAGTCTCTTTTGATCAATCCCATTGAGCCCAGGCCTCTGAAACTACCAGTATAGAAAAGGCAACAGACTGAATTCAATATGAACCTGCAGCAGGCCAGTTTATGGGGAACTAAAACTGGAGGACAGGGGAGAGACTGAGGACCTGGCTTTGAAGCAAAGATTAAATTCTCCACAGTGAGTGCCTGACAGCAAAATCTCTAAACAACGGGCCCAATCAATATCCCAAGTTACATTAGCTGGCCTGCACCCTAAAGGCTTTCTTTAGGAGATGCTGGAGTAAGACCAGGCAACTTCAAGGGGGGAGCAAAATAGCTGACAGGTGGATGTGATCCACAGAGAGCCTCAGACCAACCAGCTACTTAAGGACACCAGAGCCAAACCCAGACAGCTCCTGACATTGGCTGACACAAAAGTACCTCCCAGGAGACCCAAAATAAGCACACAAAACAGTGGGCCTCAGACAACATAAGTTGCCCAGAGGAACCTCACTTACTTGCCCTTTTTTTTTTTTTTTAAGAAAAAAAAAAAAGGAAAATTTTTTCTTTAAATTTTTTAATTTTAAATTTAAGTTTTAAAAATTTTTTAAAAATTTTAAATTAATTTTTGTTTTGGATTTGTTTGGTCTTGCTTTGCTTGTTCTTTTGTGTGTTTTATTTTGTTGTTGTTCTATTATCAAGATTTTCTTAATATCCTTTGCTTTATTGCTGGGATCTTATTATTATAATCGTTAAGTTTATTGTTTCTCCCTATTGTTTCCTCCGTATCTCTTATTGGCTTCCTTTAGGGCCCTTGCTTTACTTTTCTCTCTCTTCTTGTTCCATTGTCATAACTCTTCCCCCCTTTCATTCTCTATCTTCCTGTCTTTTTTGTTGTTTTTCTTTAACCACTTTCCTATTCCTACCTTCTACCCTTATTTTTTTGTCCACTCTTCTTTCCTTTCAGAATCTTTTCTCTGCTCCTTATATCTCCTAGTAGCTTCTTTATTTTTTACCTTTTATTTTTAATTTTTTTTACTAATAACAATAATATCTTTTTCTTTCTATCTTTTCAGCCTTAGAATTTGTGTTCTCACTTCACTTCCTTAATTCTACTTTCTCTTGGGTGGTTTTCATTGTGGGTGTCAGGATATTTGGTAAGTTCCTGTTTGTTTCTTTTCATTTTGGTTATTTTGTTTCTCCCTGTCAGCACCTGTACAGCAGATCACCATGACGCAGTTGTGGCTGAGCCTCATAATTACCAGCTTGAGAGGGGAGTCTTCCCACAAATGGGTCAACAAAAATCTAGACCCAGTCACAACAGGACAGCCCCAAAAACCCACAAAAGGGACATACCTAGAGCACACCACCCAGAAATATAAGGAAAACACTCCTCCAGGTCCCATAGGACATTCACTACAACAGCTTACCCCACAAGACTGCAAGAAAGCAAATATTTAGTGTTTCTTAGTGTATCAAAGAAACACTAAAATGGGGAGACAAAGAAACAAACTTCAAACTAAAGAAAAGGAAAAATCACCAGAAAAAGACCTTTATGTGGTAGAGGTAACCAAGTTATTAGAAATAGAATTCAGAGTAATGGTTATGAAGATGCTCAAGAAATGTGTGAACCACAGACACTTAATGGGAACATTCAGGAACTTAATGGGAAATACAAAGAATTTAGTGAAAGCTACTTCAGCATAAAGAGAGAGAGAGAGAGAGAGAGAGAGAGAGAGAGAGGGAGAGAGAGAGAGAGAGAGACGATGAATAAGAACCAGGCAGAAATGAAGAAAACTATACCTGACATCAGGAATATACTGGAAGGAATTAAGAGCAGGCTCCATGAAGCAGAGGATCAAATGAGTGAATTAGAAGATATGGTAGAGAAAAACACTCAATCAGAGCATCAAAAACAAAGAATACTTAAAAAAGAATGAGGACAGTTTAAAGGAACTTTGGGACAACATGAAACAAAGCACCATCTGCATCATAGGGCTGCCAGAGGGGGCGGGAAGTGAGATAGGGATAGAGGACCTGCTGAAAGAAATAATGACAGAAACTTCCTTAGGCTGGTGAGGGAGAAGCCACACAAGTTCAGGAAGCACAGAAGGTATCAAAGAAGAAGAACCCAAAGAGTCTCACCCTAAGACACATCAAAATTAAAATGGCAAATGGCAAGGACACAGAGAGAATCTTAAGGGCCACAAGAGAGAAGTGACATAAAAGGGAGCCCCGATGAGGCTGTCAGCAGATTCCTCAACAGAAACACTTCAGGCCAGAAAGAATTGTCATGGAGTTTTCAAAGTAATGAAAAGCAACAACCTGCAACCAAGACTGTACTATTCAGCAAGTCTATCATTCAAAATACAGGGTAAAATAAAGAGCTTTCCAGACAAATGAATGCTAAAGGAGTTCACTTCAACCAAAACAACATTGCAAGAAATGCTACAGGGACTGCTTTAAGAAGAAATATTGAGAAAAAGAAAGGTAGGCATAAAGGGGAAAAATGGCATTAAATAAGTATATATCAACAGTAACTTTAAATGTAAACAGAATAAATGCTCCAGTCAAAAGACATAGGGTAGCTTAATGGATAAGAAAACATGGCCCATATATATAATTTTTACTAGAGACTCACCTGAGAGCAAAAGATTCACACAGGCCGAAAGTGAAGGGATGGAAAAAAATATTCCAAGGAAATAGAAACAAACAAACAAAAAACTGGGGTAGCAAACTTATTTCTAACAAAATAGACTTTAAAATAAAGACCAAACAAAAGACAAAGACGGTCACTACATAGTACTAAAGGGATCAATCCAACAGGAGGAAATAACCCTTATAAACATATATGCACCAAATATAAGAACACCTAAATATATAAAAAGTTTTCTTCATGGACTATAATGGGAAGACCAACAGCAGCACAATCACAGTGGGAGACTTTTACACCCCACTGTCATCAATAGATAGATCATCCAGTCAAAAAATCAACAAGGAAACAGAGACCTTAAATGACATACTAGATCTAATGGATTTAATTGACATTTATAGAACATTTCACCCTAAAGCCACAGAATATATACTCTTTTCAAGTGCACATGGAACATTCTCAAAAGTAGACGACATTTTACAGCACAAAACAAGTATCTATAAGCTCAAAAAGGTTTAAATCATATCAAGCATTTTTTCAGACCACAGTGGCATGATACTAGAAATCAACTACTATAAAAAAACTCAAAAATATTCAAACACATGGAAGCTAAATAGCACGTTATGAAACAGTGAATGGGTTACCAATGAGATCAAGGAAGAAATCAAAAACTTCTTGGAAACAAACAAAAAATGAACAAACATAAAACCAAAATCTTTGGGACATAGTGAAAACAGTCCTGAAAAGAAAGTTAATAGCATTATAGGCATACCTCAAGAAACAAGAAAAAAAGTCTAAAAAACTCTCTAACACTAAAATTAAAAGAATTAGCAAGAGAACAGCAAGAAAAGCATAGAGGAGATAGAAAGAAGAAAATAAGAAAAGTTTGAGCATAAATAAATGACCCAGAAACTAAAAAACAAAAAAAAAACAAAAAACAAAAGATCAATTAAACCAAAAGTTGGCATTTTAAAAAGATAAATAAGATTAATGAAACTTTAGCCAGACTTACCAAAAACAAAGAAAGAGAATCCAAATTAATAAAATCAGAAATGAAAGTGGTGAAATAACAACTGACACCACAGAAATACAAAGAACTCTAAGAAAATACTATGAGCAACTATATGCCAACAAACTGGACAACCTGGATGAAATGGATACACTCCTAGAAACATACCATCTCCAAAAACTCAATCAGGAAGAATCAGAAAACTTGAATAGGCCAATAACAATGGATGAAATTAAAGCAGTAATAAAGAAATCCCAGCAAACAAAGGTCCCGGACAAGGCAGATTTACAGGCAAGTTTTACCAAACATTCAAAGAAGAATTGACACCTATTCTCTTCAAACTATTCCAGAAAATTCAAGAGAGGGAAGATTCCCAAGCTCTTTTTATGAGGCCAGCATCATCCTAATCCCAAAACCAGATAAAGACACTACAAAGAAAGAAAATTACAGGACAATAGCCCTGATGAGCATAAATGTTAAAAGCCTCAAAAAACATTAACAAACCAGGTCCAGCAATACATTAAAAAGATCATATATTATGACCAAGTGGGATTTATTCCAGGGATGCAAGGCTGGTATAATATTCGCAAATCAATAAATGTGACACATCACATAAACAAAATGAAAGACAAAAATCATATGATCATATCAATAGATGCAGAAAAAGCATACGGCAAAATCCAGCAACCATTTCTGATAAAAACTCTCAGCAAAGAGGGAATAGAGAGATCATACTTCAACATAATAAAGGCCAAATATGACAGACCTACAGCCAACATCATACTCAATGAGCAAAAACTAAAACCATTTGCCTTAAAAACAGGAACAAGACAGGGTTGTCCACTTTCACCACTTGAATTCAACATAGTCCTGGAAGTCCTTGCTATAGCCATTAGGCCAGAAGAAAAAATTAAAGGCATCCAAATTGGAAAGGAGGAAGTAAAAGGGTCATTATTTGCAAATGACATGATATTGTACATAGAAAACCCTAAAGATTCCACCAAAGTACTACTAAATTTGGTAAATGTATTCAGCAAAGTAACAGGATATGGAACTAACACCCGAAAACCCACTGCATATTTATACACCAATAATGAACTCTCAGAAAGAGACACTGAAAAAACAATACCATTTACCATTTCAACTGAAAAAATAAGATACCTAGGTATAAACATAACCAAAGATGTAAAAGGCCTGTACTGGAAAACTACAGGACATTGTAAAAAGAAATACAGGAAGATATAAACAAATCTTAAAATATACTATGTTCATAGATTAGAAGAATTAATATAATTAAAATGTCCATACTACCCAAAGCAGTCTACAGATTCAATAAAATGCTTATTAAAATACCAATAGCATATTTCACAGAACTAGAACAAATATAACCAAAAATTTATATGGAACCAAAAAAGATCCCGAATAGCAGCAGCATTCTTGAGAAAGAAGAACAGAGTTGGAGGGATCACTTTATTGTATAACAGACTACACTACAAAGACATTGCAATCAAAAAAGCCTGGTATTGGTACAACAGATATATATAGATCAATGGAACAGAATAGAGATCCTAGAAATTGACCTACACCATTATGGTCAATTAATATTTGACAAAGGAGGCAAGCACATACAATGGAGTAAAGACAGTTTCTTCAATAAGTGGTGCTGGGAAAATTGGACAGCTACATGCAAAAAAAAAAAAAAAAAAAATGAAACTAGATCACCAACTTGTTCCATACACAAGAATAAATTAATTTAAAATGGATAAAATACTTAAATGTAAGTCATGAAACCATAAAATTCCTGGAAGAAAACAGAGGCAGTAAAGTGCCAGATATCTCACATAGTGGAATTTTCACCAATACTTCTATCTCTTAGGGCAAGAGAAACACAGAAAAAAATAAACAAATGGGACTACATCAAATTAAAATGCTTTTGCACAGTGAAAGAAATAATCCTCACAACACAAAGTAACCCCACAGTATGGGAGAACATATTTGCCAAGGATACATCTGATAAAGGGCTAATTTCCAAAATATACAAAGAACTCGTACAACTTAACAAGAGGAAGACAAATAATCCAATTTAAAAACAGGCTAAGAATAGACACTTCTCCAAACATGACATACAGATGGCCAAGAGACATTTGAAAAAATGCTCAACATTGCTACATCAGAGAGATGCAAATTAAAACCACAGTGAGGTGTCACTTCGCACCTGTCAGAATGGCTCCATCAACAAATCAACAAATGACACTTGTTGTCGAGGGTGTGGAGAAAGGGGAGCCCTGGTGCACTGCTGGTAGGAATGCAGACTGGTGAAGCCACTGTGGAAAACAGTATGGAGGTTCCTCAAAATATTAAAATAGAATTACTTTTGACCCAGTGATCCCACTTCTAGGAATGTATCCTAAGAATCCTGAAACACTAATCAGAAAGAACTTATGCACCTCTGTGTTCAAGCAGCGCAATTTACAGTAGCTAAGATCTGGAAACAGCCCAAGTGCCCATCAGCAGATGAGTGAATAAAAAAGCTGTGGGACATTCACACCATGGAATACTATGCAGCTGTAAAGAAGAAGGATCTTGTACCCTTTGGGACTATATGGATGGACCTGGAGAATATTATGCTAAGTGAAATAAGCCAGGCAGAGGAAGTCAAATATCACATGATCTCACCTACATGTGGAATCTAAAGAACAAAATAAATGGGTGAACAAAATAGATCCAGTGTCACAGAAGCATGGGACAGACGAAGGACCTCAGAGGGAAGGTGGGGGTTGGTGGGTGGGTGGGGAGAGAGTAACCAAAGTTTACTTTGAGATTAATTTCAGCTTGGAATGCATTGAGCTTCTTGAATATATGAATGTATGAATTTCACCAAACTGGAAAGTGTCTAGTCATTATTTCTTTAAATATTTATTGTATTATTCTCTTCCCTTTGTCTTCAGAGATTCCAATTCAAATAATGTTAGAAGTTTTGATTTTGCATGTTTCCTGGAAGCTCTGTTCATATTTTTGTCTAACCATTTTTTTCTGTGCTGTCATTTCTGTTGGTTTATCTTCAAATTCATTTATTCATGCCTCTGCCATCTCCATCCTACTATTGGCCATCCAGTCATTCATCACTCAGGCATTGCATTTTTCAGTTATTAAATTTCCAATTTTTAAATAGAGATCATATTTATTTGTGGGAAAGGTCTATATGTCTATTTGTTTCAAGAGTTTGCACTTTTACCTAATAAACTGTGTTATAATAGCTGTTTTAAAGTTTTTGTTTAATAATTGAAACCTCTGGGTCATTGCAGGGTCATTATCTATTGGTTACCTTTTCCCTTGCACAATTTTGAGATGTTCCTAGCTTTTTGTATGTAGAGTAATTCTGGATTGTACCTGGATATTCTGAATAATCTTTTATGAAACACTGGTTCCTGGAAAAAGCTGAGGAATACTGATTTTAGTTTTATTTTGTTTTGTTTTAGCAGATAATCAATGTAGTTAAGTTCAGACAGTAAGTCCTACCTTACATTTTGTGGACTATGGTTCCAATGGTAGTTTATTTTTCGAAGCCTTTGCTTTGCTCTTTGGTCTGTCCCTTCCATGTGCCACTCCAAAATTATTCTGGGACTTGTGCAGTGGTTTATACACTAGTTCAGTTCTCTTACACCCACGTGCAGTTTGGGAGTGACCCCAGGATATGTCAGATTATACACAGAGTTAGGAATCTGCTTTTCCTTTCCTTCTCCCTCTTCACAGGCAGCCACTAGAAGCTCCTTCCCAGTTTTTAAGTTCATAAGTGTAGGCTTTTCTAAGAATTTTATCTTCCCATGGTGTCAAAGAGTTCTTCATGACTGAGCCTGCCCTGGGAAACAGAACAAGATAAAAATGACGGTGATTACGCTCACATTCTTTTTCTGGCCCCTCTATCCAGAGGGACACATTTTCTCACGGTGATTCTGGCGCCTCTTCGGTCACTGTCCTGCTGCAGCAGTGCAGCTTCACGGGTACTGTTAGCCTTAGAGTAGAACTCGGAGAGATTTTAAAAATTTTTAAAGAGGATCTTCTCCCATAGTCTATGGGGCCTTTCTTCCCTGATCCCCTGGCTAGAAATGTACAGTTTCTCTTGGAGATCTCATTGGCTATACCCACCCTGTATTTCTCTGATTTTATCTGCCATCGGATCAGTTAGGAGAAAAGGGAAGGAGAACAGGAAATTTATCAGTGACTTATTGGTCATCCTTTAAGGATTGACTTCTCTTCCCAATCTGTTTGCTGTTTGTCACTTTGAGTCTTCAGATAGCTGCTTTTTGTATTTACCCAGTTATTGTTTCAGTCAGCTACAGAAATATGATATCTTGGGCTTGAATTACTTTGGTAGTCATGAAAAACTATAACTTTTTAAGTAAACTTTTTTATTTTGGAATAATTTTAGAATTTATAGCAAAGTTGCAAAAGCATTACAAGAAGTTCCTTTATACCACTTACTCAGCTGCTTTGAATATTAATATTTTCCAATTCTAAAATATATTGTTTAAACTTGAAAACAACATTACTGTTGATAATACATTAATGTGAAGTAAAACTTTAGACTTTATCTGGATTTTGCTAATTTCTTTATTAATCCTCTGTTCTGCTCTGGTATTCAATCCAGGACACTGCATTGCATTTAGCATGGTATAGTTTATATATATACATTTAGAAAGGGAACATGGCTTAATATTCTGAGCAGTGCTGGGATGCTTAAAATCACTGTTAGCAAAAATAAAATAAAATCACTATTAGCAGAGGCTCGAGAATGAGCTGCTTGTTGTAGATTCAAAATGAGCTCTATGCACACGGACGTTTTGTTATTAAAGCTAGGTTACGATTGCTGTCCATGATCCTATAATAGCTACAGGACCCTAAGTATGTGTCCAGATGTGAAATTTCCCAGGGTCACTCTTGGCCTCATGGTCGTTGTCCCCATGGTTGCTCAATCTTGTATTCTTACTCCATGAAGCACACTCATCATGACATTCCTGGAACACAACCACTACCTAGGTCAGGAACTAAGCTGGGAAATAGATTTGTAGTAATCAGAGTACTAGTGGAAGTTGTTTCATGTGAAAAGATTCAGTGTGATTACCATGAAGTTCAAGGAAATATTAAGAAGTCAGGATCTATGGAGGAATAGACAAGTAGACAAGGTTAGGATCTTGGATCTGCAGAGAAGTGGACATATTGGGATTGGATCCACGAAGGAGTGGACAGGTTGGGATGTGGATCTGTGAAGGAGTGGACAGGTTGGGATGTGGATCTGTGAAGGAGTGGACAGGTTGGGATGTGGATCTGTGAAGGGGTGGACAGGTTGGGACGTGGATCTGGAGGAGTGGATAGGTTGGGACTTGGATCTGTGGAGGAGTGGACAGGTTGGGACGTGGATCTGTGGAGGAGTGAACAGGTTGGGACGTGGATCTGGAGGAGTGGATAGGTTCGGACTTGGAAAAGCCATCTGAGTTCAGAAGACTAAGCCAAGAAATAGAGAAGAGTCTGAACAGCTTATACAGCAAAGGGTCATTGTCCATTGGCTCAGGCCAAGTCAAAGGACATGGGTAAGAGAGTAAAATTCACCTCTATGAAAATAAATACAGTATTAACTATGCAAAAGAAATAAAATCATAGATAATAAATGAAACTGGGAAATAACATAAAAATTTAGGTGAGAATGAGGCGATACATACAAAGGCACCCTGGGCTTGACTTCTGGTGAACAGCAGGACAGACATGCTCATGACTCTAAACACACACAGTGGAGCATGGGGTCCGGCCCCTTTAGAGGAGCCTCCTAACTCTGATCCGCGGTGGACATTAAGCGCCCATCCCATTATTCATTTTATTCTTCTCATTTCCTAACTAGATCCACATTTTTTATCCCAGTTTCTATTTCTTTCTTTGGCATTGTTTTGCTGCTTAGCTTTTTTACCCTCTGGTATCATATATCCATGGATAGATGCTTTTCCAGGAAACATTTCAAGCTCTCCTCTCACCTTGCATCACTCTTTTTCACAAGTGTGACCATGTAGTCCTGTCCTGAGAGGATGTTTGAACTGACCCGACAGGGACCATGTTGCTAGTCATATTTCGCATTGGTTACTCCGATAGGACACAGTCAAGAGAATATTAAGGGGTGTGAGGAGGTTAAATAGCTGCTATCTACTGAAGGTGCACCATGGCCCAGGTACCGTCAGGTAGCTCATTGTATCATCGCTCAACTTTTCCATGGGAAAGCTGAGTCTGGAAGAGGTCAAGTGACTTGCTCAGATTATAACTATAAAGTGGAGAGGAACCCCCGCCATGCTTTCAGCCTTTCTTCCTCTTAAACACTCCAAATCATTTAAGGGACTCTTAAATATATGGTATAGAAATTCCAAACATACCATCTCTGAGTTTTCCTTTTTAACAGGCCAAAGATGATATCCTTTCCTGAACAGAAAACAACTGTAAATTAATTTGTTTCCCATGTGACTGTTTAAGAACTACCCATCAGTTTTTCACAACCGCATGCCATTTAATAAACCTTCTTGAGATACAATAAAGCGGACATTACATACTTAAATGATAAGGCAGAATGGGTCATAAAAACCTCAGAGTGAGTGTTACTGGCCTCAGGTGCTACAACAAGGCACCGTAGCTATAGACTCTAGAATTTTAGCTACCTGAAAAGTGTCATAATTTCTACAAACTGCTCAGCCTGTCATGTTTTACTGAGATTTTAAAATAGAATATATAAATTAAAAATAAGGCATAAAACATGCAGTGCGACATTGTGGATGGGGGCATGCCTTTAATGGCAGCCAATCAGCAACTTTCATGAGGCAACACTCAGCGTTCTAAAGACAGTATCTCTGGAAGTCCTAAAAACTGTATATTTTTAGGAAAAATATATTTATACATGTACCAATGGGTGTGAAATATGCTTGTTCTTGTGCCATGCAACTGTTAATTTGCACGGTGGTTGTTTAAAAAGCAAAATAACTCTCAGATCATGCCAATTTTCTCGAAATGACCCTGCAATTTAATTAAAACTTTAGTGGGCAGGAAAGCATGTGGTTTGGGTCCAGGTAATGTTTGTGTTCCTTTGCACATGGCCTGTACCAGCATTGGCTAGGCCACACCACCAGGGCCGCATTTCCTTGCCTGTGTGACTTCCCTCCGTGAGCTTCGCAGCGCCATCCCTCCCGATGGAAACACAAACTGCAGGCAGGGCGCCCAGCCTGTCAGCGCTCAGGGGTATTCCGCTCCTGTTCTCGCCTTCGTAACTTCACCTGAGTGTTCCCTTGCTTAGGATATCTGTTCATCTTTTAAATAAATACAAAATGCTGAATGAATAACTGAATGAATGAAATATGCATTACTGTCTTACCTTCTTGTAACCTTTGTCTGCTTATCTAAAACAGTCAGTCTGAGCTTCTCTACTTCTAATGCACTCTCTTAAATGATTCTTCCTGAAACACATTTATTGATATCCATTATAAATAAATCTCCATGGAAGGCAGAAACATAAACTTGACAATATCTGTGCCTTCAAGATTAGAATTTAATAGATAATCTTCCCTCCCCAAATATTTTCTTTGTGAGAGCTTTTTCAAAAAGGGCTTTGGAAGGTACAGACAAGGCTTAAAATTAATTGGTCTACATTAGCACTTCACTGCACACTCTGTTTTTCTGCAGTCCCCGAGAATCCAGATCACGGATAGCAGCTCTCTCTGCATCCATGTGACTAGACCTGCAGATGTGGAGAGTAACAGCATTATAAATATCAAGCAAGAAAATGCACTGATTAAGTTAGAAACAGGGCTGTGGAGTTGAACACCTGGGTTTTGAAAAACAATGAAGGCATTTGTCACCAAAACTTTGAAGAATGCCTCATGCTTTGTCAAATAGGAAGAGCTTCAAAGGTCATCTGTCTTAGTGTAAACAGGCTTAAAAAGAAGATATGGAGACCTGAAAATGTCTACTATGGTTTAGGGACAATTTTTAGTCTGTGTTCTTACAGAAATAGGTCGTTTCCTTTAATGCTCTATATATTTGTCAGTTGGAGATCTCACTGGTTTCTTAATCTTAATAGCCCCAGAAATGAATGCATCATCTTCTTACCAAAATATGTTCACACATTTAATCATCTATCTAAGCATTCTTTCAGGCAGTGCTATTTGGCACCACACTTGCCTTTGAGTTCCAAGTCTAATCAGCTGCTGAGACCTATGATTCTGCCTCCAAAATAATTATCAGATCCCAGATTTCTATTTTCATTAACCTCACCCCTCCAGTGTGGGTTGATAACTTTCACCTAAATATTTACAATAATCCTGTCAGAATGGATTTTTGCATGGATGGATAAATTAACATATATATCGGTAGCTGATACCAGATGTCTGCCTTTAAGAGCATAAGCAGTAGAGGAAGGGGTCTGTACCTAGTTCTTCTCGATGCTCCACCTATTATTTCCTATAGAGCCTTGCAGGTATAATCACTTAACAAAAATTTGTTCGCTACTCTTTTTTGGTTAGCTGAGAATTGCCATTAAAAATACTGAATAAAAGTACATTGCTTTAAAGAGAATAAATCAGTCCTCTTTAAATACCCTTGAACAAACAGGTGTGAGAGAATCATGAGAATCTATTCATATTTTAAACAGTAGCATTTTGAAAGACAGGAAAATAAATTCTATCCCATGAAAATATGGCTTTATGTGGGTCATTTGTTTGCTGAAATTGTTATTATACTAGAAACAAAACCCAGCAATCTATCTTGATTCTTTTAATAAACAAAAGTTATTTAACAAAAATATAAATTACATTGCTGTGACCAAAAAAAAAAAAAAAAAAGATTGCCAGTTATGCTGCAATGATCCAGCTGTTTTTGGTTTTGTCATTTCAAAATATTTCTTTCTATTTCCCCCCACATATATTTGTATTTGTTTAAATAGAGTTCACTGGTGTTGAATGAAAGAACAAATTCCAGTTCTTTCAACTCTGTGATTATCAGCTTCTATGTTGAGTTCTATTTGTATGTCAAACTAGGCAGGGCTTTTTATTTTTTTAATATATCTTTATTGATTTCAGAGAGAGGAAGGGAGAGGGAGAGAGAGAGAGTCATTGATCAGCTGCCCCCTGCAGGCTCCCCACTGGGAATCAAGCCCGAAGCCCGGGCTTGTGCCCTGACTGGGGATCGAACCACGGTCTGGATCTTAGGTCGATGCTCAAGCTCCAGGCCATGCAGGCCCGGCTAGGCAGGACTTTTTGTGTTGAGCTGCCTTTGAACTGGTAGATTTAAAAATGATAACACCTATCTTATCAACTGTGACAAAATGTCATGCATTTCACATTCCAGGGCTTGTCAAGATCATACTGCGAGCATATCTTAGCTTTCAATATACGTATGCTATATTTCCTCACTTTTGTTCCTCCAAAGTATTTCTTTTTATTTTTTTCAAATTTATGCATAGATTTGGCTTTAACAATTGCATAATTTCTCTAAAAGGCTGATGTGATTATATGATTAATTCATTTTGTCTGTAGGGGAAGACAGAAAATTACCAAGAAAGACTGTTTGCAAGAAGGATTCTTGGACTTATCAGATTCAGAACAATTTATTCATAAATAAGGAGTGTGTTCTGCAGAGGTGTAACTAGTACCAGAATATCCATGGCTTTTCCTATTAAATCATTCGTTAATAATGTGTCCCCAAACCTCCTCTTATTATTGAACTTAATAACTAAAATAATTTTCTCTGACATGGATGGATTTATTCTGGATATCTGAAATGAAAGGTTGCCATCTGTCTCTAAAAAAAAATGTGGCCCATTGGAAATCAGTCCTTCTTTTTGTCCCCCATCTGGATAAAACACCTTAGAACCCACCAGCAGTATCCCTTAGCTCTCCAAAAATAATGAACTCTACAGTACTGCCCATCAAACAAATAAAGGCTGAGACATTGTCAAAATGTGACCGTAAAACAATAGGCAGGGCACAGAAGTGTACTCGGAAGGTGAAAGGTGAAACCAAATGTTGAGTGAGAATCAGAGCTGCAGGAGATGTGGTTAAAAAAAACAAACAGCAGTCAGAAGAGAAAGGAAACATAGGGAAACAGTAATGTAAAATAAGAAAATGAGGAATCTTAAGAGAAAGGTATAAACATAAAAAATATCCACCCTGATAATGCACTTCACAAATTTTGAGGTCACTTTTCTCAAAAGGTGAGATGAGCACACAGAGCTGAGACGAGGGTGCCCTTAGAGTTTCTGTGCTGAGCTGATGTGAAAAGAAACAGTGCCACTTCCGAATTTCAATATCATTTGAGGTCTTTATAATAGTTTACCTATTTTTTTAAAACTCTAACAAAGCCACTTTAAATACATTTTACTCCTTTTGGTGAGTTTTGGTGGCATCTAATTAATTACAGTGGAGAAGAGGTGAACTTACATCATAAAAGAGCACTAAGGCATCCTGATCAAGTTTTAACAGCACATACTATAAAGCCTATTGTAATTCTTCATTTTAAGAGCCATCACCTTAATTTTCAGCAAAATTATTTATCCGGGTAGTCTTACAAAAATATTGCAGAAAAATGAGTCTACATTCTATAATTGGAAGAGCCTTAACTAAATTTGTAGTTATTGGTGTAGGAAATAAAGTGTTACCTCCTCTCTCCCTAACTAAATATTACCCAATTCATGCTATTTTTTCACATGTAACATTTAAATTCTAGAAATTAAAAATGAAGTTACCAAACTAATCTAAATTATACCTGATTTTATACTTGTCCATATATTTTCCTTTACTTTATATTTTCATATGTTTTTGAGTTGCTGTCTAGAGTCCTCTCATTTCAACTTGAAGGGAAACTTTAGTATTTTTTGTAGGGCCGGTCTAGTGGTAATGAACTCCCTTGTCTATGGTTCAGGTGGTACTGCCTTAATTACTTGCTCATTTATTGAAGGATAATTTTGCTGGATATAATATTTTTGGTTGACAAGTTTTTTTGTTTTGTTTTTCACACTTCAGCTCTATAATCCCACGACCTTCTAGCCAGCAAGGTTTCTTCTGAGTAATCCACTGATGGTTTTATCGAGAACTCCCTGTACATGATTAGGCACTTTCTGTTGCTGCTTTCGGGATTCATTTTTTTGTCTTTGACTTAAACAGTTTAATTGTAATGTGTCTTGCATATCTGTTCATATTTTTTTTTTACTGGAGTTTATTATGCTTTTATGCATTTGTGTAGTCATTTGCCACATAATGATGCTTTTTGGTCAATGACAAACTACGTATATGAAGGTGGTCCCATAAGATTATAATAGAGTATAAGCAAAAAGTTTGTTTGCAATATTGAAAAAAAGAACAGGTTGGACCAGACTAAAATGTTGAATTTACTGCTGTATCTGAGTTATTTAAGTAGAGAGAATGCTCAGCATGCTGTTCACCTACCCTGTTCCCCCAGCCTGGAGTTGGCAAGGGAGTGAGGTGAGAAGCCTGGGGAAAGGGAGAGTCTGGAGGCGGGTCAGTGCTCCCCCACACCCGCCTCTGTACCCCTACACAGGTACGTACAAACTCACTCCCCTTACCTCAGTTTTTCTCTATCTCTCTTTCCTCTCATCCCATTCCTCTTTCTCTCTCTCACTCCATCAGTGTCTTCCTCCACTCTCTCACTTCCTCTATCTCCTCTCCGTCTCCCTTTATTATTTCTCATCTCAAGTTTTATTTTTCTGTGTCTCTTTTGATCTCTGTTCTACCTTCTCTCCCTTTTTCTTCCTTCTCTCTCTCCCTCCTTCCTTCCTTGTGATGTCTATTCTACCTCCTACGGTGCCTCCTCGCTAGCCCTCTGTCTGCCCCTCCAGTACCTGCATATGCACACACACACACACATTTTACATTTTATAATGTATTTTTACACCACCGTCTATGTTTAGATAGGCACATACTTACCATTATGTTATTTTTTCTTTCTTTGATTTAAATTTTAATTTTAAATTACAGTTGACATTCAATATTATTTTATGTAAATTTCAGGTGTACAGCATAGTGGCTAGAAAATAATATAATTTACAAATTGATCTCCCCAATATTTCAAGTACCCACTTTGCATGACACAAGTTATTATAATATTATTGACTATATTACCTATGCTGTATTTACGTCCTCATAACTATTTTGTAACTATCAATTTGTAATTCCTGATCTCTTCACCCTTTTCTCCCAGCTCTCTGTGTTCCCCCTTCTGGTAACCATTAGTTTGTTCTCTGTATCTATGACTCTGTTTTTGTTTTGTGTGTTCATTTATTGTGTTCTTTAGATTCCACAAATAAGTAAAATCATGTGATATTTTTCATTCTCTGACTTACTTTATTTAGCATAATACCCTCTAGTAAACAAATGAGACTGCATCAAACTAAAAATATTCTGTACAGCAAAGGAAACCATCAATAAAACAAAAATACAATCTACTTAATGGAAGAAGATATTCCCCAATGATACATCCAATAAGGGGTCTATAACCACAAGTTATAAAGAACTCATACAATTCAACACCAAAAAAACCCAAACAATCCAATCATATGTACCCCATGCTCATTGCAGCATTGCTTACAATAACTACGACCCGGAAGCAACCCAAGTGCCCATCAGTAGATGAGTGGGTAAAAAAGCTGTGCGTAATGGAATATTACTCAACCTATAAAGAGAATAAATTGTTACCATTTGTGACAGCATGGACAGACCATTATGTTGCAATTGCCTACACTGTTCAGTACAGCCACTTGCTGTACAGGTTTGTAGCCGAGGAGCAATAGGCTAGGCCATACAGCCGAGGCGTGTAGTAGGCTGTACCGCCGGGGTTTGCGTAAGAGCACTCTAGATTGTTTGTCTAAGAAAGAAATGGACTGCCAATGCATTTCTCAAAACATATCCTTGTTGATAAGTGACACATGAAACATTTCTTCAAATTTGAAGTTTTGGGCCATTACTTCTTCAAGTGAGTTCTCAGATTGTTTCTCTTTCTCGTCTTCTGAAATTCCCATAACATACATATTTGAATGATTTAATTTTGCCCCATGGATTCCTTAGGCTCTGTTACTTTTCTCCATTAAAAAAATTTTTTTCTTTAAACACTCAATAATTTTAAATGAACCATCTACAACTTCACTGATCATTTTTCTCTGTCTTTTCAAATCCGTTATTGGATCTTTCTAGTGATTTTTTTAGCTCCAGAAAAGCACTATTTTTCTAATAATTTATATTTATTTGTTTATATTCTTATCTTATTTGTATATTGTTCTCCTGATTTCCTTTAAGTCTTTTGCTGTGTTTTCCTCTAACCCTTCAAACGTATTTAAGACAGATGTTCTGAAACTTTTGTTCAGTAACCTGAACCCTATGGTTCTTTAGGGTGAATTTCTGGAGATTTACTTTTTTTCTCTGAGTGGGTAATGTTTTCTTGTTTCTTTACACGTCTTAGGATCTTTTGTTGAAAACTGAACATTTGAAAAAATAGCCATATCTTTACAGAATAGGTCCAAGTAATAGAGCATCACTAATCAGTTTATCACAAAGGTTTGTTATTTTAAGACCTTCTTGGGCATACATCTTCTTTGGACCTGTGTTGTCATTTTTTTTTTAATTTTTCTCTAATTTACTCACATACACAGATGATTTTAAATGTTTGAATTTCTCTAAGACTCTCGCTCTTACTCTTCTCAGGGCATAAGATTCTGTCTATTCCTCTGCCTATAATCTTTTAGACTTAGGCACTCGCGCATCTCCAACCCCCTGCATTTACACCCTCCACTGTTTTCAGTGGCCTCCAACCTGATAGCAAACCATGCTTCCAGTTTGCTTGAGCTCCAAGTCAGGTGAAACTAAAAGAAACCCCTTGGGCAGCCCCTTCCTATAGAAATCACAAATTGCCAACACATTTCACCTCTTTCCTTCTTTCTTGAGGATGGCTTCCTTCAACAGTGTCAAGCACTGAAGGGGGGAAGGTGGTATGGGTAAGAAATACACGGCAGACTTTCCTATTTTGTGTGTGCACATGTGCATGAGTGTGTGTGTGGGGGGGGGGGGTCTTGGGTCTTGATTGGGACTTCATTTGTTTGTTACAGAATCACGGCTAGTTTCTAGCACTCCCACAGAAGCTATTTCAGTCAAAGCGTTGTTGCTTCCATGTGGGAACAAAAATGTGGAATTTAATAGTACGCTATCTCGCTAATATATTTCTGCTAGTTCAAATTACTTCTGAAAGTATAGGGGACCTTGGGAAATGAAAGGCCAAGCTCCAAATTGCAACAGACAGATTCAGCCAGTTCCACTTTTTGCTGGTAGCAGAGAGAAAGAATTATGATTTCCCATTTGGCTTGCAGTGGAGTAAAATTGAAGTTTCAGACTCTCTTAGGAAAAATAAGAGAAAAGTTTGAACTTCATGTTTTTCAAGAACTTCAAAAAATGTAATTATGTAAAATGTGACTTTAAATTGTTACAGCCATGAAAATCCTTACCATACAAAGGGTTTATACAATTTAATTTAAACTCTTAACCTCAAAAGAAAGTAAAATTAATTTTGGTATTTGTGCTACTGATGGCATGACAGAATGGGACTCTAATTCAGTGAAAAATCCAGTAAATATTAACACAGACTTTCCTGGAAAACATTTTACAATGAGAACATAATCCATCGGGTCATTCACTCATTCATTCATTCATTAAATATTTATTTAGCCTCTGTAGTGACTTAGGGGCCCTGTATTTCATAGCACATGGTCTCCATGCTGTCCCTATGTATTTTCTTACTACATATGGAAGGGATACATATATTTCAAGTAACCACAGAGTTGTGTATAAAGTTACAATTGTGATGTGTAAAATGAAGGAAAGCTACACCAAGCTGAGAAAGTGTAAAAGAGGAGAATCTTTCCTAGGAAATATAAGAGAAACTGGGAGATCAAGGAAAGACACCCTGGGATTCGAATGCTTGAGCTGAGATCTAAAAGAGAAATGATAATTAAAGTAGTGTTTATGCTAAAGAGAAGGCTTTGGGGTCAAGAGAATAGTACAGTCAAAAGTCCTGAGACAGAAAACAGAGCAGCACATTGAAATATTTAAAAGTCCAGAGTGACTGGGAACATATAATAGGAGGTGGAGCAGTTGTGATAGATGAGCTGGAATATTTATGGGGTTGTATGATACATTAAAAATTATGGCATTTATTCTAAGGCAAGTGATTTAAAGTTTTAAACTGGGAATGAAGATAAATGTGAGGGTAGAAATGAGCCAACATAATGAGATTTTCATTTTGCAAACACAGGCAACAGGGTATGGAATGAAGTTCGTGGGTGAATAGTGAATATAGGAAGTGAAAACAAGGAGACTGCCTCCGTCTAGGTGGCTTAGGATGGGGTGGTGGCAATGGAAAAAGATGAACAGATTAGAATGTTTTAAAAGACACAATGAAGATCTGGTGAGAGAATGGACGTGGGAGCTGTTAAAAAAACGTGTCAAGAGTAATTCCTAAATTTTTGGTTTGCACCCCTGGTTAAACAGCGTTGCTGATTATTTAGACAGGGGGCACTGGAGAAGTGCCCAACTGGGAGAAAAAAGCTATAATGTTTTGCATTTGGGGGCAGCATCTGTGACAATATATTCACCACACGTCCTTTACCCCCGAACAGTTAAGGAAACTACATTTTCCAGCACATCGGAATTTGGAAATGCCACTTCTGGCCAACACGGCGTGAGTAGATGTAATATAACCACTTCCATTTTTGGTGCCTATAAGATCCTCTGTGATCTCCCACTTTCTTTTTTATTTGGCACGTGTTTTATAGCCTAGGACTCCAAAATAGCAGGGGAGACATTGTGGAATGAGACTGAGTCCCTGAGACATTGCTAGAAGAACATCTGACCAATCTTTATCAAACCTCCCCTGAGCTATAAATAGACATTTATAATGTTAAGTGACTATGATGACTGAGTGTGCTTGTTACCTCAACATAGACGTAGAAGGGCCTTCGAGGTATTTTTATCTTATGTGCATAAAACGTGTACATCAATGGAGAAATTAAGGCTGAAATAATATTTGGGGGTTGTCAGTACATAGATGATCATTGAAATTAAGTGTTCAGATGGGAATGCCTGGTAAGAAAGCATAGAATGAAAAGAGGAATTTGTGTTTAATATTGCTGAAAGCTATTGCAAATGTAAGTGAGATGGAGCATAAAAGCATGCATTAGCTCTATGGGGAAGGTGGCAGCTGACGACCTTTGGAAAGCTATTACTACCTGGTAACTTGAATGAAAGCAGATTGGAGTAGGTTGGAGAATAGGAGGTGATAAAATCGATACAGTATAAACAACGTTCAATGAGTTTTTACTTTAGAGGGTATTTTATGTGTCATATAAGAAGATAACTATGTAGGTTTAAATCTTGAATATTTCAAGTGAAAGCAAAGAATATAAAAGGGGTAGTCAGTGTTTCAGATTCCTGGGAAGATCGGGAGTTACATGATGCCATCCCCTGCAGAGAAATTGACCTTGGATAAGAGGAAGGACAGCTCCTCCACTGTAACCAAGTGAATGAATGAATGAATGAGTGAATGAGTGAATGAATAAATAAATAAGAGAATGGGGAAAAACACTAATCTATCAATAGGTTGGTTAGAAAAAAATGGACGATGTACCTCCTCTGTTCTCTGTGCTTTGGACTTATGAACAGTTGCTGAGAGGGGTGAGAAGGGAGTCATAACTGAAGACTGTGAAAAAGGAGAAATGATAAACTGACTATAGAAGTATAGCTTATAATGTTTAGGAGGAATAAAAATATTTATACAACTTCATCTGGAAATTCCTCTCTTAACTAATCTGGGCAAATAATAGATGTACACAAATTTCATAAACCATTAGGTTTTTATTATAGTATTAAATGTAACTGTAAAAATAAAAATCTAAATATTAAAGGTACATTGTACAGACATTAAAATGTATAAGAATATTTAACAACATGGAGAAATGAATTTTTCGAAGTTAAATTTGGCATTGAAACTTTCTATAAATGTATGTATGTGTTTCCATGAAAAATATAAGATTGTAATGCAATTACTAAAGTGTTAACAATTAACAAATTATGGAGATGAGATAACGGGTGTTTTGCTTTTTACATACTTTTTATATTTGAAGTTTTTGCAATCAGCATGCACTATAAAAGTCATAAAAATCTACTTCATTTATTTTTTCTTTTAACTTTTATGTTGGTGTAATTTCAGACTTGAAGAAAAGTAACAAGAAAGCACAAATAATTGTCTTATACTCTGTATTCAGATGCAGCTAGATGCTAACAGCTTGCTTCATTTTACTTTTTATCTTTATATATATATGTGCATATTTTTTCTGAACGCATAACTTCCCTTAATCCTTAAACACCTTAGTTTGTGTTTTTTAAAACAGAAACTTTACATAGCTAGAGTAAAATTAGTGAAATCCAAAACTAACATTGATACAATGCTATCATCTTACAGAGATGATCAGACTTTGCCAGCTATTTTACTAATGACCTTTATGACAAAGAAAAATCCTAATTTGTGTTGCGTTAAGTTTCTATGTCTTTTTACTTTTCTTTAATCTAGAACAGTGTTTTAGTATTTCTAATATTTATTTCATTTCTTTTTTTTTATTTCTTCTTTTTTTTATTTTTTAGAGAACAAGCAAAGTTGATAATTTTGGCAAAGATACTACTGAGGTGATACCCTGTTTTGTGCAGTGTACTGTACCAGGAGGCAAGTATTTCTGGATTAATAACTTGGCTTAGGCTGTGTCCTTCAGTTTTCTCCATTCTAAATTTTCTATTTTACATTTATGATTAGTAAACATCTTGGGTGAGAAAACTTTGAGACTTTGAAAATATCTTATTGTTTTTAAAACTTTTACCCACTAAAATAGTCCACTGTTGATTCTTTACCCAATTATTACTATGATTTTGACAAAAGGATGATTTCCTAAT
This sequence comes from Miniopterus natalensis, assembly GCF_054644295.1. NCBI lineage: Eukaryota > Metazoa > Chordata > Mammalia > Chiroptera > Miniopteridae > Miniopterus > Miniopterus natalensis. Next base: position 77,886,667 of record NC_142088.1, on the reverse strand, counting down.
TCCATTCTTTTACATTTATTAATTAACTTTCTCCAGAAAGGAATAATATTATTATTTTATGTATTTATGTATGTATATATTATGTATGAGTTCATTGATTCCTATTTTGTATTCAATGGTTGAAAATCCATTACTATCATTATTTATTTTTATGCTTAAATTGTCCCATATATGACCAGTGGGATCTCCTTAAAGTGCCTAAATTGGCACTTTAGTCCATCTAACAAGTTTCTACCATTCTTTGAGCAATCCTCAACTTTCTGGAATCAAACGATGTTCCAGATTTGCATATGCTTCTTAGATGCAAATTGGAACCAATCACTTCTAAAAAAAGACAAAAACAAAAACAAACAAACTCTGGCTACTACTAGTGTAGAATGATACTGGGAAACTAGAATTAGGGTGCTGGGTGTGTCCATTGCTATAGGGATGCCGCTGCTTCTAAGGCTTCTATGTTGATAGAGCTAGGACATACGTATGTATGTATGTATGTAAGTATTTTCTATCTATCATCATCTATATATCTTCTATCTTAAAAACCCTAAGCATTTACTGATACTTTTAGTTTCAGTCCAACATCACAGGATTCCTTTTCACTTTACGCTTTTTCATACTTATAACTTTCTTTTCTAACAGTGATATTTTTGTTTTATTTCTAACTTGGGGAGAGGAAAACAGGGGCACGATTTTAGTTTAGTATCTGCTGAAAGCCCAAATCTCACCCCTTGAGATTGCACCTCATTTGGCTTTGTACTTCTGGGAGTTCCTTGGGCATAGGAAACATGGCTCCAATGATTGTCAATAATGTGTTTCTTCATGTGAACTTTAGGCATATTCAGTGTTTTAATTTGGTAATACAATGGAGAATCCCAGAATAGTATGAGAGAAGCACTCTTTTTAATTAGTCTTGCCCATGAAGAAAGAAACAAAGCTCTCTATTTACTCACCATGTTTGAGCAAGGTCAAATGCAAGTGGGGGCAAAGTTATTTGGCATTCAGTTTAAGTAACTTGGGCTGGCTGAGTTGGTTGGGCTAACCTATTTTATTTGCCAATTTATTTTTTTCCGTGGGATTAATAATATACACAGGTGTGGGTAAAACAAGGTTAAATTATCAGCCATCATAACCTAAAAGATAAATCATAAAGAAGGATACAAAATAATAGCAATAATAATATGATAAATAAAACAAATAAATATTACAATAATTTACAAATAAGAATATAGCATAAAATCTGTTTCACATACTCAAAACTGTAAAACTACTTTTTCAAACCCCTGTAGATCATGCATGTATTCCTGGTGGAAATGTAAAATGACATAGCCACTATGGAAAAACTTCTGTAAATTTTTAATAATCTAAACATGCAGCTACCACATTATAGTTATAATTCATTCATTATAACTCCAAACCAAAAACAACCCACAAGTTGTTCAACATGAGTGGTTAAACAGGCTAGTGTAACCCTTCCATGGAATGCGATGCTGAAATACAATAGTGAACCATCAGTATATCACACAACTTGGATGACTCTTCAGCTTATTCTGTAGAATGAGAAAAAGCATCCTAAATGGTTCTATATTATATGATTTCATTCTTCTGACTTTTTTGAAATGACAATCTTATAAGTAGAAAAGTGATTAGTGGTTGGTTGGGGTCAAGGAAGTAGGTGGGGAGTGATGTCGCCATGGCTGCAAAGGGCCATGTGAGCCATCCTGGTGGCGATGAGGCTGGTCTGGGTCTTGACTGTATCAATGTCAATATTCTGGCTGTGATGTCCAACTACAGTTTTGAAAGATGTAACCATTAGGGGAAACTGTATAGAGGATCCCTATGTATTATTACATATAAGTGCTGTAAATCTACAATTGTCTTAAAATAAAAATTAATTATGTTATTCAAATGTGTAAATTTACTTCCCTGAATTTCAACTTCTTGAATCACAAAATGAATCCGGTTATCATGATTGGAAAGTTTTGTTCATGGTATAACTTCCAACATTTATAAGCCACATATTTTGATTCACTAGCATTTATTAGGCTAATAGATATTCAGTATTTTCATATATACTCTTCCTCTGATCCTCATAGAAATCCTGTGAGTTAAGTAATATGTTCTTCAAGATAAAAGTGAGAAAAATATATTCTCCATGTTAAAAAAGAGGAAACAGTGTAAAAGAGATTAGATGAGGTCATGCAGCTAATTAAGATTTTCGAGCCAAAAGCTACACATGGTTTTCTGATGCTGAGTTTGGAGTTCCTTAGTCATGGAAATGACTTATTTCTCTGCTAATAAAAAAAGAAGGAAAAATGGAAGAAAGAAGGAAGAAAAAAAAAGAAAGAAAGAAAAAAACGTTACATTGCATTTTAGAAATCGACATTGTTTCTTCTAAGATCTTTAGTGGTGTTGTAAAGAAAATGGACATAGCTGTCCTCGGTTTGATATTTGGGGAGAAAGGTGATCATAACTTACGGGACACATAGACATTGGTAAAGGGTGTAAGAGCCCAAAAACCTAGTACTCTGTGAAGAGCGTTAGCTGTGTCCACAAATTTAATTCAATAACTTCTCTGCCACAAGCATTCCTTGAAGACATTCTGCGTTTCTGGTACAGCACCATTCTCTGGGGGTATAAAAATAAAAGAACGAAGACTTGATTTCATGCAACTCACCCTTTGAAGAGCTGAGAGCCTGCAGTTTGGTGTAACAAACTACACAGATACCAATAACCAGCAACCATGACCCATCCTGCAAGTCATATTCAAGATATGCCTGCAAGGCTGCTGATCACTCAGTTGTTCTTCTTAAGGGCCAAGTTAGCCTGAAACTAGAGAAAACAGTGATCAGTCGGCCAGCTGCCTTGATACTTTTTAGAGACGAAGTGAGGGTGGAAAACAGCCTTGCAGAATAGTTCCAGGTCACCTGACCCTAAGAGCTAGGGCTTTGATGGATAACTTAGTCATGACTGTCAAGTCTGTTGCAAAGAAAGAGAGGTTATATTACAGTTCAACATTATTTTAGTTAAAAAAAATAATAATTTTTAAGATCGTGTTTTCTTTGAGATGCTGAGTCTCTGAGTCCCTGCTAACTAACACAGCTTAGGAAAATGTGCCTGTGGAAACAGGGCAGAGCATGGTGGCGTGAGTATCTTCAAAAAGTTCATGGCACCACTTGTGGCAAATGGGAATGAGACGACCAACAATCTGATTTCAGATGAAATTAATTTGTTTTAAATTTTTAAAATTACCTAAGACTAAGGGAGCCAAAGCTTATAACAAAGAAATGCACTATATGCATTCAGACTGTCGAGAAAAGAGACAGCAATTAGATTGCTGAGAACAGCAACCCGGAATCCCAAAGGACACGTTCACAAAATATATGAATAATTCCTATTTCATCTGCATTGTGAAGCTGCAGACAGTGTATTTTACTTTGTTCTCAGTGACACTGGGGTGAGGAAAACATGCACAGGCACATTTGTCGTCTAATTAGCAGAAGCCTTAGGATGCAAGGCAGGGAGAAAAGTGGCGCCTACAAGGAAGAAGACAATAGAGAGGTTTTGGATGGATGACCAAAGGTAGGAGGTTCCCGACGGAAGGAGCCAAATGGAGACAATGGGACATGCAGACTGAGTGGGGAAGGGTCTTTAAGTTGGAAAAAGTAAAAAATATAGTCAGTCCTGGAGACCAGGTGAAGACCAGGAAGAATTATTTGACATCTTAGCCATGCCGAAGCATATAAGAATCGCTAAACTGGGTTTATTAGATTAGAATCTTTAATAATTCATTTACTTAACTAAACTATATTTTGAACGCCATCTATGATGAAGTGAAAACAACACTTGGCTAGCATTTCACAGATAGTGAATTTTAATTCTTCTCTTTCTTTCTAGTGATTGAACATTGCAGAATCATATAACCTATTTCTGTTCGGGGTCATTTTCTGAGCCAAATTAAGATTTGGAGTAGATTTTCAAATTTCCTTTCACTTCAAGTAAGTGGTCTATGCAGTTGAAATCATTTCTTTTTGGTCTGTTCTATAGCCTCCTATGTACCCCGCGTGCCGCTGAATGGTGGTTCCCTTCAGGTTCTTTGATTTGTCCACACATTTCCTAAACATCCATTCGAGCCAGGGACCAAGTCAGAAACTAGAGCTGAAGAGAAAGATGTCGTCTATCCTTAAGGACTTCACAGCCGAGAAAGTACAACATACAAGAGGATCAGGTGTGACAAGTGGCCGTGCTGAGGACTGCAGAGGTTAGGCAGGGATGGTGTGAGGACACACGGAAGGGAGAGGGGAAATCTCACTGCAGACGATCCTCATGCTGTTCAGCCCCCAAACTAAACAAAGCAAAGGAACAAAACGCACCTCACTAAAGGGTCGTCTAATCTGGAACACATTGCATTTAACTGCTAAGTCATCAAATAGGAGCCTAACAATATAAGATTTCCTGAAAATGAGGATTACGATAGTGGCAAGGGGCCTTCCTGTGCCACCTGACAGAAGGAAGGCTCTGTAGTTTACGTCTGTGTGAGGAGCTGGAGGTGCCAGGAAAGATGGCATAAAAGGGGGCGAACAGTGACTGTTTATCCCAGGCTCCATAGCTTGCGCATGTTGTTTTAAACAAATCCTTCAGGACAAACCCCCCTATTGGACCAACCTATATTCTTTTGACAATGTCACACGTTCATTACTAACTTCACATTTTCTCTTATGATTCCGCTTCCACTTGGAAACTTTTTTCCATCTTTACCTAAACCTCACCAGCCCACAAAGGCTAGTTTAACATTTAACTGGTATGTAATGGGTGCTGCGCTAGGCCCTTGACTGAGAGCTGAGCGAGGCCGCCGGGCCCTCCGTCAGCAGTGCTGGTCCTCGTGGTGGCCTCGTCAGCAGCGCTGGTCCTCGTGGTGGCCTCGGCCATCGCGCCCCTGCTCGCAGCTGCCGGGGAGAAGGCGCCGAGGAGAGGCCGCTGCTGTGCCCCCGGGAGTGGGGGGCGGCGGTGGGCCCTCCACCAACCCTGGCAATGTCTCACGACTACGCTTGCACAGGGGACTAACAGCATTAAATGGCTACTGTAATCGAAATAAAACAAAACAAAAATTTTAAAAAGAGTAAGGGACAAGAAGTGGTATTTGAATAGGGCTCTGAAGCACAAACAGAGATGAACTCAGTTAAGGAGGCGCCCTAGTGGTAAGATCCTCGTGCTGGAAGGTTCACTGGAAAACAAGGTCTGCAGTTGTTCACGTGGAAAAAGACACGCAGGCTCCGATTGTTGCAGTAGCTCTATTCACCCCAGGGCGCCTGTGCTTACAACTGTAAACCTCCTTTTGTCCACCCCGGTAGTTTCTCTGGATGTCCTACAGCATTTGTGTTTTCACCATTGTTTCCTTTTTATTATTTTGGTTTTGTGTAGTGATATCTCCTTACGGTTTTAATTTGCATTTCTCCGGTGACTGACAACGTCGAGCATCTTTCCTTGTGCTCATTCCTCTTTGGGGAATCGCGGCCTCCTGGCAGTTCTCATTGTCTCTCGGATTGTTTGTTATTTTTACTGTTGAGTATTAAATTCTTCGTCTATTCTAGATACTAGCTCTTTGTTACGTATGTGGTTTATAGATATTTCATCAGAGTTTTCAGCTTACTTTTCACCCTCTTAAGAGAGATATATAAAGACTAAGAGGTTTTTTTATTCCTACTTTTAGAGTCTAATTTATCAGTTTATCCTTGTATGAATAGTTTTTCTTTTGGTATTAAGTGGAAGAGGGCTTTACCTAGTTCTAGATCCCAGAGATATTCTCCCATATTTTTCTAAAACTTTTATAATATTAAGTTTTATACATAAGCCTCTGATGTATTTTGAGTTAAATTTTGTTTAAAGTGTGAGGTTTAGATGAGGCTCACTTTTTTATGTATGCATGTCTAATTGTCCCAGCATCATTTGTTAAAAATGCTACATTTCTTCCACTGAATTGTTTCTGCATCTTTGCCAAAACTGTGTTGAGCAGAGGTGTGTAGGTCTATTTTTTTGGTTCTTAGTTCTGTTCTATTGATCTATGACTCTGTCTCTTCACTAACAACACACTCTCTCGATCACTGCAGCTCAGCAGCGTTGATGTCAGGTGGAGTGAGTCCTCCCGCTTCATTCGTGTCATGATTTTAGCTATTCCAGGGCCTTCACCTTTCCACATAAATTTTAGAATAAGCTCATTAATCTCCTGCCCCTGGGGCTCCCACTGCTCACTGCTGGAGCCCAGGACCCCAGCTTCAGGCTGAGCTGCTGGTTTCCTCTACGCAGAGAAAGAAAATCCTTAATTTGCCGAAACAAAGTGTGCTTCCTGAGCTAGGTGCTGACTTTGGTAGAATCACCCTGCCTGTGTAGAACAGCAGGTGCTTTGTGAAACGGAGGGTTGGGGAGTGGGATCCTTCTTTCTTGTGTCCCAGCCCTGCAGTGTCTCTGGGTCGGGCTGGGGGTCTCGGGAGTGGCAGAGAAAGATGAGATGGCTAATAGGACGTGTCAGCTTGTCGTGGGTACAGACCTTAGTTATTTAATCAAATACCAACCTCGGCATTGATGTGAATGAATTTTGCAGATGTAATTCAAGCCCCCGAGTCAGTTGACTCTAAGTAATGGTGGTCATCCTGGGACACTGGATGGGTGTGACTGAATCTGTGGAAAGGTGACAAAGCAAGGCCGTATATTTCTCTGGGAGTGAGAAGAGATCCTCCCTGGCGGAAGCTTCCTGCCATGCCCAGGGTCCCCAGTCCTGCTCAGCGTCCCTTTTCCTGACTGCTGTGGGTGACAGCGCCAGTCCAGGCCGTGGGTGCACTTGCCTGCTACCTTCCCTTCAGGCCACCTACCTTACTGGCTCTGCTTCTCTGGCTGGACCTCCACTGATATAATCGATGGGTTTTTAATTTAGTATTTTAGGTTAAAATGAATTTTATTACAAGCCAACATTCATCTAAATGGCTTAAAAAGGAACTGATCTCGGTTAAATAAATAGCAATTGATAAACAATGGACCACATTACTGTCAATTTAGCCTACAAAACCCACTGACTACTCAATCTGGTCATTTTAGTGTCTTCAGTGCAAAATAATATCATTGCATCGTCCACCTGATTAGTAAGTGAAGGGCAGGCAGCCCTTAGAGCAGCTGAGCGAGTGAATCAGGCCCAATTATTATTCTGATGAGCCTATTGTGCTGGGGTCCAGTTTAATTTTTGAATCTAAGTATCTGCTCATTCAACAATTAACTGACCTCCCACAGTGAGTCTGTTGTTTAATAGATGCTTCCCAGGAAATAAAAGCTAAAAAATTAGATTTCTGGCTTTTTGGAGATTTCCTTGTAACAAGAAAAGATTTAAAAAGTGCACAGATACAATGTAAATGCTTTCATTATTTACATAAAAACATTCATTGAGTATCTGCTTGAAGCAAAACTGCCATGCCAAATGCATAAATACAATGAGACAGGTCGAAATAAAATTACATCATCTTTATGAACAGCCAATTACTATTTTTAGCAGTATAGAAATTTACTGAATCATTCATTCATTCATTCATTCATTCCAAAAACTGTTATCACACTCAAAATGATCTTTGCATAGCCTTGACAGTTGGGGTTCTAAGTGAAAAAGACAATTCCAGGCCTTCAGCATAGCCCAGGAGTTCTCATTAGCCACATAATTTTCAGTGAATCATGGAAACTTTATAGTTGTGTCCAGCCTAACTAAAAAGATAAAGGGATCAATATAATTTCAAAATTGCTCTCCAGTTACAGCATTTTGTAATTCTCTCCCATCTCATCATGCTCGAGCATCTGACATCATATAACAGCTGACAGGGGTGTGCGTTATCTGCAGACACATGAGCCATAGATGCTGCCCGTGAAAGCTTTGACCTCTGTTGGCTGCAGAGATCTGATAATGTCGTCTTCTTGCTGGCTCTCGGTTTACCCACCAGCATCTGCCCTCAAATAGTAAACAGCCTCCACGTGACTCTGGACTATAGCTAATAACCACCATTAGACACATGCAAAAACTATACAAATTTACATAACAACCAGTGGAGAACAGCAAGGGCACTGTGAGAACTGCTGGCCTGCATCGGATGGTCTAGGGAGGGAGAGAGCCGCTAATCACAGGGAACATAATCCATAAAATATGAATCAAAAGAGACGGACTCCATGTACTGTAATACACTGACGGATACAGTTCCCCTAATTTTAAGTAATGCTACATAAATATTTACAGAACACCTTTTAAAAAACAAATATTGATTTGACATGTGAGAACTGCATAGGACAATGAGAGAACTCCTGCCTCTCATCCTGGGTGGCATTAGGCCAATGGCAGCGTGCACTCAGTCATTTCCAAGCGGGGTAAGTGTTGTCCCGGGGCGCGCACAGCGGCAGAGCGGGAGTGGCTCTTGGCTTCGCCTGGAGAGGCTCGCGGGGCCCAGGGAAGGGGCTGGGGGCCCGCGTTTTGGACGGTGAGCAGGATTTTGTCGGGAAGACAATTCAGGCAAAGAAAATAGCACAAGCAAGTGTACCACACTGGGAAGCAGAATGATTACATGGCATAATTTAAAAAGTAAAACAAAAAAAAAGCATAAAAATTGGAGGCTTCTGCTTTTAAAATTAAAGTAAAATTTTTGAAGAGCTCCTAACCCCACCTTGAGTTGAAGTGTTTTAATATAACAATTTTAGCTATGGTACTTGGTTAGGTTTATCATAAATTATTTGGTAAGTAAGCCTTATTATTTGTTAAGTAAAATTAACAATTTATGATACTGTTTATAGATACATCTGCCAACCCAACACAAGCAAATTATATTCTCCGGCAAGAATAGATATGTCTACATTTAATATTTCTACATGGAGGAAATTTTTTAAAAGTTCATGAAGTACTGATCAAGTAGTACTTCCATTACTAAAAGTTGTGAGTATAAAATGGTGAATGGTCTTCAAATTGAATATTCATTTTTTGGAAATAAGAGGAGAGGGTTTGAGAAAGAATAACTTTAAAAATGCATAAGTGATTTGACAATACTTACTGTAAAATTATAACATAATAACATTGAACTAGAATAATAAAAACAATGATCTCATTTACAATGAAGAGGTAAGTTGATAACAGAGAAACATAATACTCAGTCCTTGAGAGTGTATTTGAGAGATACATGTTTATGTATTTTTGTTTGAGAAATTGATTGATGAACTCCTTAAGAAAGCAAAATTTATATGCATTAAGGTAAATTGAGAAGCATGATCTCACTCATATGTGGAATCTAATAAACAAAATAGACTGAGGAACAAAATAGATCCAGAGACAGAGAAGCAGGGAACAGACTGATGACTCTCAGTGGGAAGGTGGGGTGGGGGAGTGGGTGGGGAGAGATTAATCTAAGAATTTATATGCATATGTGCATAACCCAAGGACACAGAAATAGTGTGGAGAAGGCAAAGGGGGTTGCAGATGCAGGGTGGAGGGGGTAAATGGGAGGGAAAAAGGGGACGTCTGTAATATTTTCAAAAATAAAAATAAATTTAAAAAAGAAATAAATGAGAATAACTGCTAACACAGCAACCTTACTTCAGGGAAACTTCCTAAATACAAATACTAGTGAAATGATAAATAATATTTTAATGATAGCTATTAAGGGTAAAGATTTTACACAGTTTAAAAGTTTGGTGATGGTGATTTGATTAACCAAATTGTTTCACAGTGATTGGATAAACTAAATAGGTGTATTAAAACAGTTACTACTCAACTAACTTTTCTGACTACTCACTATGGATCAGAAATTGTGATGAGCATATTTTATATTTGATCATCCTAATAACCATTTAGAGGATGTATTATTCATTCTACCATTATAAATGAAAAAACTAAAATCCAAATTAGTTAAAATCTTATCCAAGATCAGGCACAAAGTACATGAGAAAAACTTGGACTCCAGCTCCAGCTCCTTAATCCCATGGCTTCTAACTGTTGCAAAAGCCCTTGATAATACAAAGGAGTTGTACAGGTTTTGCTTTAATAAGTGGCAGAAACTGGTGATAAACCAGGTATGTGAGATGATCATAATTCTATAAAATATAAAAATAAAGACATACTGAAAGGAAATGGCAGTAAACATTAATACATTGGTTCGGGATGGATAGGATTATAAATGATTTTTTTCTTCCTAACATTTCATTTTCTCAACCTTAAAAAGCTGTTTGTCTTAATGGGAAAATATTTGAAAACATTTGACTGGGTTTCTGCCAAAACATGAAATTTCCCAGTATCTTTACACATGCCAAGCGCACACTGCGGCTCACGCCGACCGTTAGGGCTCAGCACGCATTGTCCTCTCTGCCTGTCCGTCTTCCTAAGGTCTGCACCAGCCTCCCAAGCCCTTGCCCAAAGATTTCTTTATTATATTCTTACTGCCAATCCCCATGTAGAGGCCCAGGCTCATCCCCGCGAAAGAAACTCATTACTGAGCACGCGGACAGCGAAGTGGCCTTGGCCGCTTCAGAGAGTAAAAAGGGAAATTCAGGGGAAGGGCGCAGGCCCAGAATAGGAGCATCTTCCGCTCACAGGATCTCAAACCCCGGTCCCTCCTCCTGCACTTTTATTGTGGCGGAAGCCTTTCAAGGTCATGGGATAAAACATGGCTGGAGGAAAGTCGATAGTGTCACAGGATGGAGACTATATTATGTTTTTAGTTATGTGTGGAAAGAAAAGAATTGTCCTCTCTAGCTGTTTGTTTGTCTCTTTCCCCTTTGCAACAAGGCCATCCTCAGAAAGTAATGAAAGTGGAAGCAATGGATTTTTACTTGAGAACAACCACCAAGAAGAAAGAAGAAAGAAAGAGAGAGAGGGAGGAAATCTAAAATGTTTTATATATATAAAGACTATAAATGTATAACATATATGGATATATATACATGTGTCTATATGTGTGTGTATATAGAAGCACACATATGCATGTTATAAGAATACACATACATGTGCATGTGCACACACACAAACACATACATGCTCACAATAAGGGTTCTAAACACATAAATAATTTTTTTTAAATAAGCAGTGTGTTATATACTTCTGCAATTAAATTTGTGAGACTCAGTGGGAAGATGCTGAATGACAGGTGTCTCTAAATCTATTAGACAACCAACCATAAACTGGATGTAATTTTCTTGCTGGAGGAAATTGTACAGTACTGCCCGGTGCACGTGGCACCATAGGGCCAGTGGTGTTGGCAGGGTAGATAGCCTGGGCCTAAACCTGTGGCACCAACCCAATAAGGTCGAACTTGACCTAGGTTACACTTTTAAAAAATGTAAAGGACCATGTAGGCCTATATGAGGGATTCTCAGCAGTCACTAGTAGGAGGACTAGTGAGATCATCCTCAATGTCATGTTCAGCTTAAGACCACAGAGATCTTCCCACAAACTTTGGGGTTTATAGCTGTGCAATAGTGTTGGGCATGGAAAATACCTTGATTCTATGTGGTAGAGTGGTTTTCAAACCCCAAAGAATCTGAGGGACTCTGTAAAGTACATCAGAAGCTCGAGCTAGTTACTCGGAAGTCTAGGACTCGCCTCTGTGTGAGCCCCCAAGTCTGCTCACACACAGGTTTCTAAAAAAATATTTACTGCCTCTGCTATAAACACTAGATTTCCCGCACCAAAAATATAAAGTTTTATTGACCTTAATATTTTTTCTAATCGCAAAAGTACGGCTGCATATTGTAACATTTTAAGCCATTCAGAAATGTATAAAAAAGAAAATAGTGGGCCTTCTCTCAGTAAGCCCATCAGTGAAGAAGCCAGTGTCAGTAGTTAGTCTGGCGCGTATCTACTTATACAAACAATACACACATAATTTACTACTTACACCCCCACTTATACAATGTCTCTGCCTTAAAATTTTGCTCTTGATCCTCACTGGAAGATATTTTTCCATTGCTTTTCAGAGGGCGTGGGAGGGAGAGGGAGAGGGAGAGAGAAACACGGATGAGAGAGGCACACGGGTTGGTTGCCTACCCCACGCGCCCAACCCGGGCCAAGGCCGCGCCTGCAAAGGAGGCGGGTGCCCTTGGCTGGAAGTGAACCCGGGACCCTTCAGTCTGTGGAGCGGCGCTCTAACCACTGAGCAAACTGGCTAGGGCTCTGCCTTAAAATTTTTTATCCACATACATTTAGAACCATATCAAACAATGTTATAATTTTTGCTTCAAGCATCAGTCACAATTTAGGAAGGTCAAGAGAAGAAGGAAAACTTACTGAATTTACCGATATTTTACTTACAGTATTTTCCTTACTGATATTCCAAGATTTCTTCTCATTGTTTCCTTTCCACTTAGAAACTTCCCATAGCCATTTCTTTAGGGTAGATCTGCTGCAACAAATTATTTTACCTTTTCCTCATGTGAAAATTTCTTCCTGTGCCACAAAGGATGAGTCTTTTGTGATAGTGTACAAGTGCCTGTGGGTCTGTGCATGTAGAGTGAGTCTATTATCTCTGCTTTTCAGGTTAGGCAATTCTTACTGTTCCATATTCCATTTTACTGATCTGTCTCCTTTGTTCCTCTGTTGAGTCCATCCATTAAGTTGTTTTTATTGCATTTGTAGTATTTTCCCATCTAAGATTTCCATCTGGTTTTTCTTTATATATTCTACTTCTTTACCAACTCTGTATTTCTTTGCTGAAATTCCCTTTTTTAATTTGTGTCAAATGTATGTGATTGTTCACTGAAGCACCTTTGATAACAGCTTTTCAATTATTATAAGATAACTTCAGCATCTGCCCTTTAGAGGATAGTATTTCTTAACTGTCCTTGTCATTCACCATGAGATATTTCTAGTTTTTGGTATGACATGTGATTTTCACTTGAAACCTAGACATTTTGTTTATTATGTTATGAGACCCTAAGTAGTATTTAAACCATCTGCTTTACCTTATTTTCTTTGGAACTAATCTGACAAAGACGGGGTATCACTTTGTTACTGCTAGGTGGGGGTAGAACTCCAGGCTGCACATTCTGTCTCTGAATGTGGGCTGACCTTTGAAGGGCAGGGATGGGTGCTCTGGTTCCTTGGTGGCCTCGGTTGATGCAATAGGGAGGGGTGAAGGCCGTGCCCCTCCCTTTGTTCTCGGCTGGCCCCACTCCAGGGGGGAGGAAGGTGTCTCATTACCGCTGGGTGGGAGCGGGAGTCTAGCTTCCCCCGCAGTCTCCACTGACACAGAGAGATGCAGTCTCGTTCCACTCTCGTAAGATGGAAATCCAAATTTTCCACTAAGATTTGGACTTTGCTGGCCTATGGGGGGTGGGGCTAATGTTTTTTTCTGGATATATGGCTATAGTAGAGTGGTTATTTTCCAAAAGTTTTCTGTTTTGCTAGGCTGCCCCTTGTCTTGTTCTTTGGTTAGAGAGGAGGCTTTTGTTGAGGATTTTTTTGTTTGCACCAGTCGGTATTGTCATGTTGCTGGCCTCTCCAACACTGAATCTGGGATTTTGACAAAAAAGGAAAACCCAGGAAACTCACTGCTATGTTATTCTTGAGGTTACAAGGTCCCTGGCTGGTCTCCCTGCTTGTCTCCATTTTTAGTCGTGTAATGTTTGTATGTAAAGTCCAGGGACTTTAGTTATAATTAGTGGGAGGAAGAGGCAACACATGTCTTCTCCAGCCTCCCAGAAATTGAATTACATTCAACCTTTTTACAAGAAACATTACTTTTAAGTGAATTTTAAATGTTGAAAACTTCTGTTTTTACAAAACTCAAAATGGAAACATGAAGACCTTTGAGCTAGTTAGGATGACAGCCAAGACTGGAATCAGCACATTCATTCACAACTTAAAATACATTGCACTTTTCTGTTACCAAGTATGGTGAGCACTGGTGTGTCTTCATATTTCTCTTTTGGGGATTTTTCCTAATCCATTGGGGCTCAAGGACTGGACAGGACCCCATAGACACTGCCTGAGACTCTTACTCTGTCTTAACTACTGAAAGGGGTGTTTACTCATCTTTGAGAAGAGCACAGTTATTAGTATTATACCAATCTCACTACCAAGAGATCTGGAGTTCACAAAAATCTGGATAATATTTTAAGGAATTTTCCTTCATCTCCACCAACCTCCACCTCCTTCTAGCTATGCTTGTGTATTTCTTAACCAGTCCAACGTAATTGCTCTTTTCTTTTTGATGGTTCCCCATAAAATTTTTTCATCCACCAAATCACCTATTATTTTATTTCAGCCATAGTCAATTTTTAAAAAATGCTAAAGTATTTTAAAATTTTTAAAGTATTTTTAAAAATGCTCATTCTTCTTAAAATAAAATACTTAGCTTGGTAACAAAAGTGTGAATTTCGATTAAAATAACGGAAACTCAGTGTGGCCTCAATACGTAGTCCAGTTTTATTTTTCACTGACTCCCCTAGCTTGCTGAGGTTTCTGCCAGTTATCTAAAATATATATCAAGCCCTCACCCACCCACCGGTTTTCCTAGAATACTTGATCACTTTACAGACATCATCTAAAGTATCATTTTCTCAGAATGTCTTCTTCATCCAAACATTTCCTTCTGCTACAGTCGTATTTCTTCTTCACGACACTTCTCCCACGTGTCATTTACATTCATGGGTATAACGACTTTATTCATGGTCATCTTTTCAGCTCTAGAGTCACCTCCACTGGGAGAGTCCAAGGAGGTCCTCACTCCCCAATTCAATCTACAACAACTAACTCAGTACCCAGTATATTATATATATTCAGTCACTGTTGATTAAATTAACGGAGGAAGGCAGAAATAAGAGGATGGAGAGCAGAAAAGAGGGGCTGAGAGGGGCAGAGAGAGGGCCTGGGAGAAAACAAAGGAACAGGAAGGACAACGGTTCCACCAACATATTTTCAATCAAATAAGTTATAGGATTGTCATTGCTTGGTTATTTACTGCTAAAATATTTGTCTTTCGCACCCCTCAGGCAATACAATAACTAATGTAATGAGGGGATGAGCACTATAATTTGTAGTGGTTCTCAAAATCTTTAACTATGAAAGATTTAGCTCACTTTGAGAAATGAAGGAGATGTGGTACAATGGAATATTAGTCAGCCATAAAAAAGAGTGAAATCTTGCCATTTGCAACAAGATGGATGAGCCTAGGGGTGTTATGATAAGTGAAATAAGTCAGACAGAAAAAAACAAATACTGTATGATTTCAGTTTTGTGGGATCTTAAAAAAAAAAGCAAACGGAAACAAATTTATAGAGAACAAACTGATGGTCACCAGATGGCTGAAGATGGGCAACAATGCTAAAAGGTATTAAGAAGCACAGATTGCCAGTTATAAAAATAGTCACTGGAATGTAAAGTACATCATAGGGAATAAAGTCAATAATATTGTAAAAACTATGTATGGTGTCAAATGGGCGCTAGGCTTACTGGGGTTAATATTTTGTAGGATATATAAATGTTTAACCACTATATTGTACACCTGAAACTAATATGCTATTGTAGGCAAGTATAACTGAAAAATAAATTTTAAAAATAAACAAAACAAAACAGAGTCATAGGCACAGAGCAAACTGATGGTTGCCATAGGGGAGGTGGGTGAAGGATTGGGTGGAAAAGGTGAAGGAAATATCGTCCACAATGGTATGATAATTTTGCACAGTGACAAAATGGTTGTTACTAAACTTAGTGCTGTGATCACATTATAAAGTATATAAATTTAAAATCATAATATTGTACACCTGAAACTAATGTGTAATTTATGTCAACTATAATTTAAAAAATAAAAATAAAGGAAACTCATTACTCCACTGTGTTTCTTACTTAAACAAAGAGCTTGAATGTCTCATTTTATTTAAATTAAGATAACACTAATGAATATGTAAAACAAAGAAAGAAAAGTTGAGAAAGAAAGCACTACCCCCATTTTGTATGCATTACGTTAAATCCCATTAAATACCCCATTGATTTTATAATCCTTGCCATTAGCAGTTAAGTGTTTATATTATTCTGCTCTCTGATATTTAGAAAACTTGTTAGGACATTATTTCCTGCAGTTTTGTTCTGCCCCAAGATTTATTGATCCTCAAGCAGGTCTGGGTTTTCGTGGATACATTTCTTATTTTTGACATCTTACTCCTGAGGATATTTTTGCAGTGGGTACCTGCACCCAGTGGATTGGCTTTCCCAAGTGTAGGGCCACGCACACAGAGCCATTCCATTGAATCCAGATGATGTTATAGTGAAGGGGCTTTAAATGCAAACAACCAGGTCTGAATGCTAAACGCACCTCTTACAGGAGGCGTAATCTGGGAAAAAATGCTTTCCTGTTGTTACCCACGGTTGCCTGTTGCAATTCCTGTCTTTCCTAGCTTCTTGCTTGGAAGATCAAATAGAAATGCCTAACATGTACTACCCGCCAGACACTTCCTCAGCGCCGTGTGCTTCTGATTCCCCTGCTCCTCGCCAGAGCCCGTGAGGCTGAGGCTGCGGACGCGGGGGCCGGGGCGCGCAGAAGCCACGCGCCCGGAGCCACCCAGCGGCGGAGCGGCGCCCAGGGCGCGCACTCGGGATTCCGGAGCCTGCGAGCCACCTCCCCGAGTGGGGGCCTCGCGTGCCCGCGGGGCACTCGGCTGCCATGGAGCCCTCATCTCATGGCCTGCGTCCTGGGCACGGGCGAGGGCGAGGGCGAGGGTCCGGGTCCATCCCCCTCGCTCGCTAGTGTCCCGTCGTCATCGTGTGGGAGCTGCGCTTGGCTCCAGGACTGAAGAGGCGCCGCCCGGGCCGCTGCGAGGAGCCCCTCGGATGAAGCCTAAGGAAGCGCGTGGAGAGCCGAGCCCCAGCCGGGGCATCGGCCGCGGGGCACCGCCAGGAGGGAGCCAGGGAGCCCCCAGAGCGGCCGCGGGGGGGCTGCGCCTCGGGCCGGGCCCAGGTCTCCGTTGCCCCCCGCGCGGAGCTGCGTTCATGCCCACTCCCCGCGGGACAGCCCCTCCCCGCGGCGCTGTTGGCTCTGCTTCAGAGCCGACGGCGTCTGCGGTCCCCAGAGGGTAAAAACGTGACCAGAAGGCCGAGGCAGTCATGGCAGAACTTGGGCTCGCCATCTGGATTTTTCCTTTTTCTGAAGCAGAGATATTTTTCGCTAGCAATCATTCCACGCCCCATCATGCTGTTTGTCCGGTGTGTCCAGGGCAGTAAAGCAGCAGAAAGAAGTGGGGCCTTGGTGCAAACGGGCTGAGGTGAAACGCAGAGCTTCTCGACTTGCTGAACGGCCTCCCTTCTCTGTCTCAAGACCTCCTGTTCATAAAGGGGATCTACTCAGATTGGTGCTCCGAGCATACGAAACCCTCTAAATGCAGCTCAGTCGGTGGCAGTTCAGTGTGTACTTGGATATAGTTATTTTATGAAGTTTCTACTCACTGCTTTATCTCTTGGAAAATCTACATGTGGCTCTAGACCTCGAGCTGCGGCCACAGGGACGCTGTCTAGAAAGATCCTAGACCAAAGGTGAACCCCAACAAAAGCACACTCAGTAGGAGGGGGGAAGGAACTTGCTTTCTGCTGCCAAGGCCCAGGAAATAAATAATACCATAATAGAGGTACCTCACTGTGCTGTGCTTTTCTTCTGTTCGCCCCACAGATACTGTGTTTTTTACAAATCGAAAGTTTATGGCAACCCTGCATTGAGCAGGTGATAAACAGCAGTTTTTAGCAGTGAAACATTTTATAAAATTAAGGTATTACAGTGTTGTTGTTTTTATTGAATAATTGGGGTGACACTGGTTAATAAAATTGTATCGGTTTCAGGTGTACAATCCTATAATGCATCATCTGTGTGTGCATCATCAGATTAGTGCTCAGAGCATATGAAACCCTCTAAATGCAGCTCATCAGTGGCAGTTCAACTCTCCTTCCATCACCTTTTTTCCCCCCAAACCTGCTTCTACCTCCCCCTCCCCCTTTCCCGATTGTAATCACCATACTTTTGTCTCTGTCTATGAGGTTTTGGGGGATATTTTGGCTTAATCCCTTTACCTTTTCACCCAGGCCCTCCCCTCTGACAGCTGTCAGTCCGTTCTCTATCTGTGAGTCTGTCTCTACTTTGCTTGTTAGTTTATTTTGTTCATTAGATTCCAGGGCTGTGTCTTGTGCAGCAGGCTTTCAAAACATACTTGTGAATGAAAGATTAAAAAGCAGCAGGGAAAGAGCATCCTGGCTGTCACCTTGTGTTTGAAACATCAAGTATTCTTCTTGAGCAGCCATTGATCTAACCCATGCCGGGCAGTAAGCGCATGAGGGATGAAATATTTAGGGAGAAGATGTGAAGAAGGGCAGGAAGGAGGACTGGTGGGCCTCATGCGCTCTGCCAGGATCCAAGGTAAAGAACCTTCACAAAGTGGCTCGTTTAATCCTATAGCAATCCTATTAGATAGACATTTCTAATCTCACTTTATAGGTGAGGGACAGAAGAGTAAAAGGTACAGTAACTTGTCTAAGGTAACACAGTTAAAGAGCATCAAGGGAAAGCTTTTTTTAAAACTTTCTGACTCTAAATATAGTGCTCTCTTTTGTAACATTTTGCTACCTCTTGACAGATTTCAAAATTCTTTGAGTAAAAAGAGCTATGTAGTAAATGATTAGAAATAATTTCTTGTAGAATATAATGAGGTTCCATCTATTTTAGAATAGAAATTGATTCTGGGGCAGAGAGAGGCGAAAAGAATTAACAGTTTTTCAGTGTCTACTTACATGCTTAACACTACAACACTCTACCAAGTAATAATTCCCAAGGAAGACAAAACCAAAGAAACCCCCACAGTCGTAAGAGTCAGACTCAGGATTCAAACTATAAAATTCATATGTCTTTTATTACGTTGTGAAGCTTCTATGTAAACTGTGGAGAAGAAAACACTGAGATAGATCAGTGTGCTGGTCATATAAATCCTTACACAGATGATTCTATGAAAAACTAAAAACTAAGCAACATAATAAATGACTCATACCTCTGTGAGATTAAAGAGAGAAACAGCCTGGCCAATGTGGCACAGCGGTTGAGCGTCGACCAATGGACCAAAAGGTCCTCAGTTCAATTCCCGGTCAGGGCACACGCTTCGGGCGTGGGCTCCATCCCCATAGGGGC
The DNA here is from genome assembly GCF_054644295.1 of Miniopterus natalensis. Taxonomy (NCBI): domain Eukaryota; kingdom Metazoa; phylum Chordata; class Mammalia; order Chiroptera; family Miniopteridae; genus Miniopterus; species Miniopterus natalensis. The sequence goes on along the minus strand of NC_142088.1, from coordinate 77,867,513 downwards.
CGTGCAAGGGGCAGGCAATCGATGTTTCTGAACTGTCATTGACGCTTCCCTCTGTCCCTCTCCTTACCTCTCTCTCTAAAATCAACAAAAGCATGTTTAAAAAAAGAGAAACAACCAGATACCAAAAAGAACACATATTGAGCATATGCTTTCATATTATGCCAAGGAAAGATATTATATAGAATAAATGTGCGCATACATAAACAAACAAACAAACACACATACGCTAAAGAAATTTGGCTTGGAGTTTCACTAAGATTTTTAGAATGCCTTTAAATTATTTAATTAATATCCATTCTTTCAAACTTTCTATCAGATGTTGCAGTGTCTGTGAGCCAGTAACAATACCAAATGGCATTGCACCCTGGTTACCACAGCCAACACTAGAATTCCTATGTAAATTTATTTAAAACTGGTGCTTTATTTTCATAATTAAAATAGCCAAAAATTGCATTTCATGTAGTTAGGCAGATTTGAATATTTCCTCTTTGGTGCTTTCCTCTTCCTTGAAATGTATTCAAATGCTTAGTTGTTTATGCATTGATTCTCATATCTTTGGGCTACATGCATAAAATTTCAATAGCTGATATACATGTCATAAAAAAACCACACAAATAAATATGCATGCATATTCATACAGAACTACCAATTTTGATGATATTTTCTACACACTTTCTAGGTGTCCTTACCATCTTTAGCTTATGTGCTCAATATTTCAAATAAAATTTTGTCAAAAGAATTATATTTTACAAAAATATAATCATGAGTTAAAGAACTTAATCAGCACATAAAAAAACTCTACTTCATTTTCCAAACTAATTGATGATACTTTCTAGCACTCCTGAGAAGATACAAAAATATTTTATCTGCCTGATTGATGGCCTTATTAATTAGTGGTAGATTGACTGGGATTTTAGATCTGGTCTAGAGAAATATCAGAAATAATTAAAAATTAAAAATAAGTTGTTTCAAAGGCAGTTTATAGATTTTGATGAGCCAAATCACTTGAGTTCAACATTGAAATATATATATATATATATACATGCACATACATACACACACACACTCCGTTAATTTCCTTAAGAAGCTGTCCGGTGCTTCTAATAATAACTGGCTACATAAATTGGCCCAACCCTCTGATGAGAGCTAGACCAGGGGAAAAAGGAAACATAAATGAAGTGAAATATTAGTGGCTAAGGTCTAGGAAAATATATCTTGGAGACATAAGCTGTCACTTGGGGTCCCTTTAACTTTGGAGGCACCTGTCAGATATGAAAAGTCTACTGAGACTGTGATAATATTAAAAGTTAAACGGCATTAGAGAGACTCAGGAAACAAAGACAAAACTTAGAATTCAGGAAACACCGAGAAAAGGGAGTGCACCCGGCAAACCTCTAAGATGCATCATACACACCAGGCTGAACTGGGACTAAAGTTCAAAACTGCCAGAAGATATACAATCTTATAAAAATAAAAATTAAATAATGAAATCTAGTTTTAAAAAGCTCAATAACTAAACATTAGATAAAGATGATCATGGAATACTTACTGCATTCAATCCAAAGGTGAACTATCTCCAGAGAAACATAATATTATCTCAGGCCCAAAATTATTTCTAAAAGTTGTTATTTAATTAAAAATAAACAGGCAAATGAGAGATAAAGTCATGTGAGTGAAAACTAAAAAAATAAATACAAAACAATAACAGACTTACAGAGAATCTAGTTAATTAAGAATTTAAGTCAATATCACTTAAAATAGGCTTAATATGTTAAGGAAAATTAGAAAAGATTGGGAACTCAAAAACACTATATAAAAATCAACTCAAATTGTCAAATTCTGGAATAAAAAAATCACTGAAATTAAGACTAAACTCGGCGGAGCGGGCCAAATGGCCTGGGGCAGGCGAGCTGCCGGCCCGGCGGGCGGCGCTGGGAACACGCAGGGAAGGCCCGGCCCCGCTGCGGGGCGGGGGGGCGGCCGCACACTTAGTGAAAGTGGCGAGGAACTTTTTGACCTCAAAAAGAGGTCAAAGTGTGGAAAACGTCATTATTAACTTCAATAAAGAAAACTATATCTAAGAAAATCAGGGGAAACTGCTAAAAAATAAAGATAAAAGCAAAAATCAAACATAGAGAATAAAATTTCAGAAGGGCAAGTTAAGGTTACAATATTCTTAAGAAGAAAAATAGGAAGATAAATTCAAAAAAATGTCTTTAAAAGATGCCAACTGAAACTCGGCAATGACCACATCCCAAAGGAAGGCAGGAGGTGGCACGTCGGTGCCCTGTGCTGCGGAGGCCCCAGCCGTGCCCGGGGGCACTGACGAGAGGCGGCACCTGGGGCGCGGGAAGGAAGGAAGAGCAGTAAGGGTGGGTCCGCACTGAGATGGGGGTGAATGTCGGTCACCCAAACCAAACCCAGCAGTGTCTGTAACCAATCATTTTAATTAAGTACTTATTGAATTAATAATCATTCATATTCATAATAAGGGCTTCTAGGGTACATGTATTTATTGTTCAGGAAATAGTAAAATCAGATTTTATTATATTTTATTCAGCTAAGGTTATGAGTGGCAACGTCTAGGGTAATAATGAAATAAATAGTGACATAAGATATTTAAAAGCTAATAGAGGAAAAATACAAAATGATAGAGTACTAATCAATAGAGAGAAGTGGCAAGAAAGAACATAAGAAAGATATAAAATAACAGAAAGCAAATTGCAAGGAAGCAGATTTAAACCCACACATAGCTGTATTTAAATGAAGTAAGTAGACTAAATGTTTCAATTAAAGCGCAAACACTTTCGAATTGGGTAAAGTATTAAAATACAACTACTGGAACCGTAAAAATTAAAAGCAAGTGGATGTAAAGGAATGGAAAACGTTATAACATGCAAGTACCAACCAAAAGAGTTAGAATAACTCTTACCGGAGAAAGTAAATTTCAGGGCAAGCAGTGTTACTAAAATAGAGTGAAACATTTCATACTAATAAAAGTTTAAATATGAGGGCAAAGTATAATAATTTTAATTTATGTAATTATTAACATAGCCCAAAATATATAGATATAAGTAACAACTGACGTTTTTAATATGAGAGATAGGCACATCTACAAATATTTTAAAACACATAATTAGCTCAAAACAAGCCGCCCATAGATAAGTCAGGGACAGAACACTCCTCGAAGTTCACTGTGTGCTGGGCCACGTGGCAGGCCTAACAAGGACCAAGTAATCTACACAATAAAAAATATATTCTCTGATCGCAGAGAAATAGAAGGGAAAAAAGTAAAAAAGAAATCTGGAAATTAAGAATTAACTTTTTAATGAACTATAAATCCAAAAAGACGTTACTGTGGGAATAAGTATGTTCTGATAAAGGCAACACAACTTTACTTCCGGGGAAATGGGCGCCTGCTTCAAGGAAGGGCAAAGCGCGGCGCCCGCTGTCCACCCAAACAGGACCCAGCGACAGCCTGGGCAGGGCTCTAATGCAAAGAAACTAGAAGTGTACTCGTCATTTAGAAAACATGCGGTAAAGAGCACCAACAAGCCAAAAAGGGCACAGGGGAAGGTTAATACAATAGATGAAACACTGAAGAGAGAGAGAACAAACCACCATCAGAAATGAAAAGAGGGCACAGCTTCCCTTCCTGTGGACACTACTAACATTACAAAGTTATAACAGGGACACATTTACTCCAGTCATCTGAAAAAGCAGACAAACTGGGGACATACTTAAATACAGCTTACCAAGATTGACCCCAAAGTAAAAAAAAAAAAAGTAGCTTACTAAGCCTAGAATATTAAATTATAATGATTACAAACGTCCATCAACCTGACTCTGTTCAGCAGTGAGCAAGTAACCTGTCCCCCTCAGCCGAGAGAAATAAAGGAAGACGCGTGTGTGCACCACCCCGCAGCCCTGCACTGGCGTTTGGGAGCCGGCTGGGCAGGGCTGGCACGTGGCCTTGCCCCCTGGCGATGGGAAGAGAGTGCCCAGCGCCACGTCCTCACCTTCCTACAAACCGCCGGGCGGCCGGGCGGAGCAGCCGTGTGAGGCCTGGAGGTGACCGCCGACGTGCAGGCCGAGGCCTACTGAGTTCTCAGGTTTGAAGCCCTCAGAGCTTGTTTCCCGGCCTGGCCCGTTTGACCCTCCCCGCCTTCTGCTGCCCACTAGGCATGGCACTCTGGTGCCCGGGCCACCCAGTCCCCTGGCCGAAGGCTGGCCGCAGGCCATGGCCGCACTGACTCAGCAGGGACTGGGCAGCAGGGTCTGATTACCTCCCCCCTTTGGTCTCTTTCTGTCTGACTCTGAGCCCCTGTCCCTGTGACCCCTTCCCTCTTCCCCGAGGAGCCCCAGGAAGCCCCCACCCTGAGCCCCTTCCACCTCTCTGCCCGGACAGTGCCAGGCTCCTGCCTGCCAGAGGTGGCGGCTCCCCATTCCCCTCTCCCCCAGTGTCTGCCCTCCCGCCCCACTGAGCTCAGGCAGAGCCCCACAGGGTAAGTCAGGGCCCCCGCTCCTCTTCCTCAGCTGTCCCCTCAGTTCCTTCCTCTCCCCGGTGCCCATGCCCTCCCCCCGTTTTCCACCAAGTCCTGCAGAGGCCCCGCGGGTACTGAGGGCAGCCGCCTTGTGTGAGCCCAGCTCCTGGCTGCAGAATGAATGGGTGGCTGGCCTGCTTCGCCCAAGGGAGAGGCCAGCAGCAGGGCCGAGGACAGCCCAGCCAAAGCCGGTTCGTTCTCCCTGGTGGGGCGGGCGGTGGTCCGGGGAGGCGAGCGGGAGGGAGCCGGCCCCCCAGGCTGCAGAGAAAGGGCGCTGGGAGGTCCCCAGGGGGCAGGAGCTCAGACCTGGGCTGCCCGCGGGCAGCCTCCTTGTTCGGCTGGTTTCAGGGTCTTGTCTCTGGGTCTGGGTCTCACTATGACTCAGCAGATGCCCCTCAGCTCCTCCCCTTCACAAAGACCTAAAACACGCACTTAAAGGGAACTCTTAGACCTTACCTTTCTCTCTTTAGCTTCTTCGGAAATCTCTCTTCCCTCCCATTTCACCCCATCTCCCTCAGATGAGCTCTCCTGGTCACCGGGCCTCCCGCCCCACTTTCATCCCTTACGGTAACACAGAGTGACCCCAGGCTGCCCACCAAGGCAGGCACTCTCAGGGCCTCTTTTCTCTCTCCCATCCCTCATTGAAATCTGACTGACCCCCTGGGCCACACAGAGGTCTCAAAAAAATAAAAAATAAAAAAATAAAGTAACCTTCATGCCCAGTTGGAACACTGTTTTACTGAACTATAAGAAGGAAATAACCTCAGTATAAAAATCTGCCATTGAAATTGCTGAAAAGGAAAATAGCATCGATTTTTTTCTCTTAAATCTACACTCCCAAATCCTTGCCAGGCCCTGTAATGTCTAAAAATCATATATTTTGATAAACTGAGGCTATTTCAAGAAGTGCAAGATTATTTTAATATTCAGAAATCAATGTGTTCCATTGCATTAACAGAATAAAGGGTAAAAACTGATAATCTTACTGAATGCAAGAAAATTTCAAAATTGTGATTCCACACGAGTTCTTATTAATATGAAACTCTTAACAAATGAATAGAGTAATAGAGGGAATCTTACTCATCCTACTAGAATGTGCATTAAAACTATTACAAAAGTATTATTAATATTGCAATATTTCTTTTTAAAATGAAGAGCGTTAAAGGATTTTAAATACCACCTCTTCTATTCAACATTGAAGAGGTGGTCAGAGGCTATAAAAACAAAAAAGGAGGGAAGTAAGTAACTGTTACCCGGTTTGCAAAGAAAGAAGTAAAACTGTCATTATTTTCAAATGACACAATTGTGTGCACAGAAAATTCAATGAGCTCTAAAAACTGGAGTTAACAAATTCAGTAAGTACAATGAATATAAAGGTCAGTTTAAAACAAATATCATTTCTATTTTTCAACAGTATCGAAATAATTTAATAACTGATATTTAGAGTAACTTCTGAAAATACTAGATATCTAGGAATAAACTTGACAAAATGAGGCGTGTTTTGTTTATCGTGTTTCCCTTGAGTGTGTTTTGCAGATACCGCGTTTTTCCCAGATTGAAGGTTTGTGGCCACTTGGAATCAATTAAGTCATCAGCACCATTGTCCCAACATCATTTGCTCACTTTTTGTCTCTGTGTCACCCTTTGGTAATTCTCACAATATTTCAAACTTTTTCATTACTATTTTTATGGTGACCTGTGGTCAGTGATCTTTGATTTTACAATTGTAATTGTTTGGGGGCATCATGAATCACCTTTATATAAGGCAGCAAACTTAACTGAAAAATGTTGTATGTGTTCTGTCTGCTCCCCAGCCACTGTTTCCCCATCTGTCTCCCTATCCCCAAGATGCAACAACACTTCGCTTATGCCAATTACTTACCCTCAATGTCCTCCAAGTGTTTAAGTGAAAGGAAGAGTCCCTGCTCTCACATTAAATCAAATGCTAGAAATGATTAAGTTCGGTGAGTAAAGCGTGTCAAAGTCAAGACCAGCGAAAAGCTCTGCTCTTTTGCACCAAACAGTCTGGCAAGCTGTGAGCAGAAACAAAAAGTTCTTGAAGGAAATTAAAAGTGCTACTAGTGTGAACAAAAAAAATGATAAGAAAGTATAGCAGCCTTATTGTTGATGTGGAGAAACTTTTAGCGGCCGGATAGAAGATCAAACCAGCCACAACATTCTCTTACGCCAAAGCTAATCAAGAGCAAGGCCCTACATCCCCAGGACTTAGTTGAGTGTGTACATGAGTGTGATGATTGGAAACTAATCATAATGTGTATACAGAAATGCAAAGACCTAAAAATCACCATGGTAAGACTTTTTTATAAATTACAATAATTAAGAAAATGTAGTATTGGAACTAAAATAGATTGAAATAGATATATGCAAGGGGGTGGGGAGAGAAGGAGCCGGAAATAAGCATAAACGTATATAGAGGTATTTCATTTATGGCACTGAGGTACTGCTTAAAACAGTAGGGGAGGAACAATCATTTTGATTTATGGTGCTGGGGAATTTCTATATAAATATGAAAAAGTAAATGAACATAGACCCATAACATAAAAATCCAATCCGGATGTATCATAGTTATCAAAGTTCAAAATATAAAAGTCAAAGCAATAAGACTCTTAGAAAATAAATTGGAGTATTTTATTTCTTGATCTCTATGGTAGGTACGCAACACAGCTATGATTTTTTATACTTCTGTGTCTATATTATCCTTCAATTAAAAATGCCAATATGTGAATTACTCTAATTAGGCTAACTAGTTTGATGAAATGTTCTCTTTATTAATTATAATCTAAATGATTCCTTTAAGAAATGATTTTAATAATTACAATAAAAATACAATCTCAAACATATAGACATATAAAGGAAACTTGATATCTGGTCATATATTCTTACTTTTTTAAAATAAGATAAAAGGAGGCTGGAGAACTTCAAGTGCCTTCTAGGTCTCAGCATCAAGGACTCATCACTTTGAAATATTTCTTCCAAGTTCCCAAATTTCAGGATCTGCTTTCTTCCCTACTCCTAATGTAAAAGTAACTGCTTGATGTTACTCTTTTTCAGTTGAGGTCAATTTACATAGAGCAAAGGGAAAGCGTACAATTTGGTGAGTTTTGAAAAACGCGTACAACTATGCAACCATCACATCTATTAAAATATAAAAAAAAATTTAATTACCCCAGAAAGTTTTCTTACATGCCCTTTCAGGGCATCCTCTACCTCCATAGACAATCAATGTTGTAAATTTCTATGACCATGCATTAGTATTGCATGACTATAACCTTCTTATAACTAGCACTGAACAGTATATATACTTCTGTGTCTGATATTTTTATTGAAAATGAAGTTTTGTGGCATCCATGCTGTAGCATGTATCAGTATATAGTACAGTGTGTTTATTAATTCACCTATTGATGGACATTTGGGTCACTTACAGTTTGGGGCTATTATGAATAAAGTCACCTTTTATATATTTGGTACAAGTCTTTTTTATTGACATATTTTTATTTCTTTTGAGTGAATACCTAAGAGCAGAATTATGTCAAAAGGTAGGTATGTTTAATTTTATAAGAATACTCCAGAGAGTTTTTAAAGTGGTTTTATAATTTTATAATCTAGTGAGTAATATTTGATTCCACTTGTATAAAATACCCTGAATAGGTAAATCTGTAGAGATGAAAAAAAAGATTAGTAGTTGCTGGGATCTTAAGTAGGAAGGAATGGGGAGTGAAGACTGAAAGGTACAGGGTCTCCTTTGGGGTTGATGAAAATGTTCTCTAAGGAGATACAGAAGATAATTGCATGACATTGTACATGTACTAAATACCACTACATTTTACACTTTAGAATGATTAATTTTATGTTATGTGAATTTTACACTGGTAAAAAGAACTGATGACAGGAAACCCAAATAACCGTTGTATACTTGATGATTATTGTATATGTACATAACTGAAATGTTACTTATATTTCATTTATTCCCCTACTGGAAATTAGCTATACCTCTTTGTATTTTTATATCAGTTGCACTAAGAATTGCAATTTAAATTCTTAACTTATCAAAGTTTAAATATAATTAATATTGTACAACTCTATTTATAATGTTTTTAATGTACAACAGTAAATTTCAGTTTCCAATCTAAATATTTTTGTAGTTCGTGTCAAATTGCACTTCTACTTGTATTATAAATCCCACAACTTAGTATTGTTATTTTTACTTTAAACAGCCAATTATCTTTAAAGTGATAAAGAGAGAAAGTATTATCATATTTTATAGTTACCCACATATTTACAATTTCTGATGCCTTTGTTTCTTTTTTTATGCTTCACAAAATACTTTCTAGTTTTATTGAGACATTATTGATCTATAACATTGTATAAGTTTAAGATATACAACATAATGATTCAGTATAGATATATATTGCAAAGTGATTAACATAATTTTAGTTAAAGTCTATCACCGCTGCAGTTACTATTTTTTATGTTATGATGAGAAGTTTTGAGCTTACTTGACTTGCAACTTTCAAAAATATAATACAGTATCATTAACTATAATCATCATGCTGTACATTACATCCCCAGAACTTATTTATGTTACAACTGATAGTTTGTAGGTTTTGACCAACTTCAACCAATTCTTCCACCCCCAAATCCCACCTCTGGGAACAGACAATCAGTTCAGTGTTTCTATGAGTTTGACATCATGCAGTATTTGTCTTTCCTTGTCTAACATAATTCACTTAGCATAAAGCTCCAAAGGTCTATCCATGATATTGTAAGTAGCAGGATTCCATATCTTGGCTATCTCAGCAAAGTGGGAATAAAGGGACTATACCTCAATATAATAAAGGCCATATATGGCAAACCTATAGCCAACATCGTACTCAAAAGGCAAAAACTACAAGTGTTTCCCTTAAGATCAGGAACAAGACAAGGATGTCTACTTTCACCACTCTTATTCAACATAGTACTAGAAATGCTAGTCACAGCAATCAGACACGAAAAAGAAATAAAAGACATCCAAGTTGGAAAGGAATTAGTAAAACTGTTATATTTGCAAATGTCATGGTACTGTATATAGAGAGCCCTAAAGATTTCATCAAAAACCTACTAGAACTGATAAATGAATTTAGTAAAGTAGCAGAATACAAAAGAACTATTCAGAAATCAGTTGCATTTACACACACCTATAATAAACTATCAGAAAGGGAAACTAAGAAAACAATCCCATTCACAATTGCTTCAAAAATAATAAAATACCTAGGAATAAATTTAACCAAGTATGTAAAAGACCTGTACTCAGAGAATTATAAGGAACTGAAGAAAGAAACTGAAGAAGAAATAAATAAGTGGAAGCATGTACTATGTTCATGGACAGGAGGAATTAACATCATTAAAATGTCCATACCACCCAAAACAATCTACAGATCAACGCTATTCCTGTTAAGATACCAATGGTGTATTTCACAGAAATAAATGGAACAAATATTCCAAAATTTTATTTGGAAGCACAAAAGCTCCGAATACCCACAGCACTCTTGAGGAAGGACAAAGTTGGAGGAGTCATGCTACCTGATATCAAACTATACTACATGCCATAATCATCAAAACAGCATGTTACTGGCAGCATTATTTTTAAATAGCTGCAGTGATCATGGGGGTGCAGATATCTCTGCAGGGTAATTTTTATTTCTTTATACCCAAAAGTTGAATAGCTGGATCATATAGAAATCCTATTTGAATTTTTTGAGGCACTTCAGTACTGTTTTCCCTGGTTGATGTTCCAGTTTGCATTTTCACTGGCAATGTACAAGGGCTTCCTTTCCTCCACATCCTCTCAAGCACTTGCTAGTTCTCTCTCTCTTTTTTACAATAGCCATTCTAACAAGTGCCTGGATGGTTTTGATTTGTAATACCTTGATGGTCGGTGATTTTGAGCATCTTTTTATGTACCTGTTAGCCAGTTAAATACCTTCTTGGGAAAATGTCCGTTCAGGTCCTCTGTCCTTTTCTGTGCTATTGAGCTGTATGTGTCCTAATATATTTTAGTCATTGACCCCTTTCAGATGTGCGCTCTGCAAGTATTTTCTCCCATTCTGCAGGCTTCCTGTTCATTGATTTGATTGTTTCTATTGCTCTGCAGAAGCTTCTCAGTTTTATGATCTCCCACTTGTTTACTTTTAATTTTGTTGCTGTGCTTTTAGGTGTCATTTCCATAAAATCATTGCCACGTCAAGGAGCTTTTTCCCTATGTTTCCTTCTAGGTGTTTTACTATTTCATGTATTACATTTAAGTCATTAATCCATTTCAAGTAAATTTTTGTGAGTGGTGTAAGATATGGATCTAGTTTCATTCTTTTGCATGTAATTATTCAGTTTATAGAAGAGTCTGTCTTTCCTCCATTGAGTACCACTGGCTCCCTTGTCAAATATTAATTGGTCATATATGCATGCTCACTTCTTTCCTATAAATTATGTTTCATTGCTATGTGTGTATATTTATACAAATATCATAATGTTTTGATGACTATAACTTTGTAATATAATTTGAAAACAGGAAATTTGATGCCTTCAATTTTATTCTTATTTCTCAGGATTGTTTTGGCTATTTTGGGTCTCTTATGATTTCACATGACATTTATAATTTATTTTTCTATTTCTGAAAAAAATGCAATTCATATCTTGATTATTGAATTACCTTGATTTTGATAGTATGGACATTTTAACAATATTGATTCTTGCCCAGCCGAGCGTGGCTCAGGGGTTGAGCATCGACCTGGGATCCAGGCGATCAGGGTTTGATTCCCCATCAGGGCACATGCCCAGTTGTGGGCTTGCTCAGTGACTCTCTCATCATTGATGTTTCTGTCTCTCTCTCCCTCTCTCCTTTCCTCTCTCTGAAATCAATAAAGATATATTTTTTAAAAAAACACACGATATTGATTCTTCCAATCTGTGAATTTGAGATATCTTTCTGTTTGTGTCATCTTCAATTTTGTTAATCAATGTTCTATAGTTTTTAGAGCTCTTTCACTTCTTTAGCTATTAGATAATCTAGTTAGTTTACCTGGTCAAGCAGGGCTAGGAGCTATATTCAACAGTACATGGTTCTATGAATTTGTTTCCATCTCCATGTGAAGCAGCAGAACTGGTCATAGGGCTCAAATGGCTCATTGTTTGTGGATCCAAATTAGGCCAAAATGCACAATGAATTTCCTGACCACACAGGGTGACCAGTTTAGTTCTGCAGATTGGCAGAGCTGCTGACTGGGCGCTCTGCTTAATTGCCAGTGTAAGTAGGTTATAGGATGGGTTACATAGTTTCTCAAATGGTCTGTTCAGATTTCCTGGTTGGTCAGGGCTGGAGGCTCTCTCCAGCATTATATGGGGTGACAAATTAGCTTCCTTGCATGAGCAAGGTGGAAATACTTGTCCCAAGTTGGGTATGGCTCAGAGTATGAGGATACAAATTAAGCAGAACAATGCAGAAGTGAGCATTGAGTTTTCTGACCAGATGGGTCGACCAGTTTGGCTTCGTAGGTGGGCAAAGTCTCTGGCTGGGATTTCTGCTTAGATGATGTTGTGAAAAGCAACTTGACCAAGAGAGATAAGCATCAGCTTGAAAGCCCCACCCCCTTCTTCACCACAATTTGATCTCCAGTGGTCAAGCCCTGCAAAGTCCTTTATGGAATTCCTGTGAGGTGAGACTTGAGTGGGCCTCCTGGGAAGTGACTTCCAATGTTGAGGAGCTTGATTTCTACCTTGGGCTCTCTTTTTCCCACTGGAGAAACCATAGGCTAAAGGGGCCTGCTTTTGTGGCACTCGGCTAGCCTGGGAATGGGTGATGCAGTCTGAGTGTAACCATTCCTCTTCCCCTTACCCTTCTAGTGTGTCTCTTTTGCTCTGTGTGTGTGTGTGTGTGTGTGTGTGTGTGTGTGTGTGTGTGTGGTGGGGGGGCGTGTTCAGGGGACAGTGTTGCTTCAGCCTCACCCCTGTGTTCTGGGATTTTCATAATGGTGGCTTGTTTATGGATAGTTGCCAGGTGGTCTTCTTGTGACGGGGACTGAAGTTGAGAATGACCTATGTTGCCATCTGGATGACATCACCCTCTTTCTTCTTTCTTGTAGACCCAAGTTTTCACAACGTTTTCTACATAATGAAAAAAGTTGATTGTTATATTTCATTTACTGAAATGCAATCTGACTGGCACATTTTTATATTTAGCCTATATGTGAAGTTAAGCGCAAAATGATTTAGGAAAAAGTAGATGGTGAGAAATGAGGCTCGAGAAGTAGGAGAAGAGATATATTAAAAGTAAGGATTTATACTATGCTAGGGAATTTGAAGTTCTCACATGTGTGTGATGGCGGAGCCTATAAATGTTTTTACTCATGATCAGTTTTTAAATAGTTGATAATTATCTTAAGAGACCGTCACAGGGTGGACTTCTGATTCACTCACCTATGAAATGTGTGACTTTTAGTAAGTTATGGCCCTTCTATAGACTTTAGTCTCTTATTTGGTAAAATAGTGGTAATATACAATTAAATACATTGTTAATATTAGTGAACCATTAACATCAGGTAATGTCATATTGCATATATCTCATATACACTGATAATTTTCCTTCAAACAAAAAATGATTTACTGTGTGACTGTTCCAGGAAATGCATTTATATTTGAGATCATTCTCTACATAATCAAAGGAAAGCCTGATGTCACTGCAGGGATTTCAGTCATCACCTTTGCCAGGAAGGGCAGTGTAAGTGCAAGAGAGAGTGCTCTAGGAGGACCAGCGTGTGTCCGCACCTCTATCAATAATAATTTTGTCTTCACATAGCTTAAGGGTTATGGATGACTTTACTTAACTGCCAAAAATTTGGAGGCATAAATAAGCTACATAAAATAAAAAGGTTATTCTTTAGTTTAGAAATTCATGGATTAGAATCAAACATTGCTTAGCTTTATAAGGAGGAAGGTTTACAAATTTGAAAAACATTTATTTTGTGAGTATATGTAAAACACCTAGCTCTAATACATGGCATATTGTAGGTATTTCATAATTTTATTTCATTTGTTTATTATTAAATTTATTGTGGCTACATTGGTTAATAAGATTATATAGGTTTCAGGTGTACATTTCCATGATACGTGACCTGCATATTACATTGTGTGCCCACCACCCAATGTCAAATCATCTTCTGTCACCATGTATTTGACCCCTTTACCCTTTACTGACACCCCTTGCCCTCTGGTAACCACCAGGCTGTTGTCTGTGTCTATAAGTTTTTGTCTGTTTGTTTTTCTTGTTTGTTCATTTGTTGCTTTCAGTTTTACATCTCACATAGGAGTGAAATCCTATGGTTCTGACTTTTTCTGTCTGATTTATTTTGCTTAGCATGATATTCTCAAGGTCTGTCCATGTTGTTGCAAATGGCAGTATTTCATGTTTTTTTATGACTAAGTAGTGTTCCTATTTAACCCATATACAAAAAATAACTCAAAATGGATCAAAGACTTAAGTTTAAGACCTGAAACAATAAATCACACAGAAGAAAACATAGATACTAAACTTATGGATCTTGGTCTTAGAGAAGATTTTATGAATTTTCAATCCCAAAGGCAAGGGAAAGAAGGCAAACATAAAAATAAAGAAGGCTAATTAAACTAAAAAGCTTCTGCACAGCAACAGAAACGGACAACAAAACAAAGGCAGCCAACCGAATGGGAGGAGGTATTTGCAAACAATAGCTTCAACGCGGGGCTAATATCTAAAATAAGTAAAGAACTCACACAACTCAGCACCAAACAGACAGACAATTCACTTAAAAAATGAGCAGTGAACCCGAACAGACGCTTCTTCCACATGGCCAACGGACATATGAAAAGATGCTCGTTACTAGCTATTAGTGAAATGCTGCTTCACACCTGTTAGAATAGCTATTATCAATATAATTTTAAGAGAATAGAAACTTAAATACGAAGAACTTGCAAGTTATAACTTCTGATAACAACCCCTTTGCATGTGTGTGGAGGTGGGTGAAGAGGGTTCACTTTCAAGCAATGCAGCTCCACATGACCAAGTCAGTATATCAGAGGGTGTGTTATTAAATACCCTGCTATACAAAGGAATAAAATTAACTTTGCACTACAGCGTTCCTTCTGAACTTGTGTATTTGCTGGAAGAAATCAGTGTTACTTTTTGAATAAAAAGTGATTTTATTTTTCATATTCCACCAAGTTTGCATCCTCAGGGAAATTAAGGAGATACTGACATTTTTTTCCTTATGTAAATTTATGTCACCAAACATAAATTATTTCCAAGTTAACAGTAATATTAGCCTTTGTTAGTTTGCATCTTTGGAGACCAGTAGAGTAAGCATAGCAGTTAATTTTGGATATGATGCAGTCAATTCTTAATGTTCGCTTATGAGTGCTTGATTTAGTTTTAATTCCCAAGTGAGCTATTGTTCATAAGTAAATTAATAAGTAGGGATAGATATAGATGATAGATTATATGATAGATGATGATAGATAGATAGATGATGATAGATAGATAGATAGATAGATAGATAGATAGATAGATAGATAGATGATAGATAGATGATAGATAGATAGATAGATGATAGATAGATAGATAGATAGATAGATGATAGATAGATAGATAGATAGATAGATAGATAGATAGATAGATAGATAGATGATAGATAGATAGATAGATAGATAGATAGATAGATAGATGATAGATAGATGATGATGATGATGATGAAGATAGATAGATAGATAGATAGATAGATAGATAGATAGATGATAGATAGATAGATGATAGATAGATAGATAGATAGATAGATAGATAGATAGATAGATAGATAGATGATAGATAGATAGATGATAGATAGATAGATAGATAGATAGATAGATAGATAGATAGATAGATAGATATAGATAGATAGATGATATTCCAAATGTAAATTCAGTATTATATATTTCTTTTTAGACTCAGTAGGTTGATAAATCAGTGGGTTTGGTTTCTCTTGAAGGGCAAAGACTACAAGTCAGATTTTCTGGAAATTTGTGTTTCTTCAATAAAATGACAAATATCCCCCATGGAAATCATCTTTCCCCTGGCTCAGCCTGGTAACTTGTTTATCGTATGATTTATCATCACTATGCATACTGTGAAAATTGTATTAAATAGCTTTGCAAATTGTAATGCAAAAATGCAAATATTTGCTGTAATTAATATGGCACAATTTTCCCTGCAAAAAAAAAAAAATTATGGCAGTATTTCAGACCTCAAAAGCACTGTAGATCCCTATCCTAGAGGCGTCTTTCCTCTCCTCCCTCGGGTCCTTTCCTTCCTTTCTTATTTCTTCTCCTTCTACCTGTCCCTTCCTCTATCCCTTGTTTTTAATTTTTTCCTATCTCTCCCTCTCTTTCTGTATTTTTCCCACTGGGCCAGGCTTTGGATATACAACAATAAATGAAACATAGTCCCTGTCCTCAGGCAAGCACCAAATTTATCTTTTTAAAAATTGAAAGAAAAAAAGAAAGTTTACAACTACAAGCCCACCTCTGTTGCTCAACCCACTGCTATAAATTGCTGCAGATTTACCTGTTTCACCTTAATTAGCCTCCACATTACAGACTGCCCACTCTAGAATCTCACCTACTTTCTCCTAAAATCTAAAATACTGTGTGTGTGCATGTGTATCCCTCTACTCACAAATCTTTAATGGCTTCTTACTACTTAAAAAAGGTTATAATTTTTATGTGATAAAAATTACCCACATTTTGATCTCTAAGACTCTTCTCCACTAAAGGACACCAGAGCAGAGAGCATTTGGCAGCGCTAGAAAGTATGGAAGTGCTCAAAGAACAAACCAACGGGAGCATGTACCAGGACACAGAAGCCTAATAAGCAAAATAAACTGACAAACAAACTAAACCAGAAGCGTGGAGGCACCGGACAGACTGACAGCTGTCAGAGGGGAGAGGGTTTGGGGGACTAGATGAAAGAAAGTAAAGGGATTAAGCAAAAAAACCTTACATATATTTAACACATAGACACACAACAGTGTGGTGAAGGCCAGGGGAGGGGGGATCTAGTTGGAGGCGGGCAAAGAGGGGGGAAATGGGGCATCTGTAATAATATCAACAATTAAAAACACAAAAAAGTCACAGAAGTCACTCACTTGAAAGCGCTTATAAACACCAAAGCTGAAACAATTGGAGCAACCAAATAAATAACATAGTACTGCATTATACCCAAAGTATAAAAAAATCCATATGTCCATATGATGTAAATAAATGATTAAGTGAGTAAGTAATGAAGACTAGAGACATTTTCTGGACAGAGGGATTCCAGATAATTTATGTAGCTACTGCTCCCTCCAGGAGATAAAACATTACTGCCTGCCCCTAAGTGTTGGCCGCAGAAATAAACCTTCCAAAGAGGACAGGAAGGAAAGGCAGGATCAGAGCAGCTTTGCAGTGGAGAAACTTCACAGAAACCACTCAGCCCGACTACCAGGGTCGACATCAGCAGCGGTGAGTCATTTGACAACCAGTGTGCATCCCCAACATGAGCTCATGAGAAGGGCACCGCACCCCTGTGGTCTCCCTTCCAAAACCCATAGCCCTCTTCTAACCCCCCGAAAATCATCCGAATCATTCAACAAGTTGAGTGATAATCTACAAAATATCTGACAGGTATTGCTCAAAATTGTAGTCATCAAAAACAAAGGAAAGTCTGACAAACTGTTACATTCAAGAGTAGCTTAGCCCGGCCGGGCGTGGCTCAGGGGTTCAGCATTGACCTAGGACCCAGGAGATCGAGGTTCGATTCCCGGTCAGGGCACAGGCCCGGGCTGCGGGCTCCATGCCCAGTCGGGGGCCTGCAGGAGGCAGCCGGTCAGTGACTCTCTCGTCATTGATGTTTCTGCCTCTCTCTCCCCCTCTCCCTTCCTCTCTCTGAAATCAATAAAGGTATATTAAAATAAAAATTTTAAAAAAGGTAGCTTAAGGAGACACAGAAACTAAACGTAATGTGGTATCCAGTAAAAAGACAGTTGGTAAAAACTAAGGAAACCTGAATAAAGTGAGGACTTGGTTAAAAAAAATTCTTATAACTGCTTTGGAGTGAGCTCAATTCTAAACTTTTTTATAAATGCATGAAGCATATTTAAATACAAATGTGAGTTTTATAGAGAGGGAACTCTGTTCCACACATCGTCCTCTACTTTGCACTTCTCACCGGAGCGCGTGTTCACACCCACGTGTACACTGGGCATCGCTCCATCCCGAGTGAAGCCGTTTCTTCTTCCTCCCACGACCTCCCCGCAGCAGGTGCCTGTGCCGCTCCTACCCTCACCCACTGCCCCTGTTAATAAACAACCTACGCTTTTCTCCATGCTCTTATAAATATACATACAACAAAAATAGATGTCTGTAAAACACATATAAGAGCTCTTTTGTAGTTTTGGTTA
This sequence comes from Miniopterus natalensis, assembly GCF_054644295.1. NCBI lineage: Eukaryota > Metazoa > Chordata > Mammalia > Chiroptera > Miniopteridae > Miniopterus > Miniopterus natalensis. The sequence continues at coordinate 77,849,473 of NC_142088.1, read as the reverse complement.
GCATTAGCTTTACAAAATAAAGTTTTATAGTAAATTACTCCTGTATATATACATTTACATTACTCAATAATACACCATGAAAATTTCTCCAAGTAAGCTGGTTGCATAGTAGCAGTTGCATAATACGATTTGGTATAGATATCCAAAATCTAGTTAATCATTTAATGAACACTGACTTTATCACTAGTAATTTGATTCTACAAATACTGCTATAATAAATATAGCCATATATTGATATATTCTAATGTAATAGCACATTTATTTCCATGAGACAGATCTCTAAAACTGAGTGCTCAAGAAATTTACACATAATTTTAATGTTAATAATTTTTTTTCCTAAACCACTTTCCAAAAGTGTTGTAATGATTCGTATGTCTATCAACAATGGAAAGGTCTTACCAATTTTCCCACTGTGATAGATTAAAAGTGATAACTCATTCTTAACTTAGTTTTCATTTCCCTGATTCTTAATGAATCTGAGTCTCTTGTTACCAACATTCTGGTTATTTGAATTTTCTCTATATGCTTAGTCATAGAGGTACACTAATTTCCTACTGAACTGATGATCTTTTCTTTATCATTTAAAAAAGTTTATGAAGCCCTGGCCAGTGTGACTCATTTGGTTGGAGCATAGTTCCAGGTACTGAAAGGCTGCGGGTTAAATTTCTGGTCAGGGCACATACCTAGATTTCGAGCTCAGTCCCCGGTGGGAGCAACTAATAGATGTTTCTCTCACACATCGATCTCTCTCTCTCTCTCTCCCTTCCTCCCTCTTTAAAATCAGTAAAAACATATCCTCCAGTGAGGATTAAAAAGAAAAGTTTGTTAACATTTATGGATATTAATTTTATGGTTTCATAATGCATATTGCGCAATCCCTTGATGCATGACAAATCACCCCAAAACGAAGGCCTTAAAGTTTGGGTGTAGGTGAGGATCCTTATGGGATCCTCCAGAGTGACTCCCAGGAGATCTGTGAGCTCAAAGGACGTGCTGTCTTTCCCTACACGCCCAATAAGCAGGAAAGGAAAGCCAGGGGCTGGATAGCCGCGGTGGGGCTCCCCCATCCTGAATGGAGCGGCTGAAATCCAGCCTCACAGGGTGTCGCTTTAGTCCAGGCCCGGGGCCTGTCCCTTGACCGAGTCCGTGTCTGAGCCGCGGGGCCGGCTCCTGGGCTGTCATTCTCCAGAGCCTTAAACTCCAGCCTCTGAGGAGTCTTCCTGTGGGTATGAAAGAGGCCACATTCCCACTGTTTTCTTAGCCCGTTTCTTTCTCCAGGAAGGAAAGAGGCCAGGGGCTTACTTTGCACAGCCTCTGTTTCTTTCCCTTTAAACTGACACGACTCTATTGGAAAGTAGGAAGGCCTCTACCTATCCGATTATGTTCCATTCCTTGAGACGAAAGTTATATCGGCAATTTCTTCTTAACAGTCCTCTCTGCGCTGTGGGCACGCCAGGCTGCTATAGAGACGTCGCCCTGAAGATTCACAGAACTCTTTGGTCTACTGAGTGCATCTACTCAGCGCCGCCTTAAATCTCCCTGAGATCTCAGCAAAGGGCCATAGTCTTGATTTGGTATTTCTTATAAGGCTGTTTCTTACTTTGAGAATCTTTATGTCAGCTGGATAGAGTGAAAATAACACATGTTTTCCAATCCAGGGAGCCTTCAGCCTTCTGTACTGTTTCTACGTTCTACTGGGAAAACAAACATTTTTTCCTCTAGTTCACCCCTTCCCTGCACTGCTGTGCTCTCCCCATCCGAAAGAACTCAACGACGGCAGCATCCAGCTTAGAGATCTCCTCAGCCAGATACACAAGTTCATTAGGTCTGTTTTTTACTGTCTAAGTTACAATAAATGACGATTTTCCATTTGTCCCGTCATTATATAGCATTAGTCACCCGCTGTCCTTCCCCCAGAGCAGCATGAGCGCTGCTTTTCTGAACTCTGTGCAGCATCTTGTCTCAAGGTTGATGCTTCAGGCTATGAACGTTTGTTCACCATATGTCATCACTTTCTGTAGAAGATACTTACTGTGGCAGAATAAAGCAGGCCTTCAAATTTTTTAAATTCATTCATGATTTTGAGGGCCTGCTATTGGGATGAACTCACCTGGCTTTTCATTTTTGTCGGCCTTCTCTGGGGTTACTCGGGTGGCTGCAGTCTGCAGGTGGCTCAACCGGGACTAAGGCTTCTAGGATGGGTTCCGTGTGTCTGTCCCTTGATGTGGCTGGCCCATCATTGACAAGGAGACTAGCTTGGGCTGCTCCACAGGGCAATCAGAGGATACAAAGTTAAAATATAAACAAACAGAAAGAACACAATACATGTTAGGAGGTGATAATTATGCTTGGTAACTTGTTTGTGGTGGTGGCACCATGCACCATGGCTGTATGCGTAAGTCCAAACTCAAGATGAGTATATGATATGGTATCATTAAAATAAAATTGTGTAATTATTTTGTATGTCAATTATACCCCAGGAAAGGTAGGGGTGGGAAAAGAAGACTCTAAGCCTTTGGTACGTACTCTAGGGGCTGATATTGATATGAGCAATTAGTACATTTTCCAAACTTGAACCTTTTAGTTGTTTTTTACCTCTATGGGTTTTTGTCCCCTTTCTAGCTCAGCTATGAGATCAAGAGATGTTTTAATATGTATCAGTATTATTTAGTGTTTTTACCTAGTCTTCCATGTCATCAGAAATAATGCATATATAGTTATATATATAATAAATCACAGCTTTTATTTACAAAAGCAATGAGATTTTGTGCTTCCAGGCCTCTTTTTGTGTTGACTCAGAAGCCTCACAAGGTCCCATCTTCATTTTATTGATAAGAAAGCAGAAAAGCCACATTGAAAACAAAGGGAGAAATTTGTGGCGATTTTTACAATCTACTGCACATTATTCTTAAATGTATTCTTATATGACAATTGTGTGCTTTTATAATGCTGTCATCTGTATTTCTATTATTTCTATACAGCCATGTGCACCTTTTTCTTCGCCAGGTGCCAGGTGGCCCGTCTCGGTTCCGAAGTTCTCCCTGCACTCGGGTTGTTGCGTAGTCTCCCAGATTTCCTTTATCACAGCGGTCTTTGACTCATCTCAGATTTACTTTCGTAATTGCTATAAGATGAAGATATTCTTTATTCACGTCTAGCTGCATTGTCAGCTGCACTGGTGATGTTTGTATATTTTTCTTTACTGAATTGAAATTTCACCTTTATTGTATGATAATTTTACAATACACTGGAAACTATAGATGCTCTTTTCTCTTCCATTGATGTATTAGTCTGCTCGGGCTGCCATAACAAAGCCCCACGGACTGGGTGGCTTACGTGGCACAAATTTATTTTCTCCCATTTTGGAATCCAGCAGCCAGGGATCAGGTCTGTTGGCCGGGTCAGTTTCTCCTAAGGCTTCTTCCCTTGCTCCTCAAGTGCCCACCTTTTTGCTGTGTTCTCTCCTTTCTGAAGGCACCCATGACTGTTTCTGTGTATTCAAATTTCTTTTTCTCATAAGGACACCTGTCACTAAATTAGGGCCCACCCCAGAGGCTTCCTTTTACCTTGATCACCTCTTTAAATGCCCTGTCTCCAAAAACAGTTACATCTTGAGGTATAGCCAGCGGGGCTCCAACGTATGAAGCAGCTCAGCTCACATCCCTGGATCCTGTTTTCAGTTTTGATACTAACACTTTATTCATTTTATTAGAACAGGGTTATAATATGCACATTAACAAATAAGACCAGCTCCTCTTCAGTATACATTCAAACTTATCTTGACAATGTTATAGCCTAGATTCCTCTCGGTGAATTTTAAAATAATTTTATCCAATTAATAACAACTAAAAATATGAATTTGAATTTGAATTGTATTAAATGCATTTAATTGTGAGGTAATTTATATTTATGGTCATATTTCTTCCCATCCAGTAATATATACCTTATTTATATCTTGTTAATTTACTTTCATAAATTGAAAGTTTGTATAGTTTCTTCAAATAAGTTTTCGGCTTACTATAGACATATCGATAAGTTTATGTTAGACAGCATAGCAAGACATTGTTATATAACACATCTAGAAGTAGGACATCACTTCCTCAGACCAATAAAAGGTGTCAACAAAATATCTATAGCTGGCATCAGACTTAAAGGACAGAACAGGCAAGAATATTCCCTCAGTACCCCTATTCTGCATTGCACTGGCAGTCTTTCTCAGTGCACTAGCACAGGGAAAGTGAGTAAAATCCAAAGGAAAATAAATAAATCTGTCTTTATTCAGAGACAACATGACTATATACATAGAAAATCCCAAGGGCTCTAAGCAAAGTTAAAAACAAAAACCTCCTAAAACTATTGAGTGAGTTTAGGGAGTTCAGTAAGGTCACAGGATATTAGGTCAGCTCACAAACTTAAAAAATAATAATCTTAGAAAAATATGCCGGAGTCTAGAGTTTTGTAAACTGTCTTTTCCACAGCTCTATACCTCCTCATTTCCACCCCTGATTTGGAACAGGAATCTTCTATTCCTTCCACCCTCTTTCTCTGACCTCTCCTTGCATCCCTAACCTCCACCCCAAACTCCTTTAGCCTCCCTCAGGTTAAAAACACAACAAACTTCCATGCACGTGAATGGACAAAGGTAGAGGGGGACATGGCAGAGGAAGGGGGTAGTTAAGGAGAGGTTGAGTGTTTTCTTTCCTAACATTGGCTAGTAAAAATGCTCTACTTAAAGTGAAAAAAGGGAAGGCAAGGGGAAGAGGAAGGGAAAGGAAAAGAGGAAGGAAAGGAGGAAGGGAAGGGAAGGGAAGGGAAGGGAAGGGAAGGGAAGGGAAGGGAAGGGAAGGGAAGGGAAGGGAAGGGAAGGGAAGGGAAGGGAAGGGAAGGGAAGGGAAGGGAAGGGAAGGGAAGGGAAGGGAAGGGAAGGGAAGGGAAGGGAAGGGCAGTGGACAGGGTTTGGCCTGAAAGTTGTAGTTTCCCAACCTAGAGAAACACAAAAACTTACACAAGTTTATAGAATTTTTTTTTTAATCCCAAAAAAACAAACAAAGCAAATGTCTTTTGATCTCTGAATGGATAAATAAACTGTGGTATATCCATACACTGGAAGAAACTGTTACCACGTACAGCAACTTGGATGATTCCCAAAGGCATTTTACTGAGTGAAACTGGTCTCAAAAGTTTAAGTGCTGTAATTTCATTTACATGACCTTGAAAAGACAAAACTGTAGTGATGGAGAAAATATCCATGAATGCCATGGGTTAAGAATGGGAATGGTGTGGCTTTAAATGGTGAGCATGAGAGAGGACTTTGGGGTGGTGCATAAGTCTGTATCCTGGTACTGGTGGTGGTAACTCAAATCTATACATGTGTTTAAATGCATAGAACTGTAGACCAAAACATCAATTTAAAAATTAACTTATAAAAAACATCATTTCACAAGTCAGCATAGATTCAAAGTGAGCATGACTAGACTCTCTTTCAATGGAAATAACAATTAAGAATTTGAAACCATCTAAATTTATCACGATCACGTAGATTTCCATATACATACATGCACATTCCCCACCTCCTCTCCCTTGTTCAAGTTTGCTGTTTGGTTTGTGATCCTTTACATTGTTTTAAAATGTGATAACTAGGTCTAAATTAATGTATAACCTCACTGAAACGGGAATAAAAAATTTCCATATTTTAGCTTATCTTGCTACTGTTTAATGTTAAGAAAATTATTTCATTTCACTGGATCTAAAATTCCTTATTTGTAAAACCAGTTTATTGCAATAGGAATCGCTTCTTAAATCTAAGAGCCTGCATCTGATTTCATCACCTATCACAAAAGCGTTGAATAGAAATAATTGGTTTAGCAGTAACAGTATGTTTAGAAAAAATGTACCCACGCATTTGAATACATTTTTTTTGGAGTAAATCATATTATAGTTTAAAATTGTGACATTTTTAAGGAAAGTGTCCATTTTATTTTGTGCTCATTGATATTAGTGTAGAATATCTGGAAGGGAAAAAGTTGATTTACTCTCCCATCAGCACATGCTTGGATTAGGCACAACAAATTTTTTTTAATGTTTATTTATAAAATTACTTTTGTTTTTACAATTACTGTTTTCCATCAAAACAATAGTTTACAAAGGCTAATTAGGTCAGCTCTTTTGACCCCAACCTATTAAGTGCAGTTAGGTCAGGCATTTGTAATGTAATTAGAATCATTTATCAAGTCTGCACTTCACTCAGGAATCCCTGACATCCTGGTAAATCTGTTATTGTTTTAGTTTTCATATATCAAATTTAACTGTTTTTTAATGTACAGTTCAAGTGGTTTTGACAAATGTATGGTATTCACTACCCCAGTACCATAAAGATTAGTTACTTCACTCTAAAATTTCCTTTTACATTCACTTGGCTGTCAACAGCACTACTCCTCCACTCTGTCAGTTACTGATGTTTCCTATCCACATACATTTCCAGTTCCAAACCATCATGACTGGAATCATAGACTGTGTAGCCTATTTGTCTAGCTTCTTTCTCTTAGCAAAATACCTTTAAGACCCACCCATCTTACTGCATGAACCAATGGTCCCTTCCTTCTTGTAGTCGAATAGTGTTCCATTGTAGGACTATACCACAGTTTGTTCACCCATTTCCTGGCTGAAACCACTGAAGAACATCTTGGTTGCTTCTGTTTTTTCATTTAATTTAGTTTAATTTAATTTAACTTAATTTATTGGAGTGACATTGCTTAATAAGATTGTATAGATTTCAAGTGCACAGTCCTAAGATACATGATCTGTGCGTTGCATTGTGTGCCCAGAGTCAAATCTTCTGTCACCACGTATTTGCCCCTTTACCCCTTACAGCTCACCCTCCCCTCTGGTGACCACCACACTGTTGTCTGTGTCTGTGAGCTTTTGTTTGTTTTTTCTTCTTTGTTCATTTGTTGTTTTTATTTTTTTTTTCATTTATTCAGAAACTTTATTTTGTATTATTTTGTAATTTATCTTTATTGTTGAAAGTATTACAGATGTTCCCGCTTTTCCCCCCATTGATCCCTTCCACCTGGCATCCCTCACCCCCAGGCCTTCCTCATACCAATGTCTGTGTCCATAGGTTATGCATATAAGCATATAAATTCTTTAATTAATCTCTCCTCACCCAATCCTCCAACCCTGCCTTCCCTCTGAGATCCCTCAGCCTGTTCCATGCATCTATATCTCTGGATTTATTTTGTTCATCGGTTTATTTTGTTCATTATATTCCACATATAAGTGAGATCATGTGATACTTTTCTTTCTCTGACTGGCTTATTTTGCTTAGCATCAAACTTTCCAGTTCCCTCCATGCTGTCCCAAAGGGTAAGAGACCCTTCTTTTTTATAGCTGCATAGTATTCCATGGTGTAAATGTCCCACAGCTTTTTTATCCCCTCATCTACTGGTGGGCATTTGGGCTATTTCCAGGTCTTACCTATTGTAAAGTGTGCTTCTGTGAACATAGGGGTGCATAAGTTCTTTCTGATTAGTGTTTCAGGATTCTTAGGATACATCCCTAGAAGCGGGATCACTGGGTCAAATGGCAGTTCAGTTTTTAATTTTCAGAAGAAACTACGCACTGTTTTCCATAGTGGCTGCACCCGTCTGCATTCCCACCAGCAGTGCACCAGGGTTCCCCTTTCTCCACACCCTCGCCAGCACTTGTCATTTGTTTATTTGTTGATGGAGCCATTCTGACAGGTGTGAAGTGACACCTCATTGTGGTTTTAATTTGCATCTTTCTGATGATTTTGTCTCTTGGCCATCTGTATGTCCTCTTTGGAAAAGTGTTTATTTAGGTCCTTTGCCCACTTTGTAATTGGATTGTTTGTCTTCCTTTTGAGTTTTATGAGTTCCTTATATACTTTGGATATTAACCCTTTATCAGATGTGTCATTGGCAAATATATTCTCCTGTACAGTGGGCTCCTGTTTTGTTTTGTTGGTGGTTTCTTTTGCTATACAGAAGCTTTTTTATTTTGACACAGTTTCATTTGTTTATTTTCTCCTTTGTTTCTCTTGCCCTAGAAAATGTATTGGCAAACATATTGCTAGGAGAGATGTCTGAGATATTGCTGCTTATGTTTTATTCTAGGATTTTTATGGTTTCATGCCCTACATTTAAGCCTTTTATCCATTTTGAGTTTATTTTTGTGTATGGTGTGAGTTGGTGATCTAGTTTCATTATTTGCATGTACCTGTCCAATTGTCCCAGCACCATTTATTGAAGAGACTGTTTTTACTCCATGGTATGTTCTTGCCTCCTTTGTCAAATATTAATTGAGGGTATTGGCTAGGGTCGATTTCTACATTTTCTGTTCTTGTTGTGATGCCAGTAGCAGGCTGTTTTTATTACAGTGGTTTTGTAGTATAACTTGATATCTGGTATTGTGACCCCTCCAACTTTGCTTCTTTTTCAAGATTGCTGTGGCTATTCAAGGTCTTTTTTGGTTCCGTATAAATTTTTGAAGTGCTTGTTCTAGATCTGTGAAATATGCTGTTGATATTTTAAGAGGAATTGCATGGAATTTATAGATTTCTTGGGGTAGTATGGACATTTTAATGATGTTAATTCTTCCAATCTATGAACACGGTATATTCTTCAACTTGTTTATATTTTCCTCTGTCTCTTTTTGCAATGTTCTGGAGTTTTCTGAGTACAGGTCTTTTACCTCTTTGGTTAAGTTTATTCCTAAGTATCTTAATTTTTTTGTTGCAATGGTAAATGGAATTTTTTTTTACTTTCCCTTTCTGAGAGTACATTACTGGTATATAAAAATTCCATCGATATCTGGGTATTAATTTTGTATCTTGCTACCTTGCCAAATTCATTTATTAAATCTAGTAGTTTTTTGGTGGAGTCTTTAGGATTTTCTATGTACAATATCATGTCACCTGCAAATAATGACAGTTTTACTTTCTCCTTTCCAATTTGGATGCCTTTCATGTTTTTTTCTTGTCAGTTGGTGTGGCTAGGACTTCAGTATTATGTTGAATAAGAGTGATGAAAGTGGACATCCCTATCTTGTTCCTGTTCTTAAGGCAAATGCTTTTAGTTTTTGCCCATTGAGTATGATGATGACTGCAGGTTTGTCATGTATGGCCTTTATTATGTTGAGAAATGATCTCTCTATTCCCACTTTGCTGAGAGTTTTTATCAAAAATGGGTGTTGGATTTTAGCAAATGCTTTTTCTGCATCTATTGATATGATCATGTGATTTTTGTCTTTCAATTTGTTCATGTGATGTATCACATTTATTGATTTGCAAATATTGTAACAGCCTTGCATCCCTGGAATAAATTCCACTTGGTCATGGTGTATGATCTTTTGAACATATTGCTGAATTCGATTTGTTGAGGATTTTATATTTTATTTGTTAATATTTTGTTGAAGATTTTATCATCTATGTTCATTGGGGATACTGCCTTGTAATTCTCTTTCTTTGTAGTGCCTTTATCTGTTTTTGGAATTAGGCTAATGCTGGCCACATAAAAAGAGTTTGGAAGTGTTCCTTCTTCTTGGATTTTTCTGGAGTAGTTTGAGGAGGATAGGTGTAAGTTCTTCTTTGAATGTTTGGTAAAACTCCCCTGTGAAGCTATCTGCATCAGGGCTTTTGTGTGCCGGGAGCTCTTTGATTACTGCTTCAACTTCATCAGCAGTTTCAGCTTCTTCAGGTTTTCTGACTCTTCCTAATTGAGTTTTGGAAGAGTGTATTTTTCTAGGAATTTGTCCATTTCATCCAGGTCATCCTGCTTGGTGGTGCATAGTTGTTCACAGTATTTTCTTACAATCCTTTGTATTTCTGTTGGTTCAGTTGTTATTTCACCTCTTTTGTCTCTGATTTTGTTTATTTGGGTCATCTCTCTTTGTGTCTTGGTGAGGCTGGCTAAAGGTTCATCAATCTTATTTATCTTTTTTAAAAAACAGCTCTTGGTGTCATTGATCTTTTGTATTGTTTTTTTAGTCTCTGTCATTTATTTTTGCTCTGATCTTTATTATTTCCTTCCTTCTACTCACTCTAGGCTGTTTTTGTTGTTCTCTTTCTAAGTCTTTAAGATGTAGTGTTAGATAGTTTATTAGAAGTTTTTCTTGTTTTTTGAGGGAGGCCTGTAATGCTATGAACTTTCTTCTCAGGACTGCTTTCATTGTGTCCCATAGATTTTGGGTGGTTATGTGTTCATTTTCATTTGTTTCCAGGAAGTTTTTTATTTCTTCCTCTTTGGTAACCCATTCATTGTTTAATAACTATTCATTATTTAATGCTATTTAGCCTCAATGAGTTTGAATTTTTTTTAGCATTTTTATTGTAGTTGATTTCTAATTTCATGCCATTGTGGTCTGAGAAGATGCTTGATATGATTTTAATCTTCTTGAACTTATAGAGACTTGTTTTGTGTCCTAACATGTAGTCTATCTTTGAGAATGTCCCATGTGCACTTGAGAAGAATGTATATCCTGCAGCTTTGGGATGGAATGTTCTGTAAATGTCAATTAAATCCATCAGATCCAGTGTGTCATTTAGGGTCACTGTTTCTTTGTTGATTTTTTGTCTGGGAGACCTATCCAGTGAAATCAGAGAGGTGTTAAATTCCCCTAGTAAGACTGCATTGTTGTTGATCTCTCCCTTAAAGTCCTTTAGACGTTTTTTTATAAATTTATGTGCTCCTATATTGGGTGCATATATGTTTATCGGGGTTATAGCCTCTTGTTGGCTTGAACCCTTTAGTGTTGTGTAGTGACCTTTTTTGTCTCTTGCTATGGTCTTCACTTGGAAGTCTATTTTTCAGATATGAGTATTGTTAACCCAGCTTTTTTTTTCATTTCCATTTGTATGGAAAATTTTTTTCCATCTCTTCACTCTCATTCTGTGTGAGTCGTTTATTCTGAGGTGGATCTTTTGTAGACAGCTTATATATAGGTCATGTTTTCTTATCCACTCAGCTACTCTATGTACTTTTATTGGAGCATTTAAACCATTTATACTTAAGGTTATTATTGATAGACATTTATCTATTGCCATTTTATTTCTTTATGCCTATGTTTCTCTCTCTCTTTAATTCTACTTTTAATTACAGCAGCCCCTTTAACATTTCTTGCAATGCTGGTTTGGTGGTGATAAACTCCTTTAGCCTTTTCTTAATTTTTTTGTCTGGGAAGCTTTTTATTTCACCATCTATTTTGAATGATAGCCTTCCTGGATAGAGTAGTCTTGGTTTCAAATACTTGCTTTTCACTACCTTGAGTACTTTATACCATTTTTCTTCTGACCTGTAGAGTTTCTGATGACAAATCTGCTGACAGCTTTATGGGAGCTCCTTTGTAGGTAACAGATTGCTTTTCTCTTGCTGTCTTTAAGATTCTCTCTTTGTATTGAATTTTTGGCATTTTAATTATGATGTGTCTGGGCATGGGCCTCTTTGGGTTCTTGCTTGGGACTCTCTGTGCCTCCTGAACTTGTGGGACTTTTTCCTTCACCAGGCTAGGGAAGTTTTCTGACATTATTTCTTCAAACAAATTATCCCTTGCTTATTCTCTTTCCCTTCTGGTAATCCTATGATGCTAATATTGGTATGTTTTCTATTGCCCCACAGCTACCTTAGACTGTCTTCCTGATTTTTAATTTTTTTTTCTTTTTGGTTCTCTGAGTTAGTGACTTTTTCTACCCTGTCTTCTAATTCTCTGATCTGGACCTCAGCTTCCTCTAATCTGTTGTTTATTCCTTCCAATGTATTCTTTACTTCTCCTATGCCATTTTTAATATCCTTCATAGTTTCCTTATCTTTCCTCATCATCCTTACAATCAGTGTTCTAAACTCTATATCTGATAGATTGCTTATCTCCATTTCACTTAGCTCTTCATCCAGAAAATTCTCTTGTTCCTTTATTTGGGGCTTGTTTTTTGTCTCCCTATTTTGGCTGCCTATTTGGGTTTGTTTCTATGTACTAGGTAGATCTGCTAGGACTCCCAGTTGTTTTGGAGGGTCTCTGGTACAGGCCAATATCAGACACTGTTTGTGACTGGACTTGAGTACCCTGTTTGGAGCTATCAACAACCCTTGGCTTGAGTATCCTCTGCTGGGGTTGGGTGCCTTTGAACAGGACCAAGATGCACACCAAAGTCTGTTTTTCCAAGGTCTTGTTTCAGAAGCAGATCAGGCAAAGACAAAGCACTTTGAGGTCTTCCTCTGCTTGCAGGCTGATTAATCTGATTCTCTTAATGAGCCTCAGGCAGTAGAAATTTAACAGGGTAGGGCAAGAGGTTTTCCAGTAGGGTGTGGTAATTGCTTTCCCTGAAGCAAAGGCTGCTTGGAAGGTAAATGTCTGCTGTGAAAGATGTCCTCTGCAGTCTGGGGGATGACTCAGCACAGGAATCCAGATGGGTCCCCTCTGAGCTCTATTTCCAGAGCCCAGAGCTCTAGATTCTCTTCACATAGCTCCAGTCCACTCTGCCTTCCCTCTGCCAGAGCCCAAGGTGAGTAGATGCACAGGAACCTTTGTGCTTTGGATCTTTAAGAGGGTGCCTATATTCCTAGCTATCTCTTCCTGGCAGATAGAAACCTTACTGCTTTTCACAGCCAGATGTTATACGGCACCTTTCTAAGTTCTGGTGCTCTTGACTGGGAAGTCCAGCTTAGGGTTTAGGCCCCAGAGTTCTTAGTGGGAACTTCCACAGCTGAAATATCCCTCCAGACCTTCAGCTGCTGCCTATAGAAGCCCATCCAGCCCTTTTATGCCTCCACACTTCCCACCAGTCTCTATGCAATCTCCACTTTTCCTTCTTGGTTAGGAGGGTGCTTTCCAGCTAATCTTCAGTTGCAGTTGATAATTCAGGATGGTTTTTCTATATTTTATTTGTAATTTCAGTTTTGTCCTAAGAGAGGGTCAATGTAGCTTCCACTCAATCCACTGCCATCTTGAGGGGGAAAAAACCTCATTTGTTGCTTTTAGATTTATATACCACATATGACTGAAATCATATGGTTCTTGACATTTTCTATTGGACTTATTTTGCTCAGGGTTATATTCTTAAAGTCCATCCATGTTGTAGCCAATGGCAGTACTACATATTTTCATATGACTAAGTAGCATTCCATAGTATATATGTACCACATCTTCTTTATCCAATCACATACTGAAGGACACTTTTGTTGTTTCCATGTCCTGGCCTCCATGAATAATGCTGCAATGAACATGTGGGTGCGTATATCTTTGGAAATGAATATTTTTAAGTTTTATGGGTAGATAACCAGAAGAGAGGTTTCTAGGTCATATGGTCTCTATTCTTAATTTTTGAGGAGCCTCCATACTGTTTTCCATAGTGGTTGTACCAGTTTACATTCCCACCAGCAGTGAATGAAGATTCCTTTTTCTCCACAATTTCTCCAATACTTGTTATTACTTGTTTTGTTGATAACAGCCACTCTAACAGGAGTGAGGTGGTATCTCATTGATTTGATTTTCCTTAATAGCTAGGGAAGTTGAGCATCTTTTCATAGGCACAATAATTTTTAACAGACAAACCAATAGGAATGAAATCAGAAGTATAACAAAAAAGATATATGACTCGAGTAACACATCTTTGATAAGATGTTGGTAATTGCTAAATTTGGGTGAAGGCTACCAACAGGTATTTATTATATTATTATTGCTCACCTGAGGTACAGTAGGTGAAGGAACTCATCACACTTAACTTAGTTCATACACAGATGACATTTAAAGTGTTTTCAAACCAGAAATTGGGTCACAAAAAAAGAGAAAATTGGCCAAATAGAAGTTTTAAAATAAAATGTTTCAGCTGAATAAGGAGATTCTTTTTTAAAAACAACATGGGTTATTTATTTATTTTTCTTAAATTTTATTTTCTATTACAATTTACATTCAGCATTCATTTGTATTAGTTTCAGGTGTACAACAGAGTGGTTAGACAATCATGTACTTTACAAAGTGATCCCCCTATATTCCAAGTACCCAGCTGGCACCACACATAGTTATTACAAGGTTTTCGTATTTCAAAAGAAACATTCAAAGGTAGAATGGCCTGTCTGAGAAATAAGCTAATGAGCTTCTTGTCATCAACTCAGTGATGGATACTAAGCTGCTGTCATCAGATATTTTTGTAAAAGCATATTTTCATGGGGAAGAGGGAGAGATGAATGAGAGTTTATTGTATGGTGCAGAGACACCATGGGATTCAGAGGAGAGGGTGCAGTGAGCCAGACAGAGACACAAATATCCTTCCCTTTCTAGGGAAGTGGGAGTCAATTCAAATCCTCTTCTCCTTGTGGAGCTTTGTAAACAGGTGATCTTATCCCATTATATAGATGGAGAAACTGGCTAGAGGAGGTGAGATGTGAAATCAAGTATTGTTTATGGCAGAATTAAAGCATTTCCCTCTGAGCTCACTGCCCTAAAGGACAGGGCATGTGGTGGTTTACGGCAGGAAGGACGAGTGAGCAACGGGAAAGCTGCAGGGACCCAAAGGCAGGCTCGGGCACGTGCTCCTGCTCGTGTCTAGACACTGCCCTTAGAAGACCTGTTTTCAAAATCTGGCTCTGACATATGATCTTGGATAATTTATTTTTATTATATCTTTCTAAACTTCAGCTTGAAAATTAAAAAGAGGGTTTTTATGTAAGAATAATCCACAATAAGAAGACAATCAATCTTAACTTTCATGTTGTTCTTATTTATTATTACAAACTCATCTGGCCTTGCACTGGTGCTCAGGCAGGGGCACGGTGGGGGGTCCAGCTAAGTCTGTTCCATTCTGGGCTTTCGCGGCACATTCTCCCTGAAAGCCCTCCTCTGGTCAGTTGCTGAACAGTCATTTTCCTGGTATAATAAGATTGATTAGATTCTCTTGACATGATCTCTGTAACTGAAGAAGTCTAGAGGGAGGTGGCGGAAGCGGCCTGTTTATGACACAAAGGGAAGAGATAATTTGGGGGTAATTTTTATTTTCTAATCCTGCAAGGCAGTGAGGAAGACCTCTCCAGGACCCACTGATTGGCTTCAGTGGAGAGAGGAAGTTGGAATTCCTGATCCAGTTTGACTGGAGGCTGACATATTGAGCTGCTGATTTTCGTGCCCCTGGTGGTCAGTCTCCATGGTAGGTGCTGACATTTCGTGCTCAGATAATTACTTAAATACATCTATGGGAATTAACCAAACTGAATACTCTTGGCAAGCCACGGCTCACATCAGTACCCCAGGCTGTACAGGGTCTGAGCAGAGCACATTAGGAGCTGACAAAGGAAGGAAAGGAAGGTGGGAACTAGGGAAATGTCATTTAGGCATGAAAAGCAGGAAGCACCAAGTCCTCAAGCCCTGGGCCCCAAATAAATTAGAACTGGCCTAATGAAAAGCAGGCAGCGGGGCTCACGGAAATTGAATCGTCGGCTCCCGACTGCGGCTCTTTCTGGGCCCCGCTGGTAATTGACCATTTAGGAGCTGATTTGAGTTTTACCGCTGTCATAACAGTCAAGTGCAGGGCAATCCATCATCCCACTTCAGCCTGAGTCGGTCAGGTTCACTTTGGTGCTCGTGATTCAGTGCTGCAGTCTCCAGGCTGCGTGGCCCCCTGCTCAGCGGCCGCCACCTGCAGCCCCCAGAGGCCTCCGCCTGGCGCGAGCAGAGCCTCCTGTAGGACAGGGAAGGAGCAAGAGCTCCATCGGAGTCGAGCCCTTGCGCAGCTGGGCCTCAGGCTGTGGGTGCTCAGGTGCAATCAAGTCGAGACAGCCAGCAGGAGAGCGTGCCTCCAGAGGGATGGGGCTGTGCTGCCTTTTATTTCGTAAGGGACTCTATCTTTTGTTCACATCTCTGGTTCTTGTGAACCTCACATAGGAGGGTGTGTGCCTTTTCCTCTCAGTTTTTCTTGGAGACTTCTCTAGTTTGCAAACTATGTGAAAGAAATTGAGCTCTCTGTCATGTCCGTGGTTCACATTCAGTACACTCTCCCTGGAGTGCTGTTCCCTCCTCTGCCCTGGCCTCCCCGTGCCACCGTCCACAGGCCAGCCCCTCTGGTGAGCAGTCACCTGGCACGTCCCTGCACCTCCCCTACTCCACGGACACATGCGGGACAAGGCAGGCCACGCCTTTTCTTCCTCCAAACTGTGGTGATGACATTTTTATAGACTGCTCAGGGTGGGATCCTCTGAGCAGCACTGCCCTGGGTCCTACGTGGATGTTCACAGGCTCTCGATCGCATCATATTCAAAACTGATGTGTCACCACCACCCCTCCCTTCCACAGACATCCCCCCACAACCCGTCTGTATTCCTTGTCACCTGTCAGAACTTGTTGCCATCCTAGGAGAAGCCTGACCTCATCTTAAGTACTGCTCAACCTTTACCCCATGTCCTTCAAGTCTTGTCCATTCTAACTCCTCAGCATCACAGGATTCCTCTGAATTTCCATAAACGAATCACCAGTCCCTACATTCAAGGCACCGGGACTCCCAGGGCTCCCTCCTCCCCTCCCCCCCCCCCACACACACAGGTGCTGTCCAAGAATCTCTCTAGGGCACAGACCCGGGACCTCCACCCCTGGTCTCGCAGATGCTGGTCCTCCCAGTGGTTCTGGGCAAACGCCTCAAGCATGACTTACCTGGCCTGTCATGGTCTTCATCCTGTTTAGATTTCTCTTTCACCTCATGTCTTCTTACCTCCATGAAACATTCATAGAAAAATTATATTTTTAGTTTCTCAAGTTTTTATTTTTCTTTATTATTTTTTTAATATGTTCTGGACATTTCTGCCTGGAAGACTCTCATTCTGCTGACTTGCTAAGCCCATCGCTCATCACGGGTTTGGGTTTGGGGGTCACCACGCTCGGAAGCCGTACCAGTTCCCCAGGAATTATTTGATGCCACACAGTTTACTCCACTCTGACAACATCTGTCCCTGCCCTAGCACCCAGCACTGGCCAGGGCATTGGCTTATTTGAATGTCTGTGTCCCTGCTCAGCCAGGCTCTCCCTGAGGGTGAGGACAGCCCTGTGTCCATTCTGTTGCCACTCCAGGGGCCAGGGGGCTGTGTTCGGTGCTCCCTTAATGGATGCTGCTACGATTATCCTTTCTTTGCACTCAGCCACTCTGCAAGGCATTTTACCGAGTGGAAGTCTGAGGCTGAAGGATTCCAGGGTTTCCCAAAATCAAGTGGTTATTTAATGGTTGAGCTGGAGTTAGAAAGGAGCTATTTCTGATTCTGTTATACTGTAGTAAACTGCTTTTCTCAGCAGTGAGTGGTGTGTAGTGAAGAGTCCGTATGGTGGGCTGAATGTGT
The DNA here is from genome assembly GCF_054644295.1 of Miniopterus natalensis. Classification (NCBI taxonomy): domain Eukaryota; kingdom Metazoa; phylum Chordata; class Mammalia; order Chiroptera; family Miniopteridae; genus Miniopterus; species Miniopterus natalensis. The sequence goes on along the minus strand of NC_142088.1, from coordinate 77,832,149 downwards.
CTTCTCAAGACAGCCACGTTCTCCCCACAGAACCTGTGAGTGTTACTTTATATGGGAAGGGCCTTTGCAAATGTCATTATTTTAAGGATATAGACATGACCCTGGATTGTGTACTAACTAAATGCACTCACAAGTGTCCTTATCAGAGAGAAACGGGGAGATTTTACCACAGAACAGAAAGTAGGAGGTGTGGGGACAAAGTAAGAGGTTAGAGTGATATGAGAAAGGAGCAGGAGCCCAGGCATGCATTTGGCCCCCAGAAGCTGGACAGGCATGGACATAGCTGCCTCCTGGAGCGTCCCAAAGGAGCAGCCTGCTGCATCTCCCTTAGTCCAGCAAGACTGATTTTGGCCTCCTGGCCTCCAGAACTGTAAAAATAAACTGTATGAAGCCACCATACTCGTGGTGACACATTACAGCAGCAACAGGAAACTAACACATATGTACTAAGAAAAATGCAGTGTGCATAATACAATGTGAACAGTTTACAAGCTCATTCAGTCCAACCTCTTGAGTGGCTGCCTGCTCATCTGTTTCAGGAAATCCAGCTGCAATCATATAATGGTCAGAAGGCTACACAATTCACCAAAAAACCTGAATAAAAAAAATTATGTAAAGAAATTAATCTTTTAAAAACAGAAAATTATCTTATGACTTTCTTCATATTGCTCTCTAATAAGCAAATCCAGTAGAAAAGGGAAATGGAATTGGCTCGTGGATTTGAAAAATCTTGTAAATTCTTTAATAAGATAATAGAATTAACCCCAATTATCTCGGTAATTGTTTAAATACAATATGTGGCTTTAAAATTACAGCTGGTCTTCAGGCATAATTAGGTCCCACACTGAGCATGCAAAGGGCACTTCTAGTGACCTTCAGCTAAAGTGCTCGTGCTACGTGCCACTTAACCCAGGGACCCGACAGGATGGAAATAGTTCACACCACTGAAGCCGAGAGCCGGGACCAGTTGTTACCTAGCATTTCCTTCTAGTTGTGGGCACTCAGTTTTTGTCAGCCTCCGGTGCTTTCTACAGTCTCCCTCTCTCGTGGCTAGAAAACGCAGTGGCTTGTTCAGTCGTTCCTGGCCACCCCTTGGCCAATGTCATAGTTCAGGGCCTTGCCGGGTCTCCTTGGGGTGGACTTAGGAATGTTCTCCCTGAGCCCTAACAGCAAACGTCCAAGACCGTCCCCTACCCACAGAGCCCTGCGTCATGTTTCCTCTGGCACGTTCTGGTCTCCCACCCGGGCTCCTGCCTGGACGTGGAGTCTGGGCCGTGCTCCTGCCTAGGGGTGTATGCATCGCCGCTTCTCTTCCTGGCGACGCTCCCGCAGGTGTCCCTCCACCTGGCCACTGTCTCCCGCTGTCACTGCCCCTAAACATCTCCATGAGGCCCTGCCTGGCCCCGGGCTGAAATCACTACTCCCTCTGCTCTTTCGTCGGCCTCCCTTGCTTTATTCATCACCCTCCCCTGTCCCACACGCCACGTATTTATCTTCTATATGGTGTCTGCCCTCTCCGAAGGCAGGGACATTTTCTGCTTGGCTCAAAGCTGCATTTCCAGTTCCTTGAACAGGCTCTGGAACAGAATAAACGTGTAAAAAATTGGTTAAGTAAACAATTGTATCACCAGTCTCCCCTTACTCAGTTCGATCATCATACAGCACATTTAATCTTTTAAAAAATTTAAACATATCATCAGTTCCATGTTTGAAACGCAGTAGTGGTTCTGTTAGAAGCAAGGTAAAATCCATATATTTCACTTGGTTACACAAGTTCCTCTGCAGTCCGACCCCAGGCCGTCTGGCCGCCCTCCCTCCCTCACACACCGGGACCCGCCGCATCCCGTTACTTGGCAGCCCGGAGCCGGGCTGGCCCGCTGCCGCCCAGGGACTTGGCCAACCCTCCTCCCTCGCCCTACAATTCAAACTTTGGGCACTAGCTTCTTTGCAAAAATGCTCCAACTGTCCAGAAGAGTGGTTGCAGTTGTCTTTACTATGATTTCTCCAAGAACCTACCAGACTGCACAGCAGCGTGTGCTCGGGCCCACCTCGCTCAATAGGCAAAGCTCTACTTCCAAGACCAGACCAGACCTTAGTGTGTCAGCAAAATGCCTGGCAGATGTCTAATGAAAAGGAATTGAATGAATGAAAGAAGTGACGAAGAAAGTACTTGATTCTGGGGATTTACAACAGTGTCCCTGACCCCACCCCCAAGCTTTTTTACATCTTGGCTGACATAGAAACCTTATGTGTACTGTCCCAAGAGTAATGGAAGGGGGCTCTTCTTGGAGGAGGAGACTGCCCGGGGACCTCACTAACCCGATGCCGAGAGCACTGATGGAGTCAGTCCCTCTGTGGACTAGACTAGGGATCACGTGCGGCCGAGCAGAAGAAACACTCTTGGCGCTCAAGCTGCAGGGGGAAGATTGCTGTGCCCCCTGTGCCTCATTTTTGTTTAATAAGCATTAAAATCTCTCCTCTGTTGGATTTCAAGTCTCATGGTTAATAAGACAGCTGGGCTGTACCCACGCTTCCCATTCAGCCCCAGGCTCTGTGACCCAGGGACATGCAAGTTTCCCCCACTATCAGAAGCAGTGATCCTATGAAACCCTTTGTAAGCAGAAATGGGGTAAAGCAAAAAAGCAGTTACCACTAATTTACATGGAACAGTTTCCAATGTTCTCAGACCCTCCAAAATAACCTACCAAATCATACCAAATACATTTGTTACCGAGGAGACGATGAGGAGACCTCGGTTCTTGTCTCCTTGCGGGAAAGATTTCAATCAAGAGACAGTGTAGAAAAGAAGGCAAGAATTTATTGGCCACAGCAAAAATATACTTAGGACAGTGAAACAAGGAAGGGCACAGAAGAAGCACAGGAGAGCCTAGGCTGGGCTACTTTGGCCACTGGAAGTCAGAGAGAGGAGGGGACGGGTTCAGAGACCTTGGAGACAGGTTCAGAGGGTAAGCCTGGGACTAGCTTCCGCTGCCTAGTACTCCCCTGGTTGCAAGTCTCGTGAGGTCCCCTCGGAAGAGAGAAGGAAATGGAGGTGGTGTGCTCCCCTGCGGGGGACAGGGTAGAGGGCGGGCCCCCTGGGTCCTTTGTCCTGAGGGTATTTATCTCTTTCTTGCAGGTGGGAAATCTTAAGGGAGGTCTCAGGGGAGTGTCTCAATAGAATATTCATCCGCTTTCCACTTGTGCCCTTTCAGGGTCATGGTGTCCACTGACTGGTGGGTGCCAAGGTTGGAGGTCATTAGTCAATGTGGCTGGTCCTGGGTCAACCACAGTGTGACACCTGTCTGGTTTTGCTGCTTTTCTGGGCCTGGAGCTAAAACACAACTGAGGCCAGACGTTATCTTAGGGAGGAATGTTCAGGGTTTCTAAACCCATGACCAGCGATATGCTAGGGAGGGTAGACTAACCTGGGGACAAAGTTCTTGTTTTCCCAGTTTCACTCCTTGCTAGGCCTCCAGGGCTTCCTACCCTGGTGAGTTTCTGTACCTTAATTTCTGTACCTGGCCCATCTAACACAAACCATTTACTCTCAAGTATCCTTGGTTTAGGGAAGATAGAATTTAGCAGGTGGCTGCAAACTGCTATTTAACAATCTGTCTCAGTTTTCCTATTCCATTTGTCCTGGAATTTTCCTAGATTTTACTATGCGATAACACATTTGCTATGTCCATTTTTAAGCTGAGCATAACAGCCTTACCAGGCTTTTCTGATACTTTAAGACACATGTTGCTGATGGGTCCACAAAATCCCTGGAAATGAAGCCCAGAGGCTCACAGGCAGCTCAGAACCCGGGGGCCGGATGCTGAGGTGCAGAGTGCGCGTCCGGGGCAGGGGCCGGCAGCCACCTTGCTGCTCAGAGTGCATGCTGCCTCCGTAGGACGTGAACAAAACAATGCTGAACAATGCGATTTTTTCTTTTTGCCTTGTTTTCTTAAAGGCAAAAATCCTCTTTGGGTTTCTTTAGGTTAGCAAAACAGGCACTACTATAGATTTTTTTATAAAAGCAAAGTGGCTTAATACAAACTTTCAAAACTCAGGAGATACATGTACATAGGTATACAGGTGAGTTAAAATCTGTGTAAATACCTTTCTGCATTATTGTGCATTCAGACAATTAATAACATATATTTGCGTTTATGGTATTCAGACTTAAATAAACCAAAAACACAAGTAACAGTGCTGTTTATTGTTAGCCATTCTGAAGTAGAGATTTGCAGAAATATTGTGCTGACTGGACACATATGGTACATGTGTTTTATCATTTTAATGAATGAGCCTTAAGTAAATAAAAGTGTGAAATGTAAAAAGGTAAATAATTGCTCAATTCTTAAGAGATCTGAGCTAAATTAATTACAGATATTATGTGAATTTTGTGATTAAAATAACCAGTTTTCAGACAAAATACAACCAGATTTTTGTGTGAACCCTGCCTGTGAGCTGTAGTTGCATTTAACCCTGGATTCTATTTCCATTTACTTTGAATGCCAAGCAAAGGATACTGTTAATTTATGTTACTTTTTCACATCCAAATAAGATCTGTGACATTCACCAGAACGTTGAATACCCAGACAGGAGGCTGTATGTACTTCGCTACTCATTTGTCAGCAACACGGAGCCTGCAGTCTAGAAAAAGGCCTGGCTTTTCCCACCTATTAGTCTGACTATGAATGGAAAGGAAGCCCCTGGGCCGTCTGATTACATATGCATGCTGTTCTTCATTCTGCAACATCTAGAGAGGTCTCACATTTTTCTCTAAGATACTGAACCGAATATTATAAAGGACCAACATTTTCCCCAAGAGCATGGATTTTATTTCTTAATAGTAAAACTTAAATTCCCACCAAAATATCAAGGAGAAATCTAATATATAAAACTACATTTAACAGCACAATTTCTCAGGCTGGTGCGGACACATGCACCTGGGGCTGGTGCGGCTGGGAACTCTCCCCTTATTCTTAAGACTCCATGAAGCATGGCCTGAAATCCAAAGTGCTAGACTCTTGTCTACAATGCAAAACCTACAGGTAGGAAAGGGAAGTGGTGACCCTCTATATCTTTCCCCTGGAGTGACTCCTAGGAGTCAAAAAGTGGAAAGGACTGAACAGGAGCCATCAGCCTTCAGCAGGACCATGTTCTTGGTCCAGAGCGAGGAGAGAGCCTAAGGTGCTGAGCACTTCCAGGGTGACATGGAAAGGGTACACGGATGATGAACTGGGTGAGAAGCAGAGGGAAATGCAGAGGGCTTGGTAAGGGAGCCACAGGTGAGCGCAAAACTGCAGGTGAGTGGACAAGAACAGCATCAGGAGGGATGGAACCTGGTACCAGCTGTTTCATTGCCAGGGGAAGTTATAGTACGGTGAAAGTTTATCTAAACTGCTTTAAGCTCTAAAGTGAAAAATCAGTTTGTAGTCAAAGTTAAAATGCAAACGTTAATGAACGTGCCATCTTTGAGAAACTGACGAACTGTACCTTAGTTAGCCCAACTAGACCTATTGATTCCAGTGAGGGACATGTCCCTGTTTTATTTATACATTAGAACAGGTAGGTAGTTGGAGCTCCGGGGCACATGCCCACAATTTTCAACACTATCTAAATTGCCACTTTTTAAAAATTTATCTTTATTGTTGAAAGAATTACAAATGTTCCCCTTTTCCCCCACTGATCCCCTTTGATCCTCTCTACCCCGCGTCACTCCCCTCCAGGCCTTCACCACACTATTGTCTCTATCCATGAGTTATACATATATGCATATCACTTCTTAGGTTAATCTCTCCCCACCCCTGCCTTCCCTCTAGGATTCGGTAGTCTGTTCCATGCTTCTTTGTCTCCAGATCTAGTTTGTTCACTAGTTTATTTGTTCATTAGATTCCACATATGAGTAGAATATTACTTATTTCACTTAGCGTAATACTCTCCAGGTCCCACCATGCTGTCTCAAAGGGTAAAAGATCCTTCTTTTTTACAGCTGGTGTAAATGTCTGAGAAGATGCTCAGTATGAATTCAGTCTTCTTGAACTATGTTCCTCATTTTCACTATTTCAACTTCTTGTTACAAAAGCCCCTTTAACATTTCTTGCAATGATGGTGATAAACTTCTTTAGCCTTTTTTTTTTTTTTTTTGGTCTGGGAAGCTCTTTATTTCACCATCTATTTTGAATGATAGCCTTCCTGGATAGAGTAGTCTTGGTTTTAGATCCTAGCTTTTCATTACCTTGACTGCTTCATGCCATTCCCTTCTGACCTATAGAGTTTCTGATGAGAAGTCAGCTGACAGCCTTATGAGAGCTCCATTGTAGGTAACAGATTGCTTTTCTCTTGCTGCCTTTAAGATTCTTTCTTTGTCTTGAATTTTTGGCATTTTAATTATGATGTGTTTGGGGGTGGACTTCTTTGGGTTCTTGCATGGGACTCTCTGTGCCTCCTGAACTTGTGTGACTTTTTCCTTGACCAGGTTAGAGAAGTTTTCTGACATTATTTCTTCAGATAGGACCTCTAAAGCAAACCCTTGCTTACTTTCTACATCTTCTGATATTCCTATGATGGTGAATATTGTTACCTTTCATGTTGTCCCACAACCCCCTTAAACAGTCCTCCTGTTTTTTAATTGCTTTTTTCTTTTTAGTTCTCTGATTGAGTGATTTTTTGTACCCTGTCTTCTGATTTCCTGATCCAATCCTCAGCTTCCCCTAATATTGCTGTTTATTCCTTCCAATGTATTTTATATTTCTACTATGTCATTCTTAATTTCCTTCATAGTTTCCACATGTTTTCTCATGCTGTTGAGCATCCTTATGATCAGCATTATGAACTCTATATCTGATAGATTGCTTATCTCCATTTCATTTAGCTCTTCTTTTAGAGAATTAATTTGTTCTTTCACTTGGGGCTTGCTTTTTGTCTCCCCATTTTGGCTACCTGCTTGGATTTGTTTCCATGTATTAGGTAGACTGTTGGGACTCCCACTCTTTTGGAGGATCTTTGGTGCAGGCCAATGTCAGATGCTGTTTGTGACTGGCCTTGAGTACCCTGTTTGAAGCTTTCTGCACTTCACAGCTTGTGGTTCCTTCTGCTGCTGGATTGGGTGCATTTTGAAAGGACAAAGATGCACACCAAAGTCTGCTTTTTCAAGGCCTGGGTCCAGAAGCAGATCAAAGACTCAAAGAACCCAGAGGCTGTCATTCAGTCTCTTAATGAACCTCAGGCTGTAGAAACTCCACAGGGTGGGGTGAGAGGTTTTCAGTGGGTCTGGCAATTGCTTCCTTCTCAGGCAAAAGCTCCTTGGATGGTAAATGCCTGTCTGAGAAAGATGTCCTCTGCTGCATGAGGGAATGACTCAGCACAGGAATCCAGATAGCTGCCCTCTGAGCTCTATCTCCAGAGTTCACAACTCTAGACTCTCCTCACACAGCTCTAGTCCACTCTGCCCTTCCTCTGCCAGAGCCCAAGGTAAGTGGCTGCATACGAAACTTTGTGCATTGGCTCCTTAAGATGATGCCTGCATTTCCAGCCATCTGTCCCTAGCAGACAAAAACTGCTGATTTTCACAGCCAGATGTTATGTGGGTACCTTTCTCAGTTCTGGTGTTCTGGATTGGGGAGCCCAGGTTGGGGGTTAGGCACCAGAGTTCTTAGTGAGTGAAAGGCCCTAAATCCAGGCCAAGTGGGAGCAGGGGATCTCAGCAGCTCAATGGTTGACATGATAGATGGCAAGTAGCCCAAAACAGTTAGAGCTCAAATGGTTGAGGTTATTCCTGGAGCCAGAGGTTGCTCTTGATGGTGTAGTCAACTTGATTGAAAGGTCCCATGGTGGGCCAGAGCTCAGGTAAATGTTCGTAGTCCAACAGGGAATTATAGTTGACCAAAGTATGTCTTTCCACAAGAATGACCCTGCAAATGTCTTCACCTAGCAGTGATGGGTCCAGACAGAGACTGAGAGATCTATCTGACAAAAGGACTAAGTCTTACTTTCATGTCCACAGTCCTGGTGCTCAGTAGAAGTCCATCAAATGAGAAGTGAAAGCCAGCAGGTGCACAATTCATTGTAAGAGGAGCTTGACTCTGAAGGTTTCCAACCTCAGGAGAAATTTGCTTTGGAGCACAGTGTGACCCCCAGAAGTGTGTGTGTGTGTGTGTGTGTGTGTGTTATGGTCACAAAGTAAGCAAAAGTTTGAAGTGACACAATCTTGCTGTCCATAGACTAATTATGAAACTTTCAGGAAAATGTGATTTGGAAGAAATAACACAAGTACCAGAGAGGGTAGACTAGTAAATTCCTAGAACTCAAGCTTCCTCTCATTACTGGTCAAAAGATAAATAAATAAATAAATAAATAAATAAATAAATAAATAAATAAATAAATAAATATAATTGGAGCCAGTGTAAATTTATAGATCTTTAGTTTTGGTTGAAAAAATTGAAGATAAAAGGCATTTTAAACCAGACAAACATAAACATCATAATGTCAGCATAAATAACAGAATATTTAGAAATTTAGATAACCTATATTTACCTTCAGGGGCTTAAAATCCTTTACTGGCATATAGATATAAGTATAGGCATAGATACATGATAGATTTATCGTTCTCTATTAAATGCAGAGGCATATATTTAATTGTGTGAGAACTTTTTAAAGTCCTGCTTTTTCTGAATTGGAATGGTTCAGCTGTAGTTAAGGACATTTGTCTCATCTTGTGGGACATCTCCTTCTAGGTTTGATGTCTCCTGGGATGCAGGGGCAGGAACACAGCTGGATTCATGAAGCAAGCTGAGCTGCAGAACTCACAGTCTACAGGCTCTGCCCCCACCTCCCTCTGATGCTTTGGTCTGTGAAAGTCCCATGCTCCTCACCTTCCACAGACCAGCCTTCACTGCTGCCACCCCCAGCACAGAGAGTGCTGTGTTCTCCGTCAGAAGCCCTCATGTCTGCTCCATGTGACCAGAAGTTCAGACTTAGACTGGACCATGTTAGTGTGAATTCTGAATCCCCAGGGAAAGAGTTTGGACAAGCTCAATTCAAGTGAGGTTTCACGCTTGGTTCCAATAAATAGCAGTGTAAATATGACCACTGGTCACAACCCAGTGATCCTGTGATGTTTAGTTAGTAGCTCTAGGGCAGTCGGTGACAGGAAAGTGTCTAAGGAAGAAGAACCAGGAGCTGGGCCTGCACTAACGAGAACATGCAGTACAAGGGGTGGGGTTTCAGAGGGTGGTCACAGAGCTGATCTCACCCACACCTTTCCCATGCCCACAGCACCCTGGACACAGCTCTGGGGGAAGAAGGTTAAGAATAACAAGGCAAATGTTATGCAAAAGTAAAGTAGTATGTGAGAAGCCAACACACAGCAGCATTGTTGGTAACATGACCGGGACAGAGGGGAGACCAAAGGCATGTGGTTTTGCATGTCTGTGTGTATCTGTGTGTATGTGTGTGTAGTGTGTGGCTGTGTGTCTCCATGTGTGTATAGTTGTGTGCACTTCCATGTTCTGTGTAATATGTGGTTGTGTGTGCATGTGTGTATGGTATGTGGTTGTGTGTGTGTGTCTCTATATGTGTGTCTGTGTGTGGTACATGATTGTGTGTGTATGTGTGTCTTTGTGTGAATTTGTGTGTCTGTGTGTATCTGTATGTGTATATCTGTATGTGGTATGTGATTGTATGTGCATGTGGTATGTGGCTGTGTGTGTATATATTCCTATGTGTGTGTATTGTGTGTGTATGTGTGTCTTGGTATAACTTTGTGTGTCTGTGTGTGTGTATCTATGTATGTGGTGTGTGGTTGTATATATCTGTATGTGTGTATCTATGTATGTGGTGTGTGGTTGTATATATGTGTTTTTGTGTATCTGTATGTGTATATCTGTGTGTGATATGTGGTTGTGTGTGTCTCTTGTGGTTGTGTGTATCTATGTGTGTTGTCTGTGATTGCATGTTGTGTGTATGTGTGTATGTTAGTGGTTGTGTGTATGTCTCTATGTGTGTCTGTGTGTGATACATGATTGAGTGTGTATGTGTGTCTTGGTGTGTCTGTGAGCCTAAAAGAGCTAGATTATGTTTCTTCTCAATGACAATGACGCTCCTCCCAGTGTGAAGCCAAGGGAGTCCTTGGGTCCCCATTAGATTCAAGAAAGAAAGTTTAGACTAGGAGGTTAGCAGCTTGAAGACAAATAGCTAGGACGTGGAATTGTTTGAAAGACAGCCTTTAGTGTGAGAGATAGGAGGCAGCTATAATTGGTTGAAGCTTTGTATCCAAACAAGCCACATTCTGAGATATTCTCCTGGAGATCAGAAGGACTAGAGCTCTCAGTGGGAAATATGTTCCATTTTTACTATGAGAAGACGAAGCAAAATGAGTGAGGTGGTTGTGTGATGTTTTACTGCGCTTTTGTTCTTTATTTGACGACTCTCAACACAGTAAGTGGCTAGATATGCACACAGCTTATTCCAGACTTATATTTTGGATAAATGGCTTCTCTAGCTAAGAATAGGCAGACTCCTTAGTCCTTCAACTTTATAGAGACTTTATAGAGTCAGTTCTGCCACCACTGACCATGATTCAATAGCACCTGAGCGTAACCACTCTTACCTCACAGCAACCTGACCTCTATGCACAGCTCCGTTACAAAATATTTCAGAAAGGTGGAATAAAGTACCAATGGAACTGCACATTCAATAAGCACGTGGGTAATTAAGAAAGAGATGCATCTATAGAGAGATGGTGGTTAACTCTACAGTGGACTGTAAAATAATAATAATAATGTTCAATGACATTTATGGGACACCTATTTGGTAGCAAATTGCATTGCTTGTCATGGGTCACCGTATTTAATCCCTTCTAGAAACCTAGTAGCTAGATACTTATTTGTTTTCCTTCCCTAACTAAAGGGATTGAGATTCTAAGACTCTAGCCCAAGAGCCCACTCTTCGGAAGTCACAGGGTGGAGCTCCATCTAACCCTGGATCTGTCTGACCTCACAGTGCAGGGGTTTCCCTCACTGTCTGGCATGGGCCAAGCACACAGGAGTCTGTCCATCATGTCCCCACCCCTGGACCCAGTTCTAAGCTCTATTTAGGCCTCCCTTTGGATCTACTGACGGTCCACTGTGAGGCCAGGTGTTTGCCATCAACAATTGCTACTTGTGATTTTCTCTGACCCTATAAGTGCCCCAGCTGAGACTCAGTGACCATCATCAAATGAGGGCTAATTTTGGTGAGAGGATGGCTGAAATTTCTTTCAAAGATTTTGTTTGTTTGGTAAAACTATCATTTTGTTCCTTTGCACATGTCTCACTTTCTAAAGTTCATAGAAAATAGGAGATATACTCATTTGCAAAAATTTAGCATGCATCAATTTATTTCAGAAGCGTGAACTGAAGCGTGATGTGTGGTAAATGCAAATGCAAGAAAATGCCAATTGTGGAAGCTCTTAGCCAACTGTGGAGCGCAGAGCAAGTGAGCGTGAGGCGGCATCTCCAGCCTTGACAGAGGTGTGCAGGCCGTAGTCAGCAATGAGAGGTCGGCATTTAAAAAACCATCAGGGCCCAGCTGGCGTGGCTCAGCAATTGAGCATCAACCTGTGATCCAGGAGATCGAGGTTCAATTCCCAGTCAGGGCACATGCCCAGGTTTCAGGCTTGATCCCCAGTAGGGGGCGTGCAGGAGGCAGCCGATCAGTGACTCTCTCATCATCGATGTTTCTCTCTCTCTCTCCCTCTCACTTCCTCTCTCTGAAATCAATAAAGATATATTTAAATATATATAATAAAAATAGTAAATAAATAAGCATCAGGAAGGAAACACCTGGCTGGTACAAAGCACAGAATTCCCAACAGTTTGCAGTTATGTTATTACAGCCATTCATTCATTCATGCATTCATTCATTCATTCATTCATTCATGCATTCATTCATTTTTTTCAAATATCTATGGCCAGATACTGGGCTTGTATTGAAGATGGAACAATATGTAAAACAAAGACTTGGCTTAATAACTTCAGTGCATAGTAAGAGTTACAGATACATCTACAATCAGTAACTTTGCAGCCTCAGAAGCATCACTACAGGAGTAAGCCCAGGTACCCGGGCTCCTGAATTCGGGAGCGGCCACATTGAAGAAGGCTGCTTTTCCAGGGCTCATGCGTAACTGCTCTTAGCCCTCTGTGAAAATCAAACATCGGCATGTAAGACTCTATAGTGATTTTTTAAAACCCTGAGCCTTATTGCGTATGTTAATGGGTGGCTGTGCCTTCCTATTGGGTTGAACAAATATGACGACGGCAAATGGTGAGCAAATCGCTGACCTCCCTGGCTGACAGGGGTGTCTCTTCACCCCTCTCCCGGTCCCCAGCTCAGGCTCAGCTCCTGGCTCGCGGGGGGGGGGGGGGGGGGGGCGTTGTACCCTGAGCTCTTTACCTTCCTCCTCCTGCCTTAGGTGTCAGCTCCTCTGGTGTAGGTGTAGGGGGCGGGAGCGTTAGAGCGGGAAATGCTGCGTGTCTGCCACTTAAATGGTGAGAGTTCTTTCCTTGCTGGCTGACACTGGCTCACCGGCTAATATTAGATAACAGGCAACCAAAAGCCACCACACGGAGCAGGTACGCGTTTCTGGAAGGTGTTGGTGGGACCCTCTGCACTGCACTGCTCTCTAAGGCACGAGATCTAGTCCTGGGCTCACCACTTCTGAGCTCCCACCACGGTGCCCGGCATGCACCCTCTTGTGCCGCCCCCCTAAGCTGGAATCTACGTCGCCCGACCGGGTCATGCTCGCCTAGCTCTGCGGCGCCCAGAGCCCCCGGAGAGCCCCGAGGACTGAGGGCAGGGCTGTCCTGGCCGCTGCTCCCGTCCGCCTTGGCCCTGACTCTCTCGGCCATTCCATTTGCCTGTCCGGGGAGCACCGGGGAGCAAGTCCAGGATTCTGCAGATGTCTATCCAGAGGGTTATCAGCCTCATAGTTACTGAGTGAGTAGTTCTTGTAGGGTTCCATTCCTCAGTTTTGGGGGGGAAGGGTGACCTTTCCGAGCCAAGAACGCATCGGCGCTCCTGCTTTTCTCTCCATCTGTGTGCGTCTTTACAAACATAGAGTGTGGAATACTTAGTGCCTTTATCCTCAGATTTACTCCTTAGCTGCAGCTCTGAGACAAAATAAATCCAGAAATCCTGTTTCATATTTTTAATACTTTCAGCTCCATCAGAACCTCATGTCCCCTTGCCATTCCTCACAAGCACGTCTCGAGAGGGGTGCAACTCCCAGCTGTGCCCTGGCCTTCACTGTTAGGAAGATGTGGACTCTATGAGAAAATGTATGAAACACTGGAACTTATTACTGTTATTGCCAAAAATAATTGTATGCCCTTATACTCTTTCATTTGTTCCACAAATATTATTGAAAGCCTGCCATGCGCCAGCCACCAGGGCGGGAAAGACGCAAGAGTTACTTCCATCTAGTTGGGAGACAGGTAATTCAGGGGTCCAGAGGGAGAGTGGGAACCCACTGCTTCTGGAGGGAACCAGGAGATGCAAAAAACAAACAAACAAACAAAAATGCTTAACATTAAAAGAAAGAGAAGAGAGGAGTTTAAACACAAAACCTCTGGTGACAGCAACATTACAGAAATTTGAAAAAGAACCAAAGGCAGTGGAGAGAGAAACGAATAGGATGGGTGGCTGTCCACGTCGGACAGCACAGGGCTGCAGGGCCGGGGGAAGGAGGCTGCAGACCAGAGGGGGCCCGGCACCCGGACAGCACAGGGCTGCAGGGCCAGCGGGCAAGGAGGCTGCAGACCAGAGGGGGCCCGGCACCTGGACAGCACAGGGCTGCAGGGCCGGGGGAAGGAGGCTGCAGACCAGAGGGGGTCCGGCACCCGGACAGCACAGGGCTTCAGGGCCAGCGGGCAAGGAGGCTGCAGACCAGAGGGGGTCCGGCACCCGGACAGCACAGGGCTTCAGGGCCAGCGGGCAAGGAGGCTGCAGACCAGAGGGGGCCCGGCACCCGGACAGCACAGGGCTGCAGGGCCGGGGGAAGGAGGCTGCAGACCAGAGGGGGCCCGGCACCCGGACAGCACAGGGCTGCAGGGCCGGGGGAAGGAGGCTGCAGACCAGAGGGGGCCCGGCACCCGGACAGCACAGGGCTGCAGGGCCGGGGGAAGGAGGCTGCAGACCAGAGGGGGCCCGGCACCCGGACAGCACAGGGCTGCAGGGCCGGGGGAAGGAGGCTGCAGACCAGAGGGGGTCCGGCACCCGGACAGCACAGGGCTGCAGGGCCGGGGGAAGGAGGCTGCAGACCAGAGGGGGTCTGGCACCCGGACAGCACAGGGCTGCAGGGCCGGGGGAAGGAGGCTGCAGACCAGAGGGGGTCCGGCACCCGGACAGCACAGGGCTTCAGGGCCAGCGGGCAAGGAGGCTGCAGACCAGAGGGGGCCCGGCACTTTGGGTGCCACAGACAAGCAGGAGGGCGAGAAACAGGAAGGGAGGGCGTTCGGGGGCTGCGTTGGCCTGTGAGTGGGAAGTTTACCAGCAAAGAAAGGGCAAGATGCTAAGTTGGGGCGGATACGAGCAGTGAGCAGCCGGAAAGGAGACAAACACTCTTTTAGGTGCCTTTAAGGCAGGGGTGGGGAATTTTTTTTCTGCCAAGAGTCTATTTGAATATTTTAACATCATTCGAGGGCCATAGGAATTTATCAACTTAAAAATTAGCCTGCTGTATTTGGTCAAGCATTTAATTAACTCGCCCCTGATGGGATGGCTGGAGCAGCTTCCCCTCGGTGAGGCCTGGGCAGGGCCAGACCACATGCTTTCGCCGTGGAATGGGGCCTTCGGGCGGGACACTCCCACCCCCGCTGGGAAGGTGGCAGGACAGGAAGGAAAGGGTAGCACCTGGAGTGGCTTTGCTGGCTTGTTTTGCCCCAAGCAAAAGGAAAGCTAGCAAAGGGCGGTGGCGGGGTGAAGGCCGGTGGCGGTGGAGAGGAGAAAGCGGGGCTGAAGGAGCGGCCCCGGGGGCAGGAGCAGCGATCCCCCCCGGCGGCGTGTGCAGGCAGAGTGACCCAAACCACCCGAGGGAAAGGGGACTGCGGGGTCACTCCTCAGCACAGGCCATCCTTGCCTGGAAAATTAGAAGTGAGTGACATTCGCTTTATCTTCTCAGATGTAAGCTAAGCGCACCCTCGGCGCGGCCTGGCTGCTTGATGCATTAATTCTCACCTTCCTTATTTTTATTCCTCCAAAATAGTTCTTAGTTCAGGTGAGAGTGGATTAAGCACCAACAGCCCCTCGCAGACAGCCTGGTTAAAGCCGACCGTCTAAAGTCAGGTTGAAGAGGCGAGAGAATCCCCCACCCGTGCCCGGGTCCGTGTCCTGTTCCCTGACACTGAGCTTTGTCTCAGGCTATGCATCTCCCGCTTCAATGCGGGAAAGAGGGCGCGTGCCCGCCTGGCACCAGGTGAGAGGCCGGCTGACCACATGGCAGCGGCTTCTTCTCTCAACCGGCTGTGACTGAGCTCCCGAAGGTTTCGCTTCACACATTTTAGTAAAAACATGTGAGTGAAAAACAGGCCCAAGGATCCCTCCCACATAAAAATTCGAGGAAAGAAAGAAAACAAGAATAGAGTGTTTTTACCAATAATAACAGATCGGAAATATTTTGCACCGTCCCCTCCACTCCACAGTGCATTCTGCTATTTTGAGGGCAAGAAGCGTGAGATAAGACAAATGCGTAATTATTTCTTGACCCACTCTTTCTGGTTTTCCATTTTCACGAGATGCCACAACTCATTATTTGCACTGATATATACAGAGGGATGGGATGCTTAGTTGATATTCATTTATGCAGCCCTCTGTAATCTATATTTAATGGAGTACCAGACTGTGGCCTAATAAACCGTTTAGAAAGATAGCTCTGCGTGCACAGGGGTTATTGCTTGCATAACCTGTACTTCGTTTTCATTACAAAACTAAAAGAGCAAAGCATAATTCATACAAGCAAATGAAGTTAACATTTAATGGCTTGAGAAATGATAGTATGAGCTTGTACTATGTCAGGCACTGAGTGGCTGTAAAATAAAGGAAAGGAATTCCCTCAAAATTGCTAAATAAAAAGCGGGTATTTAGTGCACTGTGAACTATGGACGCCAAAGCCAACAACGGGATTTCACTTTGTTAGGTACAGGCCTGACTGGCGGTGGGGAGCTGCGCTGGGAGCCTCCTGCCTCGGGGAGGGCCTTCCTGCCAGCTGAGAGCTGGGATGCTTCCTGCTGAGCCTCCCTGCCGAATATGCGAATATGCGCCGCGCCACCGGAGCCTGGGGGCCCAGGTGTGGAAACGCCTGTCACCGGGAGTCAGGGAGGAGCAGAATGTAAATTCCCACTGGCCTTGAAGTGCTGGCATCCAATGCCAATGTCATGGTTCTCAAATGCTGCCCTGTGGAGCGGGGCAAGTCTGACATGAACTGTTATGAGTCTGTAGCAAAATTAAAATCATAAGGACAACATTATGAGTTTTTCAGGTAGATTTATGTAATTTAAAGGACTTTTAATTTTTCTGAAATTATGGGTTTTTTTAAAGTTTATTGTAAGTAATTTCTATCATGAAATAGTAATGATAATAGATAGTAGGTTTAATTGGTTATTTTTAAAATACTATGTGGCCACATAACAAAATTGGCCACCCAACGTCACTCTCAAAGAATCCAAAATTCTGAAAATCATGGGTTTAGATTTGTCATTCTCACAAGGTGATACAGATTAATTTCTATATGCAAAAGACATTTCAGTATTCATATAAGTTACTAAGAATTATACTTTCTTGAACCTATGTCCAACTTCACTTTGAGGTACCATTGGTTTTTCCACTTGTAAGTAGTTTTTCCACTGTCTCCTGTTACCATTGGTTTTTCCACTTGTAAGAATTTGATTGATAGGAGAATATACATTGTATGCATTTTCTGGCCCCTCATTTTCTCTACATGCCAGCAATTTTCTCTGAAATAGTATATCAATAAAATATATTATTACATCATATATTATAGCTTTTGGAGGGTGGGAAAATAAAAGCAATAAATCATTGGTGTGATTTCTACAACAGCACTTCTTTTGTATCTTGTAGTCCGGGAAGGGGAAACAAATGTTCCTTGTATGGTCCTGCATGTGCAAGGCCACATGGTAAATATCATCAGCGAGGCTGAGCCCCAGTGCAGTCATTATTATCTTGACCATTACCACCACCAAGAGCGTCACCGTCATTGCAATTAATAGTTGAGTTTTCATTGTATGTAAAAAGGCACTGTGCTATGTGCCTAACAATTATTATTTCATTTAATCTTCACAAAACCTTATAAGCTATCTGTTCCCATTTTACCGAGAAAAAAATAAGACATAGAAAGTTTACGTTATATACCAAGGACACAGAGAGTAATGGAGCCAGCACTGGCATCCAGATTCACCTGCCACTGCAGTCTATCCTGGTCTTCTCCAGCTTATTTATTGTTCTGGGCTCTGTCGTGCTCTACAGCTTGGAGAGAGGCCTGGTTGAATAGCCGTGGTCAGACTTAATTCTCTTGGGCCCCACTGAGAGCATACATAAATAGGTGAAGATGCGGCACATAAAGAACCCTGAATATCTTGCTGTCCCCCAATTCCCGTCTCTGAGGGCCAGCAGTCTCACCCGAATGCCCTGCTCCAGTTCTTCTCACAGACTCCTTAGCTCTTCCATGAAGAAGTTTTAATTAGCCTGATACAGATTCATGTCCTTGTTCCTGTAGAACAGTTGTCTTTTTATAGACTTCAACATCAATAATACTTTAAGGGAAGTAATAAGTATCCTTTGTTTACCTTATAGATTCTGGGGCTGAGAGAAACCTCAGATTATTCAATTTATTGGAGCAAATTGAATCTCAGAGAGGCTGAGCAGCCAGCCTGAGTTTGCAAGCTGGTCAGTAGGAGAGTATGTACTGAAAGTCAGTCTTTCTGATAGTTGCCATCTTCTGCCTAGAGTATCACTGGCAAGGGGAAATCCATTACCCATTAGAAGTCCTCATTAAGGGCTCTCTATAGAAGAGGGTGATTTTTTTGGTCATATTTAGTACCAAATGTAAACTAAGTCTAAGCCACACCATGCATGGGAAGGGGGAAAACAAAGCACCCTCCTCTCCCCCCCAAAATAAACACAAAAATTAACACAGACCAATTAAACAACATTCCTAAATATCAGACTGGTCCACATAAGATCCCTGAGTGTTGTCCTTGTGCTTCATTTCTCTGGGTTATGTTTTCTCTCATTCTCGATCCTGATTCTCACTAACAATTGTACATTCTCTCTAAATGCGCAGTAAGCTCAAGCACAGTTCCAAACCCTCTTTCTGTAACTCCGCTGCTCCAACAGGTTCAATAAGGTTTCACTTGAGCAATTTCTATTTTTAAAATGGAGAGAGTAGAAGAATAGTGCCTTGTCCACCCACTCTGTTAGTAAATTAGTGATCAAACGTCACCCACAAACAGGACCTTAATGATGTTCTTTCAGCTGAAACAGAAGTTGCTCACTGGAAAATGGAAACAATGTTCTTTTTACTCCCTGCTCGGGATTGATACAGAGTTGACTGAGGACTCTATTTAAAATTCAACAACACAATTATCTCAAATGCTGGGCAAAGCAAATCATCAAGCCTAGAAAATGAGAAATTCAGAAAGTAATGACTAAATCAATGGTATCTATAACCTGGGATGGAGGGAAGGTCTTATCTGGGATATTGATAGTTATTTGTAACACACAGAGACTTACTTAATGTTCAGATATAGATGAGAACACAGGCACTCATCAACTGAATTTGTTATAAATACAGCAGAATTAAACACAGAAAAATCACACTTAATTCTTTACTTGGGTAAGACAGTCAACAAAATTTTCAGTCGTTTAGTTAGAGACAGATTGAGAAAGTAATGTGAATAGGAGATGAATAAAAGTAGCCAGCCATTCTTCAACACTCTGAGTTAAGCTACTGAGAATGCATTCTCTCCATCAGAGGTTGGCCCAGGGACCTGGCCAGGTGGGTGGGGCTGCAGGTGGTAGGTCTGTGTCTGTGAGTGTGAGCAGCTGGGCAGAAGCAGGAGGAGGAATGAAAGATGTGTGGTGAGCAAACTTAATGCTCATATATTCATCTCTTGGGACCAACGCAAGAAAATGGATCACTGACCAAATTTTGCCACTTATATTAGTTTAACGTTTTTTGAATTATAGTGTGGAGGCCTCTGTAAGTTTTTTGAAAAAGAAATTAAGAATGTATAAAATAAGTGTCTCTAATGAATAAAAGATACAAAACATTTGTTACTAGTGTAACCCACACCATGATTATTTTAATATTGTTTCTGATAAAGAGTGTTTTTATAAAAGATGAATTGTTAATAATATGTAACCCATGGATAAGCTACATATTTGTGTAAGAGTTCTAGGTACTAGCTTCCAGGAAGGAGACTGATTGCAGCAACTGGATGTTCTGGTTCCCGGAGACTTGCTGACTCTCAACCATAAAAACCAGACCTCTGCTTGACCAACTTCAAGATAATCATCAGCATGGGCTGCGCTGACTTCCCAGGAGGTTCTCCAATAGGTGAAAAGATACATAGAATGGGTACATCTAGGCAACGAAATATCATTCAATGACAGAAAGAAATAAGCTACTGAGGCAGGAGGAGACAACCAGCCCCCCTCACCCTGATTTCTTTGCTCTGCTTTCCCTCTTCCTCCTGATATAAACCACTACCTACACTAAGATGTTAAGATGGGCTTTGGGAAGAGAATCCCCCATCTTCTTAGATTTCAGACACTTGAATAAGCCATTTTCCTTCTTACCAGCACCTGTCTCAGGAGTTTGGCTTTTGTTGTCGCAGGCAGCCAAACCTTCATTGGTTACACTGACCAAATTTTGCCACTTAGATGTAGAAATCACCTAATGCAACTTCTTAGATGAGATGAGACAGGATGAGATTTTTGTGTTCTACCCCCTCAAGTATAGTATGATAGCTGTCAGAATCAGAAGCCTAATTCAAGAACCTCTAGATAGCCCTCACCAGTTTTGTTCAGTGGTTAGAACATCGGCCTGCAGACTGAAGGATCCCAGGTTGGATTCCAGGCAAAGGCATGTACCTCCATTGCAGGCTCAATCCCTGCCCCAACTGGGGCAAGTGCAGGAGGCAACTAATCAATGTGTCTCTCTCACATCCTTCTCTCTCTCTCTCTGAAAAGCAATGGAAAAAATATCCTCAGATGAAGATTAAAAAAAGAAGAGCCTCTGGACAGAATAAATAACTGATAACTGCAAGTATATAAAAGAGGAGATCTCCAGATAACTAGTGTGGACCCCAAGAATATTCATTGACGTGAACCTAAAAAAGGAATTTACCTGCTGAAACAAATGTCCCATGGTCAACCAAGGACACACATTTAGTAAATAATAAGAGCCTAGCAGCCTCTTGCTGACAGGGGCTTCTCACATACTCTGTATACCAGGAAGAACCTCAGGCTGAACCCTTGCTTCCCACTGTGTCCCTCTCTTGTTTACGCAGTCTGAGTCAACTAGTGCAGGGAAACCCTGGTTTCATCTTGTTACCAAGGGTCTGAGACCTCCCCAGTCCAATCAGAACTGTGCAGTTTAAATACCTCATTTACATATGACAGACTTACTTGGGGACCTGGGTGGGAATTTTTGCTATAAAATGTAACTTTTCCTTTGTCAGAGTGGAACACAATTTAGGTTGGTACCTGAATCTGTGTCTCCCTGTCTGCAGCTTCTTTTTGCTACATAAATGCTTTTTATCCTTTATTACAGTCTAAATTTAATTTTGGTCCACACCAGCATGGCAGCTGGGGTGCCGTCCAAATGGTGTGGCCGACAACCTTTGTGCAGGCTCTGCTTCTGTTGGCCTATCTCACCGTGGGGGGAAGTGTGGTTTCCCACTCAGCAGCAACTAGTGAAAAATGCTCCATTGCGGAGACAGAGTAAAGAGAAGAGCAATGACACGTTGAATTTTAGCCATGATATGAGGGATTTTGAAGACAGTCTTCTGAGACAGATATCTATAAATGATGGAATGAGAGGCCTGTTGGGTTGGTCTGGCTGGCCCCTGGGAAGAAGGTGGTCATCCCTGAGGTGCGACAGCCCTAACCTTGTGTCCAGGACTCCCTGCAGCAAGCATGGAGGCTGCTTTATAGGGCGCACACGTGTCGGGGTTGGGACACCTGAGATCTCGTGGAAGCATCTGTCCTGCTATTTCTAGCAGGTGAGGGTGGGAGCCAGGGTCTTTATCTTCAATCTTATAAGCACGTAAACAAATATAGCTGTGCTAATGACTGGTGCTTCTCTCTACACATGTAGCCATAGTGCGATCCCCTATTTTCCCCAAATTGTTTTTCTCTCCAATTTTTCAGTTGAGAATCCCAGTCAGAGTTGTTTTATAATATAAATGCAGAGGTTACAGTGGGTTAAATCAACTAACAATTCGAAACTTGGGATGTTGATCCCAAATAATACGGACCAGTGGCAGCTGGAGGCAAACAGCGACAGCTGACTGGGGGGAGACAAGTAAAGAGATGTAAAGTAGAGCTTCAAGGTGCAGCCCACCTAAGTCCGTTAAGGGGTAATTCAGTGAGGGAATAAACACTCACATAGCTCCATGTGGGCCCTTTCCCTTACAGTGTAGTTGAAGATGACCCAGAGCCTTCACAAAGAAGTAACCAAGTACTGAGGCGGATTGTGTTAACTTAAGAAGAAAACTGCAACTTCTTCCTAGCTGCTGAGCCTGAACCACTGTCATCCTGTGTCCATTTTCCCTTGCTTAGCCCAGACCCAGTTCATGGATAAAGCCTGTGGGTTCTGCTTGTAAAACAAAATACTCTTCAGAACACTCTTTCATCTCTCCAACTCCTCTCTTATGATCAAGGTCAAACAGCAACTGTCTCCTCCCCAGCACTCCCCCCTGCTGTGTCCTGGCTAACTCCTTCCCAGTGCAAACTGGGTACCCGTCAATGGTTTTGGGAGTTAATTTAGGGAGAGTCCACATTTCAAATAGGGCCACGCTGACGAGCTGATACTATAATTGAGGAACAGCATGACCTGTAGGTTTCAGATGCACGAGGCTTAGGGCCTGGCCCTGCTGCCATCTCTATTTTCTGTAATATTTGAGGACAATCAGTAAGATGAGCTCTTTCTCTGCATTTCCCCGGCAGTCACACCAGTGAAGGCCAACCGCGTGCCTCACCAGGCTATGAAAATGTCCTCGTACCTGCACTCTCTGCTTTGACTCTTGTCCCTTCTGGTTAGAGGGACTATCAAACATATCACTCAAATCTACATTTTTGGGAGCGAAAGGGTAACATTAACGATTACCCATGAAGTCATAAACTGGGGCTACCGCTGGCAAGCCAGGACATCAGGACACTTTATCTTTAATCAAGTATTCTCCTAGTAGGTAGAGTGAGCTTTTTAAACATAGAAACATAATCTCATCAGTCTTCTTCGTAGAGCACTGCCGTGGCCTCCCCTTCCATCAGGAGTTGCTGGGGCCTGCAAGGCTCCATCTCAGACCTCACTGCACTTTTCCCATGTGCTCCAGCCCCCCTGGCATTTGCTCTGATCCCCAAAAACACCCAGCCCAGTTCCTCCCGAGGCCTCTGCCTACTAACCCCCCTTGTCCACATGCGCTTTCCTTCTGTGTTTGCACAAAAAGATTTCTCAACCTTCCAGTTGGATCACACATAATCTTCTCAAAGAATCCTTTATTATTCTATCAAAAAATCCCTCCTCCATTTCATAATCTATTACATTATCCCAATCAGTTGTCTTCTGAGCACTCAGCCTCACCTCTGTTTCTATCTATTTCCATCTGTATTGTTTTGCTCTCCCTTCTAGAATAAGCCCCATGCAAGCAGGAGCCGTGTGCTCTCTCCAGTCCTTGAATCAGGCTTTGGAACTGTAGAGGTGAACAAATAATCTTCCCTCTGCCCTTTTAAATTCTTGGTTGGTAAACTTGCAACAAAAGACAGATTAACAAGAGAAACACAAACAGAAGTTTATTAACATGCATACCTCAAATACACATGGAAGACACCCAGTGAAAAATTAATAACTTTCAGAGGTGGCTTAGAGTTTAGGCTTAAATACCATCCTCAGCTAAAGACAACATAGAGAAGGTGTTGTGGGAGGCGGCCAGGTAAGGTAAACGTGAATTAGGTCTGGTGCAGGTTTAAGGAAGTGCCTCTCTTGGATGAGTTTCTTGGAATCGAGCCATATTTCTCTTCTCCCTACAGAGAGGTGAACACCTTACTAATGGGAATTTCCTTATAAATGTGTATTTCCTAACAAAAGGGTAACCTTTACTCTGTTTTCAGAGCTTCTTGTGTTTGTTGTTTCTCAAGATAATCATCTTAAAATAATCCTTATTCCAAAGAGACATATTATGAGGTGGCACATACATAGTACTTGTACAAAAAATGAAAAAAATAGAACTTTAAATTATGTTCAATTATGTGATTATAATAACTGAAAGATTAACATGGCAGTATGTGGGCAGGCTAAATAGCCATCTCAAGCAGTGAACAAAGAAAAACTGGATTTATTTAAGGAAAGGGGTTGGAGGATTGGATATCCAAAGGGAGGGGCTACACAGCATGGAGCCAAGGGGATCTGGGCGATGAGGGCAGTCCCCAGGAGCAAGGCTCTCATCCTTATATGCCATCTGTGGTGGGAAGCTCTGGTCATCAGTAGATCTTGGGGCTGGTCCTGGGCTGGGAACACAGGTGGAATGGAGCTGGCATGTGGAGGTGCGATCTCTGGTGTCCTTCCTGGTCTTTGTTTTCCTGCGGTGGGAAGCTCACAAATGGCCATTAAGGATTATAGTGCCTTATAGTTCTAATAATAACAAATAAATTAAATAAAATGGGCCCAAATTCTTTGTAAAATAAGAAGTGATATGCAAAAGTGAGATGCTCTTTGGTAAATAGATACACTTATCTGTCTCTATGTGTATCTATCCCTAATATGTATTTATATTTAGAGAGAGAAAGAAAACAACCTATTATAGAGTGTTAGGTCTACAGTTCTGCATCAGCAGGCCACATTCGAGAACATTATGTGCTAAACCGTCTGGCTGGTGGAGTGCGGTTGTGAAGGAGTTAAACGCGGTTGGAGAGGGATAGAAGCTGGAAAGCACCCGAGATATGTGATCCGGCTTGATCTCTGGTGGAGATGTCCTTTATATCATGTCTATTATGAGTAATACAGATGCAGAAAACTGCATTCTTCATATCATTACATTTATATATAGCATAATTTTCCTTCCAGAAACCCTAGGCTGCATAGCCCGGAGGTATTCAATAAGCCGAGAGGGAGGCCTAGGAGTGAATCACACCAGTTTGACATTTCCGGCTCTGCTGTGACCGCCAGACCAAAATATAGTCTGCGGGCCCCTTTTTCAGTAACGTGAAACTGCTGGCTTTAAACAGTTTATCCGCTGAATTAATCTCCAGCCCGTCTCTCACGAGGGCAGACCCAGCCCCTGCATCAGTCTTCTTATTCTGAAACACTTTTATTTTTATTTGTATGCTTTCTGGGTAATGAGTAACGATTTTTTTGTGCTTAGAGAATGGCATTCTCTAAAATAGCTCCTAGCATTTTGTAAATGTTAACTCATTAGATCTCACGCAGTCCAGGGCCATCTATCACACTGAGCCAGATCAAAGGCATCATATTTCACATTTTACAGATGCAGGAATCTTAGAGGCTTCAACCCAAGGTTATGTGTCATCAGCAGCCGAACAGGAGAGGACCAGGCACAGAAATATTACCCCAGGACCCAACAAATGTCACTCTGGCCTCTCACTCAGCCAGATTGGCCCTCCGGGGTCTGGGGAGGACAATGGTGTTAGCTTTCTGCCCAGGCCCCCAGATCCCCATGGGACTGGGGTAAAAGGGCTGGTACCACTGCTTGTTCCCACTCATTTATCCTGGCAAAGAGCAACTAAAATGCTTATCAAAGCCGAAATCTTTTCCATTATATTCCAGGAAATTCCATTCAGCTCCCTGCAACCCTCTGCTCCAGTCACTTGGCTGGGGCTTCCCGAGACCCACAGTTCCAGTCCCACTTCCCACGCGGGTTACCACCTGGGGAGAGGCGGGGCTGCTACGGGCACCTTGCGGCTGACCCAGTGCTCCCCTCCCGTGGCTCCCGGCCCCAGCCCCGAGCCCCGGCCTGTCTGTGGAGCGTGGGGGGGGTGCCCTGCGTTCCCCTGGCGGCTGCACCTCCCCTCACCACCTTACCCGGCTTGACTTCTCCAATGAGGAGCCAGCACTTCAGTCCTGCTTTGGCCTCTGCCCTCTAGGAATCCAGTCCAAGGGACTAGCTAAGGGGGGAACATCCAGAAATAATGAGAAATGGAAATGTTTCTCAACGGCTTTTTCCTAAAACGAAAGAGACGTTGAAAAATGTATGGCAGTGTGCAGTCAGCTCAGCGTATAGCCCATTTTGGCCTACCGGCTCAGCCAGCCCTCCCTCAGCTCCCCTTCCGGAGGCTGGAGCTCGTGACATGTCCCAGGGGCCCAGAGCAGCAGGCGAGCGGAGGACACAGGCTGGGCAGAGTGTCCACCCCCAGTGTCTCCGCCTTACTTCCCCTGTCTGCTTTCAGAACCCCAGGTGCCAGAAATAGAACAGAACCATGACGGTAGTTACATGAGATAGTAATGACAGCTATAGTTATTTTGGGACAAGTCAACATCAAGAGTTTCCCCTCAAATTAGAAACTACAGCAGAACAACAGAATTCCTGCACACAGAACATACACACAAGCAGCAACGCTGGAGCAACAGTGCCCCAGCCCTGACCACGAAGGGAAGCGGGGACACCCTCGTGTCTCGGCCCCAGACTCTGATTCCCTCTCTACCGGCTCACCAAGGAGAGAGGTGAGGTGCAGGCCTGAGGGAACCGCCGGCGTCCTGCAGGCGTCACCCGCTGTGCCCTCTCCACTTCCACCTCGGGAGCTGTGCAAGTGCGCCAGCCTCAGCCCAGGGCCCCTGAGCGGGGCACTGGAAGGGGCGGGCTGAGGCCGGGGCCGGAGCCCCTCGGCCTGATGCGCTCCACGTGGGGCCGAACACACGCAGTCCTCCTGGCTTTAGTGTTGGTTCATTTCCATTTTCTGGTTATTGTGAGAAGTTTTATATCCAATATCTTTACCTATATATCTTTAGATTCATGCCTTAGTATATTTGTGAAAAAGAAGCAGAATTTTGGATTTTTTTAAAATATTTTTTTATTGATTTCAGAGAGGGGAAGGGAGAAGGAGAGGGAGAGAGAAACATCAATGATGAGTCATTGACCAGCTGCCTCCTGCACGCCCCCCACTGGGGATCGAGCCCACAACCGGGGCAAGTGCCCTGACCGGGAATCGAACCAAGATCTCCTGAATCACAGGTCGACAATCAGTGAGCCAGGCCAGCTGGGTTAAATTTTGGATCTTTTTAATAAATGTTAATAAAATCACTAATCAAGTGTAAATTGCAATGTATGAAATGTTTGTTTTTCTATTTTAATGTCAATGCTGGATTTTTTTTTTAAATCATTTTCGCTTTTTTCCATTTTGATAGATAAAGGAGTGATTTTCATAAATCTTTGCTAGCTTTTGTGTAACCCACTTGGAACTTCACTAAAGGCAGCACATGGAGTCACCTTGAAGCCTGTGTTTGGCCTGGTGTGGAAAAGTGAAGTAAAACAAAAAACTCTGGAAAACCCACCAGTGGTCACATGTGTCTGGATTACAAAATGGGCACCCATGTGACTTTAAATTAACCCAAAGCTCTGAGGCTACTGAATATTTATATAATTCACTGTAATAAATGATCACTAAAGTCCTTGCTTGCCTTTACCACTCGGGGTTCAACCAAAAAATCAGAATGAGAAGGAAATACAGACTAAAAGATGTATTGCAGGGAACCGGCTTGCGGTTGTGGGGATGGCTCCCCAGTGGGAAAGCCACGTGGCAGGGCTGTAGGAAGGGCAGCTGGTTTTCTGTCCGGCCCCAGTGAAGCTGCTCTCTCTCCACAGGGGAATTTCTTCTTTCTCTTTGGGGAACCCTCAACTTGGCTCTGAGGGCCTTTCAGCTGGTTAAATCTCACCCAACCAGATTATTTAGGATGATCTCTCTTACTTAAAGTCAACTGACTTTGGTTGTCAGTCACATTTATAAGATACCTTGGCAGCAACACCTAGATTAGTGTTTGATTGAATACCTGGGGACTACAGTCCCGTCAAGTTGACACATAAAACTAACCACACTCCACCATGTCTCAGTTTATCTCTATGCAGTATGAAGAAAAAAAGGCCTTGACAATTTTCACATTTGTAATTACTGTGTCTCTAGCTAAACTGTGTCATTCTTAGGCATAAGTATTCTCTGATTAATTAAATGTTAATGCTTATAACTGCTTTATTTGTAACAGACTTGAAAACAACCAAAATATGTGAGTCACTGAATAAATAGTGGTGCATTCATACCATGAATATTACTCAGCAGTGAAAAGGGAGGAATGATTGTTATTCTCAACACCTTGGATGGATCTCAAGGGTGTATGCTTAGTGATAAAAGCCAATCTGAAAATGTCACACATTATGTGGTCCCATCCATAGAACATCTGGAAACGACCCAGTTTTAGAAGCGGAGAATGGGCTAGTGGTTGCCAGGGTTTAGAGATGGTGGAGGGGAGCCAGGTGGGTGTGTCCATAAAGAGGCAGTTGGAATACTTCTGTTTCCTGATCGAGGTAGTGGGTACCGACCTACACGTGTTAAAATAACATGGAACTTCTCATGGGACCAGTCTCTACCATATATGCAACTGCTTGTGCATCTATAACTATCTCAGAGTAGAAAGTTTAAAAGAAAGAAACGTAGTGAACATGTACTTAACATTGGGGCTGCTGAGAGCTTGCTAAGGGAGACAGCAAATAAAAGTAAAGAGATAATTGACAAAGTAACACCACAGGTTTTGTATAGCAAAGCCTGTATAAACAAAACCAAATTAAATTGTAGAATTAAAAAAAATATGTGTAATCCATTGGCAAATTCTGATACTATATTGAAAAATATATTAAATGTGACACCTAAGAATCCCTAGTAGATGAGATTTTGATTTGAAATGCAAAGAAGAAACATGGCAACCACTAAGTAATAAATACTTTTCCTCAACACATATTTTTATGCGCTGTGCTTGGATCATTATGATGATAGTGACGATGACGATGACAATAGCCACAACTACTGATGTTTTAAAATAATGGAATTTGTATTCAAAACAATATTAAACGTGATCTGGTGTTTTTCAACATGAACAGTGACTGGCTTGGGGCTCTGAGTTAAGTCAGCATCTGGAATGCTCTGGAGTCCTGCCGTCACTGTGATGGCGCGGAGCTGGGTTAGGGCTGTGGAGGAGGCTGGAGCCCCAGGCGGCGGCTTAGCACAGTCACCTGGACTGTGCCTGGGTGGCGCGGGGGTGGGAAGCAGTCCAGGATGAGTGGAAATTTCCCCAGCCCTCCCTCTCCCTCTGTTTTCTGGAGCAGAAATTGGAGGACACCGTAAACCTAAGGAATGTTAACTAAGAATTTTGGTGAATTGCTAGAAGGCAAATGTGGGCTCGCTGGAGAGGGCGAAGCTTCTGAGGGCCACAGTCATAGAAAGAGCTCCAGCTTTATGGGTTTTTCCTCCAGGAACTTCACCAAGGTTTTCAAGGAGGAGAGAATCCAGAGGAAGCTTTCCTACCTCCTGACAGGCCTGACGGGGGGAGGGGAGAAGTCTCATATTAACTCCTGTACCCTTTTTCCCTAGCATAGGACTGGATGCAAACTAGAGCTTTAATAAATATCTGTAGAACTGAAGTACATGGAATGTTTGTATCCATCCCCAATTTCAAGACAGGACACTGAACACCCTTTTCTGTTTTTAAATTTCTTAGTAGTTACTAACATGGTGGTGTCATGCTGACGGTAAGGGCTCATCTAAACTATTCTGTATTTCCATAGATATATCCCCACCAGTAAGTCCTTTTGTCCCTTAGAGCTGTGTGTATAGAATCCTGCTGACTCAAATTGCACCTTCATAGTTGAACTTATTTCCTATGAGGTGATTATGCCTGTTACATGGTGCATCCCCTTGGGAGACATAATCTTTGATGGTGTGATCAGTCCTTTACATGTTTCTTTAAAAGGGGATTGGATAAAGAGATGGCAGGAAAACTGCTGATGACTGAGAAGGAGCTAAGATAAATGCTGAATTTCAAAATCTTTATCGTTGACATAAGATTGGATTGAGAGGCAAAAGTAATCACATTTACTGAGCATTACTGAGTCCCAGGGTTTGATGTAAAATGATTTTGAAATGTGACCCAAATGGCTTCCAAGGCTCTGTGATCTTGGATTTCTAAGTATAATTGGCTCAGACTCAAGCAAATTCCTTAGCGTTGTTTGTATAGATTTCTACAGAGTCCCAAGGTCATGTGTCCATACCTCCTCTCATGAGTTCACTTCCTCTGAGTGCCTGGGAACCTTAATCTCATGGCGTGTCCTGGTGCATGTAATCTGGACCTAATTTGAGTGGTGACATGGAGCGACGCTAGCAGGAGAAACTTTGATGGACTTGCTGTGTCATAAGAAACTTGCCAAACCTGGATTCAGAAGACACACATTTAAATCCTGACTTTGAAACTCACTCTGAGCCTCTCTGCACATCAATGTCATCTTTGAAACAGGGTAACTGCTTCTGCCTTAACAACTATGCAGGGAGTCATGGGGTCAAACTAAATCATACCTCACATAATTTTACAAATATACATGACTGGGAGTTAAGGTCGCCTATTTTAACTGAATCGTGTCATTCAACTCTCCTGCTCTTTGAGGTTCTCCATCAAAAAACGTACAGGAGTAAAAGCAGCAACAGAGCAGGGACTAAAATGAATAAATGGCAGCGTCCTTCCTGGCTGAGAAGTTGTTCTGAGACTGAGACGAGGTCAGGAGTGCTAAGGGAAGCCGACTCTTTGCTCTCTCCTCTCCACCTGATCCCCTCAATCTAAATGTTATGACTAATAGCAAAAACAACCAGAGATGGCAGGTGCTAAAGGGAGCCCTGGGCTGGTCCCTGAGTGAAGTGCAGAGAGGGATGGCTTGCTGCTCAGAGGAGCCAGGCCTGTGCTGACCCCTCCCCGGCACGCAGGAACCGCAGGGGCAGCTGGCACATGAGGACAAGATACAGGGACACAAATGGCAGCCTGGGCCTCTGTCCTAAAAGTCGAAGAGCTACTCACAACTCACACGTGGCCCAAGGGGACACTGGGGATATTTTATACCAGTAGGGCACTTCCCTTCTTGTGGACAGGGAAGGTAGGAAAGGGGCAAAGGAGGAAATGAAAGGCCTCCCAACCTTGGCGTGGGGAGAAGGCTGCCCCCCATTCCCACAGGCAGTGGTGGAGAAATGGGAAGAGCAGAGTGGCTCTGGCCTGTCCCCTGGCCCACCGAGGGGACGGGCCTGCACAGTTTCTAAAGTGCTGGAGGTTGGGCTCCGGTTCATACTTCCTGTGTTGCTTGGCTTCTACTTTTCCTTTAAAGTTGTCTCGAAACAGCCCTGCAAATTCATGAGACTTCAAGAAGGGAGAAAGCCAGTTCGAGATCAATATCTGCTTTGGGTATATATTGGTTACACATTTTGTAGAACTGAAATAGGAAACTGTATTCAGTTTGATTTAAGAAAACAAAACCTACTTGATGCATATAATGGAAAATATCTAGGTGTCAGGGTTTTTTCCTTTCAGGTGAGCCTGTTCCTGGCTGCATGTGGAACTACTTTTTTTACATAGTTATAATCAAAGCACAAATTCAGCTGCTGATCATTTAAGTTCATCGAGTAGGAGTGTCCTCCTGTCACTAAACTAAGCAGCTCCCCACTGTCCCACACCCTTCCTCTCACTCCTCTCGGGCCTCTGGGTCTCCCCTGCTTCCTTCGCCTTCCCCGAGGTCCTGGGTCCAACCTCACCCCCTCGGAGCCATTTCTCCACGTAAAGGCTTCCATCTCCACCCTGCACCTCCAGGGGCATCTCTTACTCTCCAGGGCAGGGTGGCCTCAGGGTTCCCTTAGGTTTCAAAGAGGAACCGAGGTTGCTGAAGACCATGCCCCAGAGCTGTTTGGGGAATCCTACATTTTATTGGAGTAGAAAGGTTGCAGGGTCATTTGGAGGTGAGAGTGAAAGGACCCTGTCCTAGCCCCTTGGCCTGGGGGCTCAAATAATGCAACTAAGATTTCAACTCTGCAATTTTTGTTTATTTTTATTCTTTTAAAATTTCTCCAGCTTTATGGAGATATAACGGATGTCTGTATAAGGCTGAGCTCTTCTGCATCTTTGGGCTCTGCCTTCAGCTGCCTCGCCCTGCCTTGGGCTCCATGGCTGGCCGTGGACAACCGCAAGGCCGCCCCTCTCCTGCTCCCTGCCGGTGGGCGGGGTGGGTGAGGGAGGGGGCTCTGCTCCCCAGCTCAGATTCCACACCCGCCCAGCCCTGAATCCCTCCCTGCGGCTGCCCTTCTGCAAGAGAACTGAAGGGCTGGTGCCAGAGGAAAAGGAAAATAAATGCTGGAGATGCAAAACCAGATATTTCACGCTAAAGCCATAGTGGAATTTCATTTCAAAAGACATAGCTCTGCGCTCAGAACTCGTGAAAGATAAAATTAGGCAGCCCATTGCATTTGTGGGAATAAACCCACCAAACTGGCATGAAAGAGCAGTGTAAACATCGCACCCACCCCTGTGGGTAACGCTACTGAGGGAAAGAGGACAATTTTAATAACGTCTGCTGCCTCCGCCATCCGGTCTCCTTGGCGACAGCAATTGATGTTTCCTATGTGTCTCCTTTCTCTTCACTCTTAGAGGGTTCGGTAAAAAAAAAAAAAAAGGTGCACACACACACAGACACACACACACGCACACACACTCTGTCCATTGCACCGCCGATGCTGAATCTACTCTAACTTCCCAACTACTACAGACACTCTATCATCTATGCATCATTTAGCTTCTGCTAGGACACACTGAATGACAGGGAGATCACTCCTTTTGCAAAGATGTCTGTTCCCTTTCTAAGCAGCTCAGATTATAGGAGTTACATTATATAACGATTAAAATCCTGTGGATCAAAACTTGACCCACCCCCATGGCCCTTCAGGTAGCTGAAAACAGTGGCCACGGGGCAGTGTGGGAAGCAATTTTGTCATTCCCTTGTCCGCATCTTTTCAGTGTCTGTGCTCCCAAGAGCCATCGTGCAGGGGAGTAAATAATCCTGGGGAGCGCTCAGGAGCCCAAGGTCACCTTTTCAATCAAAGGGTGCCATTCAGCAGCCGCGTGGAGGAAAGTCAGCGAAGACTGCCCTGGGATCCCGGGAAATGGAGAAATCTGTTTTCTGTTCAGGGAGGGAGAGATGCGCTGGTGGAATTCAGAGAAGCGCTCCTGTTTCTCAGAATGCCTTTGTTTGATTAATCAACCTTGGTCTTTCCTTTTTCTTTTTTTATTTTTCCAGTTACATTTTCTACAGATGGTTTGTTAAAATGCAAATGCTTCAATTCTCTTTTCCCACTACTTCAATTGAAGAGAAAATAGCCAATTTTCCACTTTTATCTCGTCTAAATAGGATGCATTCATTCTCCCCATAATGGGCAAAGGCCACTCATTTATTTTTAGGTAGTTTGTAAATGCTTATACGATACAGATAGAGTTTTTATTTAAGTGGCTGGCAATGCCTGTCATTTTTTACTGGAAAAGCAAACGGTTGCTCTGTGTTCCGAAGCCCCAGGCTAGGACCCGGTCATCAGCATGGCCTCCTACAGGCCCCTTAGGCCTTGCACGTAGGTCACGGGGGTGCAGGAGCCCTTCCCCCAACCTCACCTTGCAGAAAATGTCTAAGAGGGTCCAGTAATATTTTATGAGGATTCCGGAGGAGCTAACAGCTCTCATTCAGTGTCCTATATCAAAATATTAATCCAAATTCATGCATGAACACCCTGAACCTCACTCACAGCAACTGATGACAGAGGTATAATCAGGACCATTTTGTAGGTTAGAAACTAACAGAAAAAAATCACTGTCCAAGGTAACATGATGCTGGGAAAGGTGAAAAATAGTTTCAGAAAAATCCGCATGTCAGCCTTATGAACTGGAAAGCAGCCAGCACTAGGTGATCACTCTGTGCCTCATTGGTGATAAAAATCATCTCTCTCAGAGATGGAGCAGGTAGCCTGGGAGTGCCTTGTAGAAAGGGCAAGGCAGTGTGTGGAGAGGGAGGAAGTATAGGGGAAGACCTACTGTGTGCCAGCCCTTTGCACATGAGCTAGCTTAAAGAAACCGAGTCCTTGGGAGGAGGCAGATCATGTTCACTTGTGAAAATGAGAAACCTGGGCCTCTAGAGCATAGACTTGTTTGATTCTACATAACCCTTGCCAATCCTGAGGAAGGACTGGGACTTGCTTTGACATGATTCTTCTACCAAAAGGACATGTTGGGAGATTTGAGGGAGTGCAGGAGAACCAGAACCTATGCTCTCATAGCATCAGCAAGTCCCACCCATCAAAACCCAAGCTCTCCTTTCTCCCAGGCTGCAATAATCACCATCTATTCTCCTCCCAAGCCTGTTAAAACTGAAACGTTCTTTGCTTCAACAATCTGCCATCACTCTGATTGACTGAATGACTTATTTATTGATTTAGTCACTCATCAAGCACATTGCGGTGTACCTGGCATCAAGAGAAATAAAGAAAAAATCTTGCTCCCAAGGAAATCCTTGTCTCATCACAGACAGAATTTGTTAAAGTAACTAAAAAGCAATGAGGCAAAGTGGTCCTGGAAGATGGCAGAGGAGGGGAATATTTGGCTGAATGGGTCACCAAGTCATAGAAAATGTCATGACAGAAGCCAGTGGGATGATTTTTTAAAATAATTAAAGAATGAGTTGATCAATAATATTTATCTAATACCCGATGTATGTAGGAAACTATAAGTTGATGAAGATACAAAGAAAGTGAATTCTGTGAACAGCTTCATCTGCTGAGCCTGTTCTCTGCCAGGATCTATATATGTTTATTCTTCAGCTAACATCAAGTCCGTTAACCTTTTTTAGAAACAAATAAGGTTAAGCCAAGGCTCTGAACCTGTTTTCTGGATTTATAAAACTGTCACTTTGGTATTCAGATTACCTCCTTCCTGGTACAAAGACCAGGATTCTCTCACTTCTCACTGCTGCCTTCCCTGAGACCCCTAAATTAAAGGGATTTGTGCACCAGTTGGAAAGACAAGGCTTATGGGCAGGAAAACAACAGCTAACTCTGTGAGACAGCAGGCACGCAGTTGGAGAAGGGAGCTATTTCTAAAAACTATGAAGGTTCCACAAAAAAGCTAAGACTTGAGGCTTGCAAATATTTTTATTAATTCTACCATTTAATTTGATTTTGTTTATACAGACTGCTATACGAAACATGTGGTGTCACGTCGTCAATTGTGTCTTTACTTCCATTTACAGTTATTCCATTTGCTGTCTCCCTTAGCAAGCTCTCAGCAGCCCCAATGTTAGGTACATGTTCACTACGTTTCTTTCTTTTAAACTTGCTACTCTGAGATAGTTATAGATGCACAAGCAGTTGCATATATGGTAGAGACTGGTCCCATGAGAAGTTCCATGTTATTTTAACACGTGTAGGTCGGTACCCACTACCCCGATCAGGAAACAGAAGTATTCCAACTGCCTCTTTATGGACACACCCACCTGGCTCCCCTCCACCATCTCTAAACCCTGGCAACCACTAGCCCATTCTCCGCTTCTAAAACTGGGTCGTTTCCAGATGTTCTATGGATGGGACCACATAATGTGTGACATTTTCAGATTGGCTTTTATCACTAAGCATACACCCTTGAGATCCATCCAAGGTGTTGAGAATAACAATCATTCCTCCCTTTTCACTGCTGAGTAATATTCATGGTATGAATGCACCACTATTTATTCAGTGACTCACATATTTTGGTTATTTCCAAGTCTGTTACAAATAAAGCAGTTATAAGCATTAACATTTAATTAATTAGAGAATACTTGTGCCTAAGAATGACACAGTTTAGCTAGAGACACAGTAATTACAAATGTGAAAATTGTCAAGGCCTTTTTTTCTTCATACTGCATAGAGATAAACTGAGACATGGTGGAGTGTGGTTAGTTTTATGTGTCAACTTGACGGGACTGTAGTCCCCAGGTATTCAATCAAACACTAATCTAGGTGTTGCTGCCAAGGTATCTTATAAATGTGACTGACAACCAAAGTCAGTTGACTTTAAACAAGAGAGATCATCCTAAATAATCTGGTTGGGCGAGATTTAACCAACTGAAAGGCCCTCAGAACCAAGTTGAGAATTCCCCAAAGAGAAAGAAGAAATTCTCCCTGTTTACAGCAGCTACACTGGGGCCAGACAGGAAAAAACTTAAAATCTTTACTTATGGTCATATGTCTGAATTTCAAAATGGTCTTCCATATATCATTTTAAATTAACTCCAAATCTCTGAAGCTACTGGATGTTTATATAGTTCACTGTACCAATGATCACTGAAGTCCCTCCATGTCAGTATTAGTTTGGGCTCAACAAAACAAAAAAAACAAAACCAGAATTTATAGGATATATAAAGATATTTCTTGTAAGGAAACAGCATATGCCATTGTGGGGATGGCTGCAGAACTCCAAATTCCACGTTCTGGTCTCCAGGAAGGGCAGCTAGGACTGCTGTCTGGTTGTAGATCTGAGACAATCAGAGCCCACACTCTGTCAACACTTTGAGTGTGTCAAAGTATGACAGGGATGAAACATCATATTACTTTCAGATTTGGAAAATGTTTAACCAGAAGTGTTTAATAAAACCACGCTCAATGAGTAGCATTAAAGATGCATATGTCAGCCTCACTGTGCATAAATGAGCCCTTTTGGGCTGTTAAAAAGGGAATTACATTTCATTTTTATATCAATTCTTTAAAGCATGTGGCTCTTTAGTCATGATACACAGAAGATTTTACTCTTTCCTTGTGTGAAGTACATTTTAAAATCTTCTATTCCCTTAATTAAAGAACAGGAGGGAATCAAAATAATGGAATATTATTTTGACAGAATTTTGCTACTTTATGAGAAGCACAATTTGAAAGTCAATATAAACATACAATTAAGCATATTTTTGTAGTTTCTGAATATTAATTAAGGAAATTACAAAGTTAGCAATATAAAAATGGAGTCCATCAATATTTTTTAATATTTCATTTTGCCATTTTATACATCTACTCAGAATTATTACTCAAGTGAGGTATTTAAGAAATCTCTTTTCTTGATTATATCTTCTTCTTTTAAAAAATTTATTTTTATTGCTGAAAGTATTACAAATGTCCCCTTTTTCTCCCCCTGATCCCCTCCTCCCAGGCCTTCAGCACACTATTGTTTATGTCCATAGGTTATGCATATCTGCATATATGTTCTTAGGTTAATCCCGCCCCATTCACCTTTGTCTTTCCTCTGAGACTTATCAGTCTGTTCCATGCTTCTATGTCTCTGGATCTATTAAGTTCATCGATTTATTTGTTCATTACATTCCACATATAAGTAAGATCATGTGATACTTCTTTCTCTGACTGGCTTACTTCACTTAGCATAATACTCTCCAGGACATAAGGCAGCTGAATGGATAAGAAAATATGACCCAAATATATGCTGTCTACGAGAGACCCACCTCAGAACATAAGACTCTCACAGGCTGGAAAAATAAATACATAAATAAAATAAAACTCTCCACCATGCTGTTTCATAGGGTAAGGGATCCTTCGTTTCTACAGCTGCATAGTATTCCATGGTGTAAATGTCCAAGAAGATGCTCGATATGATTTCAATCTTCTTGAACTTGAAGAGACTAGTTTTGTGTCTTAGCATGTGGTCTATGTTTGAGAATGTCTCATGTGCACTTGAGGAGAATGTACATTCTACAGCTTTGGGGTGAAATGTTCTGTAAATGTCAATTAAATCCATCTCATCTGGTGTGTCATTTAGAATCACTGCTTCCTTGTTGATATCTCTCTGGAAGATCAATCCAGTAAAGTTAGAGGGGTGTTAAATTCCCCTGCTATGACTGTATTAAAGTCCTCCAGAAGTTTTATTTTATTTATGTATTTATTTTTTCAGCCTGTGAGAGTCTTATGTTCTGAGGTGGGTCTCTCGTAGACAGCATATATTTGGGTCGTATTTTCTTATCCATTCAGTTGCCTTATGTCCTTTGATTGGAGCATTTAATCCACTTATCTTTAAGGTTATTCTTGATAGGTATTTATCTATTGCCTTTTTTTTAAGCAAGTATTTTTTATTTTTTCAAATATATCTTTATTGATTTCAGAGAGAGGAAAGGAGAGGGAGAAAGATAGAAACATCAATGATGAGAGAGTCATTGATCGGCTGCCTCCTGCACGCCCCCGACTGGGGATTGAGCCTGCAACCCGAGCATGTGCCCTTATAAGGAATCGAACTGCAATCTCCTGGATTATAGGTCGATAGTCAACAGCTAGACCATGCTGGCTGGGTGCCATTTTATTTCTTTATGCCTATGCTTCTTGTTTTATTTCACCTTCTTATTACTACAGTCCCTTTAACATTTCCTGCAGTGCTGGTTTGGTGGTGATAAACACCTTTAACCTTTTTTTGTCTGGGTAACTCTTTATGTCACCATCTATTTTGAATGATAGCCGTGCTGGATAGTCTTGGTTTCAGATCTTTGTTTTGCATTACCTCCAATACTTCATGCCATTCCCTTCTGGCCTGTAGAGTTTCTGATGAGAAATCAGCTGATAGCCTTATGGGGGCTCCTTTGTAGGTAACAGATTGCTTTTCTCTTGCTGCCTTTAAGATTCTTTCTTTGTTTTGAATTTTTGGCATTTTAATTATGATGGGCCTGGGGGTGGGCTTCTTTGGGTTCTTGCATGGGACTCTCTGTGCCTCCTGAACTTGTGTGACTTTTTCCTTGACCAGATTAGGGAAGTTTTCTGCCATTATTTCTTCAAACAGGCTCACTAACACTTGCTTACTTTATACATCTTCTGGCACTCCTATGATGTGAATATTGTCATGTTTCATGGTTTCCCACAGCTCTCTTAAACTGGCCTCTGTTTTTTAATTGTTTTTTCTTTTTAGTTCTCTGATTGATTTTTTTCTACCCTGTCTTCTAATTTGTTGCTCCTATCCTCAGCTTTCCCTAATCTGCTGTTTATTCCTTCCATTTTTTTTTCTACTATGTCATTCTTAATTTCCTTCATAGTTTCCATTTATTTTTCTCATGCTGTTGGGTATCCTTATGATCAGTACTCTGAACTCTATATCTGACAGATTGCTTGTCTCCATTTTGTTTAGCTCTTCTTCTGGAGAATTCTTTTGTTCTTTCATTTGGGATTTGATTATGTCCTCTTAATGTCATTCCACTACCATGAAGCTGCATCTAATTTAAAGATGACTTTAACATCTTTAACAAACACCACAACAGTATGCTATATGCATCTTTTTCCATAATGACGTATAAAAATAGAGGCTCCAACAGTTCCTGAAATGCTTAAAATTTTAATTATAAGAAAACTTGTCACAGAGTTTGCAAAGCCATTTAAGCTGTTGAATAAGAGAGAGGAACAAAATTAGAAAATTAAAGCAATCAGCCCAGAGACATATGTCTTCATGGTATAAATTGTAGAAAAAGATAACAGGACATAGAAGAGAGAAAATTATCAAAGAAAAAAATTCAACAATTGTACTCAGTCATGGAGAACATGCAAACCTTTGTCCAGCATTCAGGAAACTTTCTGTAAATCACCAGATTGAAAGTATTATAGGCTTTCTGAGCCATAGTAGATCTCTCTTGCAATGAGTCAATTCTGCTTATTAGCTATAGACAATCCATAAATGAATGAGCCTGTCTGTATTCCAATAAAATTTTACTAATGGACATTGAAATTTGAATTTCATACACTTTTCCCCAATAACATTTTCGGTTTCCTTTTGACCTCCTCTTGTACTTCCTCTGGGTGCTCCTATTCTTCTTTCGTCTTCTCACTTAAACATGAAACAATAGTGTAGGCCATAGACAGTTAGATAGTGGGATAGATTTGGCCCATAGCATATAGTTTCCCACCCCCTGGTCTAATTCTAAGGGGCCCCTGAGGGCCTAGCCCTGGAACTTGACAAACCCTTCTAAAATTCCAATGTAAGCGTAGGGTCACAAAGAGGTAACCCATTTTTGAGTAAGAACAAGGAAACCTGCATAAGGATGATAGAGCAGCATAATTTCCAATCATTGAGATACTGAATACACAACTGGATACTGGCCAGAATATATATAAAAACTGAACTCTGACCCAAGATCTGCAGCCACCAGCTCTGAAAGCCAACCTGCTTTCTATCAGCCAGAGTTGCAGGAAATCAGATCACTGTCTCTAGCAACCAGTACAGGAAGCCCAGTAACAAACCCTAGTAATAAACCACTAGTTTAGTGATGACCATATTAAACATTTTTGGATATGTAATCAGCCTCAAAATCATCATGATTTCATTGATAACTGACAACTTCCCTAATTTTTGTCCAGTTTCTAGCTTAGGCCCAACCAGAAAAAGCCAAATATCACCCTCCCTTACCAATCCAATAGGGTTTTCTGCTTCTAGTCATCGCACCAACTACTTCACTGAGGGCCCACTATAAAGTTCTCCCACTCCTCTGTCCGCCTTTGAGTCTCCACCAAAATGCAATTGATGATGGCTGACTCCCCTGCTATAGAAAACTCTGAATAAATAACCATTGCCTTTTCTTATTTGCTTGGTTTTTATTTATTTCCACATAATGGAAATTTTGCAATACATCCATTGATAGAGTAATTTGTAAATAATTGTGATAAATTCATACCATGGAAATTAGCTGAGGGAGGAGACTTCTGTGGTAATTGCAGCCCAGTGAGACATGTGAATAGTTTTTACAAATTTGCCTTAGAATACTCTTGAAAAGAGAAAAACTCTGACCTTTTCAGTGTACTTGATTGCCCCACTCCAACAACCATGGCCAACACAACATGCCAAGTTCTCATCAGGGGAACTCTAAGCCCAGACTTGGCTCAGCTCTGTGTCCCTCCCCAGTATTCAGAGAGTAGAGAATCTATAGAGCAAGTTAGCAGGAAGTGTGCGAAAGTGTTTCTTTCATTCTGTAGCACGTCTCCCACAACACCCATTATCCAAAACTCGTGAATTATAATAGCTCATGACTTGGTATTGTTACATTCAACAAAGCAGCTGGCGAAGAAAGAGAGTGAGTGGAGGAGGGTTGACAGGTTAAACACAAGTACATCATAATTTCAGATAAGCAACAAATACATTTTAAGACAAGTATATTCCAAATACTGCACTGGACATACTTTTACTAAAAACGGTCATTGGTATATATGAAGTGCAAATTTAACTGAGTCTCTTGTATTTTTATTTGTTAAAGCTGGCAGCCCTAGGGGAGAGTATAGCACGGATTGTTTTCTACCTCTTTTATTGGATACTTACAACAGTGTTGATATTCTCACTATGGGCTATGTAGCGTTGTGCTGTATAATTTTCCAATGTCAGCTTTTTTGAATATCAGGTAATACTAGTTTTAATAGAATACTGATGATCCTTCAATGCTCTTTCCAATTAAGCACCTCTGTATCAGGTAAATGTAAAAGCAAGAAGATGAGGGAATTTCCCTCAGACGGCTACAACTTTTTAAAATTAATTTTTATCATAGAGAGTATTGCAGTTGTCCCCTATTTCACTCCCTTTTGCCCCCCTCCACCAGGCTCCTGCCCCACCCCAGGCCTTCATGGCACTATTGTGTGTGTCCTTAGGCTATGCATATATGAACATAAGTTCTTTGGTTTATCTCTTCCCACTCCTACCCCTTCCCTCTGAGATTTGTCAGTCTGTTCCACACTTCCATGTCTCTGGACATTTTTCGTCTTTAAAGAGGCAAGGTCATGTGCTGAGGTGGGGGGGAAAGGGATAAGAAGATTGAAGATATTGGAAACAGTTTGTAATTGTCTAGAATGGAATAAAGTTGAATAGAAAAATAAAAAATTAAACAGTTATAAACTAAAATACAAAACAAAACCAGCAAATATTTAATGCATGCCAGCTATTATATAAGGCAATGAAATGTACACGGTGCTCCTGTAATGGTGAAAGAACTTGTATAGGACCAAAGCTCAGGATAACAAAGGCACTGAGGGGCACCTCTGTATCAGGAAACTGTAAAATGAGGGACAATCGAAAGCAGGCAGAAACTGGAGGGTAGTTAACCCTAGAGAAAAGGGAACCTTACTCATATTCATGGGCCCTTCCCCTATGTGCACGCACATCCTCTCACATGGCACAGCTGGAGCTCATGAAGAATGCCACAGTCTTAATGTCTTGAAGTGCCAGGGGCAGAGCTCAAGGCTATTGGAGCAGCATAAACTGAGGGGGCAATCCTGGAAAGGAAGGAGCCACAGAAGGATGGAGACTCCTACATATAAACGCTCCTCAAATCCCCATAGGACACTTGCACTGCGCACATGCAGGCAGAGCCCTAGGAGCCCAGAGGAAAGACAACTCTCCACACAAGAGAATGAGCTTTGAGTCTGAATCCTATCAAGTTAGAGTGTGTTGGCAAATATTTTAAGCTTCTTACTGACCAGTCCCATGAACACGTAAACCAAGCCCCCACGTTTAAAGTGTCCAACCAGTGATAAAACAGCATCTTTAAAGTTCTGAAAGAAAGAAAAAATAAATCACAGAATTCTAGGTCCAGTGACAATAACCTTAAAATATCAGAGGGAGAAATTTTATGAGCAAAAATGAAAGAATCTATTGCCAGCAGACCAATTATGGATTCTTCAGGATGTGTAGCAGTCGTAAGTGCATATGCACCTAATTACAGACATGAAGCAAAAGCAGCCAAAGGCAGGAGTAGACAAATTCTCCATGCCAGCTGAAGGTTTAAGCTACCTTGTCTCAGCAATTCATCTGGCAATTGTCCAAAAGTCAGTAAATATATAAGAGATTTGAACCACACTACAACTCAATTAGACCTAACTGACAATTACAGAGCACTATATTTAATGGCCTCAGAATACAGGGTATTTTTCAAGTGCACATGAAATGCTGAGCCATAAAACAAATCTCAATACATTAAAAATATTTGAAATCTTACAGACCATGTTATTTGAACACAATTAAACATAGCAATATAAGATATTTAGAAATATTGAAAATTAAATAGCACATCACTAAATAGCCTTGATTTAAATAAGAAATCACAAGGGAAATTAGAAAATATTCTAAACTGAATATTAATGAAAACACAACCAAAGCATAGCCTACAAAGGAAATGATAGCTTGAAATGCTTATAAATAAAAAGGTTTTAAAACCAATTAACTGAGTTTGCATGTCAACATCATCACTATCCAGAGAAATGCACTATAAAAGCACAACCAGATACTGTGTAAAACCACTACTATGAGTTAAATTAATCACATTAAACAAATTAACTAATTTGATATTGACAAGCAACAATATCAAATAGGGGTAAAAATATGAAGCAACAAGAACTCCCACTCCTTGCTTTTGAAATCTGTTTGGCAACTTTTTATAAAGATAAACATTCACCCACCCAGTGACCTTACAATTCCACTGTTAGATACTTACCTAGGAGAAATAACAATTCATGTCTAAAAATGAATAGGTGCAAGAATGTTAAAACCATTCTATATAAAACACCCAAAGTGGGAACAAACCAAGTGTTTTTCAATAGAAAAATAGATAATCAAATTGTTGCATACAGTGGAACAGCACTCAGCCACCAACAACAAAACACAGCGTGGATGACTCCCAGAAACATCGCATTGCAACGTTAATAAAGAACAAGGGGGACACAAAGGACCGTGGTGATAAGTGCTGGAGAATGGCCGCCATGGGAAGCGGCGATTTGCTGAAAACCAGCCTGAGATAACTTTGTATGTTGATGGAAATGCTCTGTCTTAATCAAAGTGCTGTTACCAGTTCCGAGAAAACAAAATTCTACTAGACACAGGTTTATTGACCTCCCATAATTCAGAGCTTGTCCCCCTTTTCCGTGCAGTTTGTGCATTTGGGGCCCTAGCTGTCTGTCCCTGCCCATTCCGTGTCTAACCCACCCGCCTGGGCATCAGGACCGGAGGAGGCGCCGAGGTTCCGGCCCTCCTGCTCCGTCAGGCCTGGGAAATGTATTTTATTTGAGAGTGAGGCTGAAAGGCGCGGC
Organism: Miniopterus natalensis; assembly: GCF_054644295.1. Lineage (NCBI taxonomy): Eukaryota > Metazoa > Chordata > Mammalia > Chiroptera > Miniopteridae > Miniopterus > Miniopterus natalensis. Next base: position 77,788,757 of record NC_142088.1, on the reverse strand, counting down.
ATCTAAGAACAGCCGTCGACTGGAAGCCTGCAGGCCTGTGCGCCAGCCCCGGAGAGGAGAGACAGCCACGCAGCGGCACCGACAGCTGGCTTTCACTGGAACCCGGTGTGTGCCACGGGTTTTCTCAGCAGTCCCCGTAAATGTCCTCCCTGGACCCTCACAACTGTCCTGTGAGGTAGTCGTGAACGTTTTCCCCACCTTGCGAGCAATACAATTAAGCTGTGAAGGGATAAACTGCCGAAAGACACGCAGCTCGGGGGTTTACCGCTGGGAGCTGCGACGTGGCCCCCGACCAGCCCCTGAGCCGAAGCCCCCAGCCGGCCGCGCTCTCCACAGGGCCGCCACGGTCACGGGCACTGCCCACGCGGCTGCTAACATCCGAACTCAGTTAATAGAGTAAAACTGAAACCCAGTTTTCATTACAGTGGGCACAGTTCAAGCGTTCTGCAGGCACACGGGACTAGCGGCCACCACCCTGGACGGGGCGGGTTTAGAACTTTACCTAAAACCTAAGGTTCGCGCCTTCGGTCGGAGCCCGCGCCTGGCACTGGACCCAGTTTCGTGGGGCACCAGGCGCTCAGGCTGCACAGCTCTGCGCGCCCGGCGCCGGCCTCCTCCTGGCAGTGCCCCCCGCACCACGGGCCGCTGCTCGCCACCCGGGGTCGCCGCTGATCTTACCGGGCACCACCAATTCCCAGGGCGCTAGAGCTTGAGAGGACGGGGGTAAATCTAATTTTCAGGGGCAGAGAAGTGAGAAGTCATATTCTGCCAAGTCATCTTAAAACGATATTCTTAGATTAAATGTATTTCAAAATTAGTATCTCTTTTCCTTTCTGAAATCTTTCTCCCGTTCATTTGTATTTGTCTCCCTCTCTCTCTCTCCATCTCTTCATCTATTTAGTTATTGCACCTCTCATGATTAAATTGTAAACATCGACACATTAAATATTTCAACATGTAAATGCGGAACAAAGACACGTTCTCCTGCACAGTAACAGTACCGTCCCCAAAGGAACTGAATACTGATAAATAATGTTACCTGACAGGCCCTCTGTATCACCACCTCACCGCTGTCCATGTGCCGTCTCACAGTATTTATTGGGTTTGGGGGAAGGGTTGTCGAAACCCAATCAAGAATGTCACTCTGCTCTGCTCGCCAGTCCCTTTTGCTCCCTCTGATGTGTGACTTTCATGGCACCAACACTGGCAAATGGGCCAGTTCTCGGGTGGAGTGTTTCTTTCGTGTTCTTGGATTTGTCTTATGATTAGATTTCACTTTGATTTTTTGTCTCCGTGTTCCGCGCTTCGGGGACAGAAAGCGCACAGCTTCAGGTCAGCCCCTTACTGGTGATGTTAGCTTTGTGCAGGCGGATTAAACAGTATCCACTGGCTGTCTCCGTCGAAGAGGTATCTTCCCCTTTGAAATTAATGCACAAAGTTTGTGGTCATAATTATTGAGTCTCTGTGAAAATTAGTTGGCCCACAATCTTTTGCCCAGCCACTTAGAATCAGTTATAATGCTTGCTTAAATCACTTATGACAGCGACTATATAATTCTTCTATCATTCCTTCTATATTAATTAACATCCTCTGTAAAGAACCAACTTCTACCTTTTTTCTTTACTATCTCTATAGACTCATATTTTTGTTTAATATTTTGTATCATTCATTAATATCACTTCCTTTTCATAGGATTCAAAAGCCAAAACTGTAAACGTGCACAATGAGAGTTTATCCCCAGGTTCTGTACCCCACCCCCACTCACCTATCTCAAGGAACCACTTCAGTATTTTCTGTATTTTCTTTTTGTGTGTTTTTTTTAATACAAGGTTTCTCTTGTTTTACACAAAACCTGCATGTATATAATGCATGTATGTATGTAACTTATTTTTAAAATTTAATAGTGTCACTATTAAGTTTAATTTAATCACTACCTATCAGCTAATAGAGATAGTATTTTTTGTTCTTTTAACGGTGAAAATGTATCATAGTTTATCTAACCGGTTTCCTACTAATGGCAATTTTTGTGGGTTTTTTTGTAACATTTTTTTGTTTGACAAATGCCACAATGAGTAAGTCTGGGCCTATGATGTTTTATGTTTCTGGAGGTGTATTTCCAAGGTAAATTCCTAGAAACGGCAGCACAGGACCAAATGCCAATGCCGTTGGAGTTTACACAGGCACTCCCAGGTCCTCCCGAGGGCCGGCTCACCTGCACCCCATCACCGTGCAGGACAGTGGTGGTTTCTACCCCGAGTCCCCAACTGTGTTGTCAGCCTTTGAACACATGCCACCTGATAGGCAGGAGACAGTGTCTCCCATAGCCGTAATTTACATGTCCACAGAGCACTGAAGTTGAATATCTTTTTATATTTAAAGCACTTGTATATGTTCCTGTAAATTTTTTGTTGATACTTCCCTTATTTGTTCTATAGGGTTATTAATCTTTTTATTTTTTCTAATATAGCCATAAGGTTATTAATATTTCTATTTTTCTAAAGGGTTATTGCTCTTTTGACAGTTTTTTATGTATTTGAGAGCTAGCTGTTTATATTAGATATAAATTGAAAATATTTTCTCTTAGAATGTCATTTATCTTTTTGATGTTGCTTATGTTTATACACACACATACACACATATACGCACAGAAACTTTTCTACATGCTCAAAATTATCAAATGTTTTTGAACGATTCCACAGAAATTCCATTAATAGTATGCAAGCAATCTAAGTGGACCTCTAAATCCAAGGAATTCAGCTCTGAACAGCCAAAGCAGACATTCAGCTTAAATTTAGGATGGGAAGGAGAAACAGGCTAATGCAGATAAGGTGCTTAGTATGTTAGAGGAGTTTGGACCAAAGGTAGAACTAGGTACTTGAAAACCATTTGTGAATGATAGTAATGAAAATTAGGTCATTAAGATGGAAAACAGGCCTGTGCACACCTTAAAACTAAGGATCCAGAATTGATCTTTGTAGAACCCACATATCCAACACCTGCAAATACCTGCAGAAGTGAATTAATTTGATCTAAAATGAAACAATAGGGAGCAATCATATTGGTGGAGCGAAAATGTTAACAGTACTCATTTAGATACATCCTTGTGCATTTACTTTTAGGTAAATCTGTTTTCTTGAAAGTTCAATCCAAATCTTACTTTAAAAAATACAGGCTTGGCCGGGCGTGGCTCAGCGGTTGCGCGTCGACCTAGGATCCGGGAGATCGGGGTTCGATTCCCAGTCAGGGCACATGCCTGGGTTGTGGGCTCAATCAATGACTCTCTCATCATTGATGTTTCTATCTCTCTCTCTCCCTCTCCTTTCCTCTCTCTGAAATCAATAAAGATATATTAAAAAAAAAAAATACCGATCACTTCCTTGATTCTAACTAGCACTGCAGGTAAGATTTGCACTTTTGTCACTAGAATAGCTCTCAAATGTGTCAGGGCACGGGGCTTGAAGAAAGCTGCTGTTTCTCTTTATTCCCACAGCACTGGACATTTTCAATACCTTCAATGGACTGTCCATACATACCGATGGATTGCTAAACCGATCGCCTGCGCACTAGAGAAGCGGCAGTCCCCCGGCCGTTGAGCTCCTGCTCACGCCTCCTTGCCATTCTCCTAAAACTCAGGCTGATGTCCCGAAGACGGACACTAGGCAGAGCCACTGGAAGAGAACAGAGCGTGGGAGGGAGAACTGGCAGACGGCGCTGCAAGGGGAGCGGCTCGTGGAATCCTTTTTCCTTCTAAAGGCCAGTGTTTGGCTTTTCAACAAAGGAGAAACTTTCGTTCAGTTGTTATTGAGTTTCCCTCTGCTCGAGTGTGTGCATTCTTGCACAGCTGGCCCCAAGACCATTTCAAGATGCAATCAGCACACATCCAGCTATTTGCCAGCTGAGCTCATAAGCCAGAGAAAATCAAAAGACACCTGCCTGTCAGACCGTTGCCTTTGTTCCCTCATTGGCTTGGTTTCTCCCGGAGAGACAGAGCTCACTGCTGTGCCCAGCGGGCCCTCCTGTCCTTTCAACATGCATCAAGGAGAATAAACACAGGGCTCACCAGCCCGGACAGCCTCCAACAGAGCACGTCAAGCCACTCTCAGTCTCCCGCGGTATCAAAGAGGCAGCGGGAGAAAGGGAAGGCCCTGGGCACGTGGACGTGAGCGAGTCCTGTTACTCCAGACGTCCACACCTACCCAGTCTCACCGCGGAGACCAGGTTCCATTTCAGCAGACCCACTGCTCACGTGTTAAACAGAGAAACGGAGAACAGACCTGGGCACTCGGCATTCGGTAAAAGCCTTTCTCCTATTAGCATGGACTACGCTGCTACACACGCAGCTCTCACTGTGCAGCTCATTTTATTTTTTCCACGAAGAAATAGAGATTCAAGAATGCAATTGCATTATAAAGGTGCTGATTGATTTGTTGCCAGTATTTTCATGAAAGTGGGGCTATGTTTTATTCAGGGCTACGTCCCTGAGATCTAGAAAGGATCAATACCTGTTTCCAGTTGCTGCTTATAAATATTTACTAAGTGGATCTCAGAGTGTGGGGCCTGGACCCGCAGCATCAGCAGCACTAGGGAGCTCGTTAGAAATTCAGATTCCCGGGCCCTCCAAATGTGATGGATCTGAAACGCCAAGTGAGGCCCAGGAAGCTGTGTTTTAATAAGTTCTCCAGGTGATGCTGGTCCATGCTCGGGTGTGAGAACTACTGGTTTACTAAAAGGAAAAACAGCAAGAAGGGAGGGGAGTGGGTGAGTGTCTGTCAAATTAAATGTTGAGCTGCACACCCTAATACCCCTCAGGAACCAGGTCGTCTGGGAAGCTCTCTAACTCTAGCTGCCCACTACCAGCCTACTAGTAGGTTAGTTGTACCTTCCTGGCACTCCCATATCCCCTTGTTATCTATGTTATCACCTTAACCAAAGTATATTGACTGCTCACTTACGTGTTCTGGTTTCCATACAAGGCCTTCGGGACAACGCTATTAATCTGTGTCATTTCAACACTAGCACAGTGTCCAGAGCACAGGGCGCATGTGTATTTGCTGAATGAGTGAGTCTGCACGCTGTGCCTTTGTCAATATGCATGTCCACAGTCATATCCTTAGTTTTTGGTGCCAGCAGTATGTATATGAATCTGAAAAGGCAGGAAGAGAAGTGTCCTTTGAGAATTACCACATAGAACTTATAAGAATATGCTAATACATGTATTTGAAACGTGCCCCCTCAAACGGTCATATATGAAATACTTAGAGTCGTTGAGACATGTTCCTCCTTCAAATATGTGAAAAGACACAATAAACCTATTGATAGCTGAGTGTTTACAACTTGCTGTATGAGTTTGCTGGGGTTTCGGAACAAAATATCACAGATGGGTCTCTTAAAAACAGAAATCTGTTGTCTCTCAGCTCTGGACGTTGGCACTAAGGTGTTGTGAGGGTTGGTTCCTTCTGAGGCTGTGAGGGAAGGATCTGTCCAGGTCTCTCTCGTTGGCTTGTCAATGGCCATCGACACATTCTCATGGGTTCTCCAGGTACCGTGTTCATGTCCATATTCCCTTTTTCTGAGGGCACCAGTCATGTTGGATTAGCCTCCCCCCTAATTACTTCGTTTTAACTTGATTCCCTCTGTAAAGCTCCTATCTCTACACAAGGTCCCATTCTGAGTTACCGGGGGGTTACTACTTCAACCTATGAGTTTTAGGAAGACAGAGTTCAAGCCATAATATAGCCCAGTTGCTCTCTTGGCCTTGAAGTATCCATGGCCTGGGAAGAAAGAGGTAGCAAGACTCAGAATCTGCTTTTGAGTAGGAAAACATCAGGGTTTGCTGGTCCATTTTTTCCCTGGCAGAAAACATCAGCCCCCATGACCGATGCTTCACACGTGGCTGGTGTTTAAGGGTCTCCTGGAACCGCTAAGCCTCACTTGTTTTATGCCTTGCTCTCCCCTGTTCTCCTGACTTTGTGGGCCTCCAACCTTAATGCCAGCCACCTTCTAGGTGTTTCTTTTGGTCCATAGGCCAATCTTTCTCAAAAATGCCTCAGCTTCCTTCTCAGTTCTGCATTTGACACTTGTAATTAGCTAGGTATTAAAGAAGCAAAGGGAAGGCCAGACATTATAGGCATGTTCCCTGCAAAACACTGGAGAAGGGATCCAACAAAGAAAAGATATGCGCATGCCCAGTAAATTTGGGGTGACATAGGGGAGGTGCTGTCTGTCAGTCATACCTGAGAACAGAGGTCATTGGCCAAAATGGGCATGGCCACTGCAAGGGCGTGGACATTTGGGATATATAATCCCCTAAACAAAGAAGTTCTGTCTCTTGGTTGCTCTTGGCACACTTAGCTCATGGTTAATGCTTGGCTTCTTGGCATTTTCCCGCGTGGCCCACAGCCATGCAGACCCCACGCAAAGGACTAATGGACTGTAACTAGCTGATGCTGAACTGGACCCAGCTCCACCACAGAAAGGAAACTATGGACACTGGCTCTGATTTTAGCTCTACTGAAACCCCAGCTACACTTCTATGACTCAACTAAGACAAAATGGGACTTTTAAAACCCAGGGGTGCAATTCCACGGAAATAAAGCTTTTTAATATATCGCATCCTCTCCTCCGAGTCTCAAAACTTTCCTTACCTCAGGATATCACAAGAACCCCACCCACACTAGCAACCATGGGAAACGCAGCACGCCTTTCTCTGGTAACACGTCCACGCCTCCTCCCTGACATGGCCCGGTCTCCTTCCAGGAGGTAGCCCAGGGAAGAGCAATGTGATGCTGGGGGAGTGGCCCTCAGAGCCAGGCATCCTGGGTGAGAGTCAGGCTCTGTCTTGCCCTATGAGGTCTTAGACAATTTACTATGATATTCATGCCTCAGTTTCCTCGTCTGTAAAATGTGGATGCTGATAGCAGCAGCCTGGTGGGTCCCTGTTACAATTACATGTTTAGTGACAGTGCCTAGGGCACGGGGAGGTCCAGGGAAGCCCTCACTGCTGTTCCCCTGCCCGTCTGGCTGCCTGCCCTGGACCTCAGCATGCTGCTCCGCTTAGTCTAAAGGGGTCTTCGGGTCCACAATTACAATTCCTAAACAGCAGAGTCACATCACAATGGTATGTACATCTTGATAAAAGCTTTTATTTCCTCCTGAAAACTTTCTATTAATTCAGGGGTGCCTCCTAAAATCAATGCCACTTTAGAACTGAAGAAATAATGTCATAAGTCTTGCCATTTAACGAGACTTATGAAGCAACAGATTGTCCAGACAGATCTTTGTAAATCTTAAAACAGTCCTGCAAAGGAGTTTCGGTGTCTCTGCCTTGCAGACGAGAGCAAGGATTTGCAGGGTCAGAAACCCTGACGGCCCCACTGTCAGTCAGCCCGCAAAGCTGGGGCCGCACCCAGGTTTGTCTAAGGCTGCGCTGCTGCTTATTTAATGCTAAGGAGGTCGGATGTCTGTGTGTTTGCTGGCCTCCTTTGTTTGTTAGCTGTGTCCTGTGTGTTTGCCTGTGCTGCACTGCGATGGCTTGTCGGAGGCCCCGTGCCATCCAGAGTGCGCACCAGCCTGTTTGCCTCCAGTGCCCGTGGTCAGAGCAGCACCGGGTGTACTGTAGAATGAACGACCGTTCCTCAAACCACATAATTAGCAATTTACTCTCTTATCCTTTTCATTATAATAATACATAATTCTGTCAGATAAGTAATGCTGTGCTCAGTAACTGTTGCTTCTATATGAACTTTCTCTCCCTGTTGAGACTATCAGCCTCTTACAACCAAGAATTATGTTCTGTGTTTTCTGCTCCCATAGTGTTTTATTAAAGACATAGAAAACAAAAGTTAAAACCAAACAAACCTAAAAACTTAGAGCTACTTAATAAATGCTTCTTTTCTGACGAGGGTTGAAAGGTCTTCTAAGATACCAGTTAGTTGCATAGGTGAAATCACTACACCCCAATATGCCAGTGGAATAAGACTGTAATATGTGTGTCAAGCTGAATCGAGGTGATCTGAAGGAGCACCCTGCTTCTCTTGGGTTGCTCACAGGTGGCACTGCCCACCACTCCCCATCCTAGCTCCCATGCAGACATAACTAATCGATCCTGGAGCTTCCGCTGCTGGGATCAGACGCAGGCTGCACCGGTTTGCAGCACAGCTCTCTGGGCAGTCACTACCAATCTATTCCACGTGACCTGTGAAATGAAGCCCGTTTGACATCCCATCCCTGGCTGCATTTATTTGTAATTTTGAAAGTGGAGAACACAAAGCATTTAGGAAGAATTATTGCACTAGAAGGTGGTCAGCAGAGATTTGTGGCCTGGGGGTCCCCCAAGTGGCCATAATATACACACGCTCTTGCTTCAGTTGCGGTAAGACCAGCCCTGATTTAAAAATTGCATTAGTGCCGGAGAAGTGGAAATGTGTTCAGAAGTCACTCCTGAGGCAGTTTCTTCATGATACTCTGCTCTTCAGGAGCTCATTCCTTCAGGATTTTACAGCTGTCCCTGCTCAGGCTGCCCAATTTAATCACAATCCCAAGGAAAGAGTCCAGATATTGTTTTTAAAAATAGCTCCCAAGGTGAATTAAAATGTGCAGTCGGATGGAGAACAGTGCACTAGGGTGTTTGCTGATAATAGCACCACTGAAAAATAGGCCTCTTCAGGATATTTAAATGAAGGCTCTTGGAGAGCAAAAGTTCCTAACAAAAATGTATAGTATATAACAGTGGGATTTTCAGCCACAAACCCCATGGTAACTCTTGGGTTGATGGCCAACCTCCCAGCAATCACCTCTCCTCACCCGACCACACTGCATCTTAGATGAGAACACATCACACGTGGTAATGAACTTCGAAGGTCCCAGAGAGCATTGGAGACATCTCAGCTATTTACAGGCACACCTCAGAAGTGCAGTGGGTTTGGTTCCAGGCCACGGCCACAAAGCAAGTATCTCAATAAAGAGTCACACAATTTTTTTTTTATTTCCCAGTGCATGTAAAAGTTATACTTACAGTAGACTATAGTCTATTAAGTGTGCAGTAACATTATGTCTAAAAAAGCTGAACATACATGAATTTAAAAAATACCTTGTTGCTAAGGAAAGCTACCATCACCTGAGCCTTCAGTGAGTCAGTCCCAGAGATCCTGCTGGTGGAGTGCCTTACCCTCAGACTGTAAGAAATGCATCATTTGTAAAGCACAATAAAGTAAAGTTCAATGAAAAGAGGGGCCTGTATAGATATTTCCACTCCTGTCAGAAACTGTTTGCCCAGAGGGAAAGTAATTAGTTGTCTCACACTCACAAATGTTCTTAAGGTGCTTCCGTCAAAATTGCTGCTTGTGTTTCTTAGGTGGTTGGCTGGTGTCTAGTCTCACTGTAGCTTTGATTTTTTTGGTTTATTATTTAGGTTTTTTCTCTTTTCATAAAGAACATCTTGCAGCTTTTATGAAAAATAAGTTTTAGAAAACTGAATGGTATTTTTTTCTCCCTGGTGCAAAATACAGAGAGCTATTGTTTTGTATTTTTGTAAATAAGAGTAAACTGCTCCCTGGGTCTGTTCACCTGGCACCATGGACGCTCGTCATGGTCGTGCGCCGGTCTCAGCAGCAGCGTCCCCCGCACGGGAGAGAATAGGGCTGAGGGCGCCAACCGAAGGCAGCAGGAGTTCAGGCCACAGACGCAGAGGCGCAGGCCTAGTTAGGCCCTTTCCTGCTTGCTTTGTAGCACCTCCACCTCGGCACTAATTCCATCTCAGAATACCCTAATCTCACCTCCTATTCTAACGTTCTTATTACACTTCCCTCTGTAATCGTGATGTTGGTTTCTTTCAATTGATCCAGCTTCCACTGTCTTGCCCCTGCCCTTGAAACACTTGGACCAATGTTTGAGCTTGGAATCCGCAAACACTACAAATCAGGGTTCTCTCCCTTCCCTGGCCCACCCTGATCGACTGACATGTATGAGAACATACACGGAGAAAGAACTGCACATTTTGGAATGGACTCAGAAACATAGCTGGGCCCGGCCGGCTGGCTCAGTGCTTGAGCATTGACCTGGGATCCAGGAGATCACAGCTCAATTCCCGGTCAGGGCACATGCCCGGGTTGAAGGCTCTATCCACAGTAGGGGGCGTGCAGGAGGCAGCCGGTCAATGACTCTCATCATTGATGTTTCTCTCTCTCTCCCTCTCCCTCTCTGAAATCAATAAAAATATTAAAAAAAAAAAAAGAAAGAAAAGAAACATAGCTGGGGCAGGAAGAGGTGACAGCAGATACTGAAGAAAGAAAGCAGGGTAACTAATGTTGAAATTATCTTGCCTAAATATGAGATAGGATTTGTGTTAGGTCCAGCCAATCTGTGGCCAAGAGATCCCAAGAGGATCTCAACAATTGCTTGAGGCTGAATTTACACAGTCCCTGAGGGAAATGACTTCCTACAACCAGGGGTGTCAAGCAGAGGCTGAGAGAGTCACACGCCCAGGGATCCTTAGCCTGGAAGTGCACTAGACAGTCCTGGGTTTGGAGTACGCTTGGGGGTAAACCCCAGCTCTGACACCTACTGCTTGATCTTGTGACAGTTGATGAAATATCTCCACAAAGTTCTCAAGGAAATTCTTCAAGGAAAGAGCACAATAGCTCAGAGTCCTGAGTCACAGTGCCTCGCCGGGAAGCTCACAGCCTAATGCAAGACTCTGATAGACAGACACGCACCCGTGGTAAAGTGGGAGCTAGGAGAGCAGGGGACATGGCATGGTCCCACAGGAGGCACTCGTCTTACACCGAGGGCTAAGAAAGGCTTGCTCTAAAATATTAACCCTTACCCAGAGTTAAGAGGGCAAAGACAAGGGCAGGGCCTTCTGGGTAGTCCACACTTCAAATGCAGATGCCCCAAAACCTGGGTCCTTGGAACAATATAAAATGTTCAGGGCTGGAGACTTAGCTGGCAAGAGTTGCTGAGTTAACCTCTCAATGAGACTGCGCAGCAACAATGTCTCCTTGTTGCTTAAGAACAAACTTGTGAAAGTAGGAAGACTTTATCTCTTTGCAGAAAATGACCCTGAAAAGAAAGCCAGCTGCTAATGTTTGCAGTGGTAATGAAGAGAAAGGGGTGATTCCGAGCCAGAGAATAGCTTTATAAATTATTTTGAATCCATATTTATAGAACAATTCAGAATAAGCCTATAGAGCTTAACTGCACTGCCCAATTATATTTTCTGCATCTGAGGTTGGAATTACATGCTGCGGTGTATGCAAACTGGGGGAATTTAGAATACTACAGAACATTTCTTGTAAATAACAAGGGTCTGCTCTAGTTCAGGTCATTATGGCTGAGGTCGAATGGGAACCAGGCACTGAACCCCAGCGTTAGGCCGGGCAGCTCGTTCTGATCCCCGACCCCCACTAATATCACAGCTCCTGTGGTGGTGGGAGGCCAGCGTGGGGAGCGGGAGAGACCAGCCAGGCCACGGCCCGGCCACACTAGCTGCTGCTGCCCTCCACAGTTACGCCTCTTGAATAAAGACAAAAATAATCTCTGGAAAGCAAATGAAGATTAATTCAAATGCATTATTAAACAACAACAAAAAACACACACGTATCAATCATGATTTCAAGGTTTAATGTGTCAACGTGTCGATTCTTTTCAGTCCCTCAAGGTTGGATATTTAATGAGACTAATTACTTGATAGATGACACAGGATGAGGCCTTTGTGCAGAAATATTTATTTACATCAGCAGTTCTTTTTCTTACTGCGCACCTAGGGGATCACAACTAGTTTGCAGTCCTGGGCTTGAGTCCCAGTCCAGGAGGACACTGAATTGTGGCAGCTGGGCTTCCAGAGGCTGAGAAAGGCTGTAGGCGAAGTCAGCTTGGGAAGCTCCGTAGAGAAGGAACCCACAGGACAGGCGGAGAGAAGGGAGCAGTCAACACTGACAGCAGGTGCGAGAGGCGGCTGGCGGGGGCCGGGGGCGATGCCCCGGCAGAGAGCGACAGTCCTCACTCCGGGAACTTGCCTGCCTGTGTTCAGGGCTGACGGGCCAGTTCAGGGCTTTCTCTTGCTATGTCGGGATGGGCGTGCTGCTCAGTGGTTTTAAGTCAACATCATTGCACCCTTATAGTCTGTGGTCCAAGATATGGAAAAATTCATTTAGAGAACTAGGAATGCTGAATCGATGGAGCCCCTCCCAGATCCTAGCTGTTCGATCTTTCCTTTTAAGCGGCACAAACTACTCTCCCCTGCACTGCGATCCTCGTGGTTTGGTGTAGAAATGTAACCAGATTTTCTCCAGAGCAATGTGAATACGAACAAGACTTGCCAATTCCGGCATCACCCATAAGAAGCCTACACAATTTTACCTTCATGCTCTGTGTTCTTCTGAGGGTTGGATGCCAGCACCGAGACCCCCTGGGAAAAGGTGGGCTCAGAACCTGGAGAGACCATGAGTCCCTGAGCCCTGAGCGGAGCAGACCCATATGCCAAGCAGGAAGCCCATCCGGGATTGCCGCGAGAGGGAGAAACGGGCGTCTCTTGCATTTGAGCAACAATAGCACATCAGGGTTGGCTTCTGTCGGCCACCCCGTGTCTGCTCTGTGCCCAGAGAAGCTATCCCTGCAGCCTGCATCCCCGCACTCCCTGGCCCTCCGGCTCTGCGTTGACTAGCAAACAGAAGCACCAGAAGCAAATCAGAAGATGAGAGGGCGCAGCAGGAGACAAGCAGAGAGACAGAGGAGGAAGGTTGCTCCCGCTCGGCTTTTCTCAGCCGCTCTAACACAGCTGCAGCGTCGCGAATGCCGATGGCACAGACTCGCCCACCCTCTCTCGGAGCAACTTGCCAACCGCCCCCGCTGTCACTGGGCCTGGGAATTTGTCTCGCCTTATCTGTCTCCTTGGCCCTTCCCACACCTTTATACATAGGCCTTTCCTTAAAAATCTACTAAATTAAACCCTTCTGATCATGTCTCCTACTCCTTCCATGACTTTGGTGGATAAAAATGCTGTAACTACCTCGCTCTCTAACCACATCCTTCCTGACCACCTCTCTCAACCTTCCACCCCCTGTATTGTTGATTTCCAGTGAAATATGGAATAAGAATGCTCTTCAGTTTATTCCCATGCTGACCGCAATGTGGACATAAAGACTCAGAGAAGAAAAGAGATTTTCCCCAAACACTGAGCATTTTAAAGGTAGAACCAAGGCTCTGGCTGAGAAAGAGTGAGCGTGAGAAGAGAGCTTTCTGGAAAAGAGCGGAGCTGGAACTGGTAACATCAAAGCTCCTTCCCACTGATACTTTTTTGTCTGGCTGCTAAGAAAGGGCAGGCCACCTGGGGAAACATCCCTTGCCATCTGCTTTAACCAGTTAGTAATTAGGTAGGAGTGCTGGCAAGAAGTGTTTGGGGCCCCTGATCCCAGACTTAGGAACCTGAGCTGTCTGCTGTGGGCCTCAGGGGCCCTCAGAGCCCCCAGCCCCTGCATCGATCTATGGCAGATATGCCTGAAATCTCCATGTGAACTCCTCAGACTCCTCCCTGGAGAATCCTCCGTTCACATTATGGCAAAAGACACATCCCACCACCATCACCAATAAACTTCACGGGTGGAATCTGCTTTGGGAACATGTGGTGCCTGACCCAAGGCTCCCTGGGTTACCTGGAGGGAGAGGAGGAAGGAATATAGGGCCCCCAGCCCGTTTAGAAAGCTGCAAGCAGGTAGGCCAGCTTGGAATAGGAACGGAAACCCATCCTGCAGTTTTCAAAGAAACTGGGACTGCTGTCTCTCTTGGCCTCCTCTGTCATCAGCTTTATATCTCAGGGACTCTGGAGCCACTAGAGGCAAATACGGCCCCTTAGAGAGATGGCTCACTGAGCTTTCAGCGTCCTCTTCCTAAAGATCTCCTCCTTCTCCACCGGCTTCCCCAACATCTTCCTGAGAGCTGTGGGCTCCTTGAGGGCGGGGTGTGTAAGTTATGGGACTTCGTATCTGCAGCACCGACAGCAGGCCTGGCAGGCGGCCGGTGCTCACGGCTTTGCCTCCTTCATGATCCAGCACACGAGGCTGAGGATGCCCAAAGCATCCGGAGGCAGCAGTTCATTCCAGCATACATTTTTTTCAATTTCAAAATTTAAAATTCACCCATCTTAAAGAACACATTTAGAAAACTTAGAAAAAGAAAGATTAAATATCATTTTATATTAAATTTAATCTTAGGATAAAATATAAATCTCACTAAATGTATAAGAATCAAAACTGCAGTAATTTCTGTGGTGAGCTGAACTGTGAAAAATTATACTGCACTTAATATACCAATTAATTAGCCATTAGGTCAATCATCTGGTATTTCTTTATTCTCATTTTGTATCTTGAGGACCCCAGTTCTATGAATTTCTTGCACCTTTATTATGTTTGTTAGATAATTCCCTTCTCCCCGATCACCTGCACCCACTTTGTGCTCATGAGATTGTTTTGTTCCTAAATCTTCCCCAGAATGAATCATCTAAGCTTGAACAAACCATAACAGCCTAAAAAAGAAATTATAACTCAACTTCCCTGACATTTTAGCTCCTTCCAAACTTCAGTCTAAGTGCCTCATCGAAGAGCCGTCCTCTCTACTGGCCCCTTCTCTGCTGTGGTTCGGCCGTTTCTCTTCCCTTCTCTCAGGAGTGGCTCAGGAGGACTACACTCTGATCCCATCTGAGAAAGGTAAAGCAATATTTTTTTGGCTGAATTTATAGTACATGTCCTACTTTTCTAAATAGAAGGTGAGGAACAAAAGTCAGATAGAGTGTTTTCTTTCTGTTTGTAAAAATATATATCCATTTATAATATAATGTTATAACTGAAATAGAACTCAAAGATTAAAGAATCCAGCTTTTGTTAGATAAGGGAGCTAAAATTCAGTGAGGTTAAGTGATTAACTGAAGTTCACAGCAAGTTATTGCAAATTTCATGTTACACTGGGGTATCATAACTCCCAATCAAGTCCTCATTCCACCCTTTCAAAAGTCCATTTATCTAACATTTGTTCAGTACCTCCCACAAATCAGAATTATAGTCTAGTAACTGGAAATATAAAGCAAATAATATAGAACACAGTCTTTGAAATGCATGCTGTCGCTTACAAATAAATAAGATTAAATAGTACATTGCTTTAAATTACAAATAATTTACACTAATTTGTTAACCTAAAAATAAAAGGCCAAAATTGGAGGCAATAAGCTTGTATTTGGGATCAACAAGAATTGCAATTCTGGTACCACAGATTCAGGAAAAACCCAAATAGTGTTCCAATTACTGGGTGAAGGCAAGGGGTTTTTATGAGGAAAGAAAGGGAAATAATTACCTGAATAGAAGAAAGGCATTTCTATTCTAGCAAGCTGAAGCACTCTTTAGCGGTACCTGCTGGTTACTGAGTCTGTCTTCAGAGAGTCCATAATCAGCAGTCCTTGTGGTCAAAATGGCTGTTTTCCTGTCAGCTTCACAAAGACTCATTTGGAAGAAAATGTTGACCCAGTGCAGAAATTAGTTTTCCCGGTTCAAACATTCCAAAGGATCAAGCAGTTCCTCTGGAATGGCTGCTCTGGCTTCATATTAAAATGGATCCACTTATGCCAAGTTTTCACAAACATCAAAAGGAAAATTTCCAGCTGGTATACAAAGTATTATAGTTTTCGAAGCGCATACAAACCTAGGAGCTCCATAGTTCCTCGTAGCTCCTGGTAGGCTCCATAGGCCTCATGGGGAGCCAGTTTCTTCTTTAATTCTGCTGTCGGTCTTACCCTCCCATAGCCCATCCTCACCTAGGCTTGAGGCGACAGCGCCGAGTCCAGAGCGGCCTGTGGCGCAGCTGCGAGTCTCACCTTGACGCAATTTTGGATGAGTTTATTCCCCTTCAGGGTTACAGCAAACCGTGCTTCCCCAGGCCCGGCGCTCTCACGCGCTGTCCTCGCCGCCCAAAGCAACGGCCCTCAGGCTTCCATATCGGTCAGGACGCGCAGGGTTTCCGACCCAGAGCACCCGGCGGGCCTGAGAACTTGCATTTCCAGCCAGTTCACCGCTGAGGCTGCCGCTGCGCCTTGGACCCCGCCGGAGAAGCGCCCTTCCCTCCTCCCACGCGGGGCTCAGGCGCTGCTGATCTAAACTTGGGGCCTAGCATCTGTCCTAAGCTCAGCACGGCTTCTTTGGGGAGGCCCCTAGCCTCCCCCGGGCCAAGGCGCTGCCCCTCGGCGCCCCCACTCGGGCTCCCGTGGTGGCACCTGCTGCGGGGGGCGGCCTGTGCCGGCCTCGCTGACCCTTCCCGGCGGGCGCGGAGCCGCGGGAGGCGAAGGGAAGGAGCCCAAGGGCGCCCACGGGGGGCTCCAGCTGGCGAGGGTCCGGGCCAGAGCCCGCGCGGTAAATGGCGGGGCTGGCCCAGCGGGAGGGAGGCCGCCGGGCGCTGGCGGGGCGTGAACGCTGCCCGCTGAGGCCACCGCGCGCCCGCCCGCCCCGCGCCCGCCCCTCGGCCCCAGGGGCCGCGCCTCGCCCCCCGCAGCGGGGCGGAAGGCGGCCAGGCGGGACCCCGAGCCAGGTCCGCGCCCAGGCTCCAGGGGCTCCGCGGGTCCTGCCTTCGCCCTGCGGAATCAGGCGCCGCGAGACACCAGCCGCCCAGGGCCGCCTCGCAGTGGGGGGGCCGGGCGCCCCGGTGCGAGGCTGGGCAGGAGCCCCCAGGCCCTGGCCGGAGGCAGGAGCCGCTTGGACTTTCTGGACCAGACTAGAGGCCAACCTTATGCAGACAGATGGGTAATGAGGCGATGCCGCGTAGACCCCGCTCAGACCAAGGAGTCACCGGAGCCCTGAGAAACGACCAAAGACATTGCTGCTTCAAGCCACTGGTTAGGGACGGCCTGTTACACAGCCAAAGATAACTACAGGCATGGGGGGTGAAATTTGGATTTATTCCCCCATGAGCTGTAATAGCAACCTCATTCTCTGTAGACCATCACACCAGGAAACATTAGTAATTTTTTAAAAAAATAATTAGCTTTACACAAAATACAGTCAAAAAAGATACTTCTGTTTCTCCCCAATGCAAAAATAGAACTCTGTTTATAGTAAGAGACAAACATAGTGGTAAAGAGTATAGATTTGGGAATAAATGATATTAATACCAACCTAAGTAATAATCATCAGTTATTGTAGCCTTACCATGTAACATACATTACGTGTTCAACATGAATTTTCTCATTTAATACTCACAAAATGTCATTACATAAGAATTGTCATTCCCAATTTAATGCAGAGAAATCTGAAACCACTGAAAATACTGACTTCAGATATTCCAAAGTATTTTTTCATCTTCTCTAACCATAGACTTGGATATTGTTCATATAATAAGGCATGCAGGCAGTCCAATTTTTAGTCTGCTATTTTATATTTTTAGATATCAACAATCCCCATACCATTGCCAAAAACAACAAAAAATATTGATATGTTTTTTGTGACACAAAAGGATGGAAAATTCCTGACTCAAAAAGGAAAAAACTGGGTTAGAAAATGTCAAACACATTTCTATACTCCTGAAGCCTCAGAGGATTTTTAAGGCTAATGAGCTCTGTGAGTACTATGCAACCTTCCTGGAAACAATTTGACCTTGAAACCCTTTCAGACCATCAATTAACATCACAGATAGATAGTGGTATTCCACAAAATGCAGTTTGGGAAAATGCCGTTGTAGACAAAGAAATGAGGAGGTCGATGGATTGACTTTTAACTGAGGCAGCTCTCCTGGGGGGGAAAATATGTCAATGTGTAGACACAGCACCATTAAACATCAAGTTATTTAATTTTGCATTACATGTTTGTTGGCATATATTGTGTTCTTTTATTTTAAAAAATTAAACCTGCATGTTTAAAAAGCCATTTCTGGTATTGAGGCCCAGCAGAGAGGCCACATACCAAACGCAGGTCCTGTTCTCCGAAGAACTCACTAATTGGAATTGCATTTTCCCTGTAGCCTATGGCATGTTGACCTGTGACTTCCAGGAGAGCTGTCCTGCGGGGTTAACAGGACATGACATGCATACTTCTTTCTGCTCATCAATAGGATCTCTTCGTAGCTCAGATTCCATTCCATTCCAGTCAGAGAGACTGGAGTGAATTGTTTCCATTGTTATGAGCTAGAGACACACAGTGGGCTCAGTGATCACAGAAGGGACAAACCATTGTTGAGATGTAAGTAGCACAAACAGCTACTTCACGGAGCACATCGGAAGAAACGGACAGAATCAACAACAAACAATCAGTTCTGAAACTCACATTTAAACAGTTGTTTTATTAGGCAATGAAAATAAACCTGTCCGTAAGGAAAGTCTGCCCTAAAACGAGAGTGCTACACTGCCAGTGTGATAATGTGGAATGCAGAGGGAGTTGGGTATTAAACATCAGAAATGCCATAACTATTCCCCTAGACTTTTTTAAGTAAAAAGACCCAGTTTATATTATTTTGAGTATGGGTTTATGTGTTATTGAGAAATTATAAATTATACAAATTTCTCATTCCATATTATTATAGCTGATTATCCTCGACTAAGTCTTCCTGATGAAATAAAAAAGTCCTTAAATCACCTTTCCATGTATTTTTATGGCCAGTGAAGACCTTTCTGAAAATTTCTGTCAAGAATCTGGTGTCCAGAATGTTCCCATTTTCAGAATGTTCTTTAATGCAGTTCATTTTTGCTTGAGTGTACTTGACATTACAATGGCGTTCTTTGGGAGCAGTTAGTTTGTGAACTATTCAAAAATGTTCTGTTGCTAAAGTGTGTTAAAGGCAATAAATAAGACTACTCTTAGGGATGACTATGACCTTGAATACAGTGGTATCCAGACTACTTGGATTACACCTTAAACCATATTTGGTAGCCTATCATCTATCTATCTATCTATCATCTATCTATCTATCTATCTATCTATCTATCTATCTATCTATCTATCTATCTATCTATCAATCATCTATCATCATCTATCTATCTATCTATCATCTATCTATCTATCATCATCTATCATCTATTTATCATCTATCATCTATCATCTATCTAATCTATCATCTATCATCTATCATCTACCTATCATCTATCTATCTATCTATCTATCTATCTATCTATCTATCTATCTATCTATCTATCTATCTATCGTCTATCTATCATCTATCTATCTATCTATCTATCTATCTATCTATCTATCTATCTATCTGTCTATCTATCTATCTATCATCTATATCATCTATCATCGATCTCTCCTCACAAAACAGTATCCAGTATCCAAAGAACAAAGTGACAGAAACAAAAACCATTTTGACACCAAAAAAATATATAATCTTAGAATATACAAAAGATTTTTTAATTGAACACATTTATTGAAAGCACCAAACTTGTTTATTGAAAACATCAAATTGTAATATCCATATTTCATAGTGTTCACATGGGAAGTTTGTCGAGGGTTAGGATTTAGGAACAGTGTGCTTTGTGTACACGATTGGCCATGGTGATATCAATATACCACAGCTAGCAACCTATTCAACCTTTAACACACTTTAGCAACAGAACATTTTGAATAGTTGAAATAACCTTACTTATATAATGTTTCACTGTGCAAAGATTTATAAAACCTACTTAAGAAATATTTCCACTGCCAACGAAATATATTGATTTCTCTTATTTGGGCAGTTTTTATATTTTCACTATCAGTCTCTAACAGTACAAGATAAGGGTAGTTTTTCAATACATTATTTTGGGAGGTGGAAATAACATATACATATAGATGGAAACTAATGTTTTAAATTCTTTTTTAATTCAGGTATGGTTTACATATGATAAAATACACCTTTTTAGACAACTGGATGAGTTCTGTCACGTGAATGCAGTCATGTAACCACCATTATAATCTAGCTATCAAATATTTCCCTATCTCCCAACATCCCTCTTGCGCTTCTATTCCCCCCCCCCCCCCCCCGCCCCGGCAGCCACAGGTTTTCTGTCCCTCAGTTTTGCCTTTTCTAGAGTGTCAGTCATATGAATGTAATCATTCCATTTGAAGTTATTGGCTTTGGTTTCTTTCGTTTAATGCAACACTTTAGAAATCCCTCCATGTTGTTGAAATTATGAGTAGTTCATCCTCTGCTGAGGAACACACCCCATCGTATGGAGTCCCCACGGCTTGTCCCCTAGTCGGCATTCGGGCTGTGTTCCATTTGAGGCTGTCACTAGTAAAGCTGTGGACAGTTATGTCCGGGTCTCTGTGTGGACATGTGCTTTCATTGTTCGTGGATAAATGCGTAGGACTTGGATTGCTTGGTCATGTGATGACTGAGTATTTAACTTTGGGAGAAAGTGTCTGTTTTCCAATGTGGGAGTTTCAGTTGTCCCAAATGCTCAACAGACTTGGTATCGTCAGCTTAGCTTTCTGTTTTAGCCAGGAGGTGTATGATGGTCTCTCATTTAGTTTCTCTGGTGATAAGCATCTTCTCACACATTTATTGGCTCTTCACATATTGTTCTTGCACATTACTTATTATATTCTTCGGCAAAGTGCTGTTCATATCTTTTGATATCTTTATTTTAATGGAGATATTTGTGTTATTACTAATTTGTAAAACTGACTTTTATATTCTTGCCACAAATCCTTTATCAAACTATATGTTTGTCAAATATTTTTTTCATGTGTTGCTTTATTTCCATTTCATTAACAGTATCTTTTGAAAAGCAGAAATATTTAGTACTTTTGACAGGGTACAATTATCCATTATTGTTTGATACCTGTGTTTTGTGTCTTTTCTAGAAATCTCTGCCTAATCCATGATTTTCTCCTAATATTATCTAAGATTTTTATAATCAGAGTATACATTTATGTCTATGACCATCTCATGTTAGTTTTGTATATGGTGTGAGGTAAGAGCTGACGTTGGCTTATTTATTTTGAGTATGGACATTCAGTCGTTCCTGCATCATCTGTTGACAGCGCTGTAATGACGCTGTCCCCACACCGACACGCCTGGCGCCTGTGCTGGAAACCAGCTGGCCCCTGCGCGTGGCTCTGCTTCCCGACTTGCTTTCCTTTCTGCCGCTCCCAGTGTCTGCCCTTAAAGCAGCGCCGCGCTGTCCTGATCACTCAAAGGTGTGGAGTGAATCCTTAAACCAGGAAGAAGTTCCCCGACCTTATTTTACTGTTCCTTGTTCCTTTACCTTTCTATATAAATGTTAGCTGTACCTTATCAATTTATTTAAACATCCTGCTGTGATTTTCATTGGGATTATGTTGAGACTACAGGTCAGTTATATCTTAATAACACCGAGTCTTCTGATCCACGATCATAGAATGTGTCTTCATTAATTTAGATCGTATGAGATTTTCCTTAGCAATGTTTTATCGTTTCCAGCATATTGTCCTTTCACATTATTTATTATATTAATCTCTAAGGATCTCCATTTTTATTGCTACTGTGAATTATATTACTGTTTTAATTTCTATTTCCAATTTCTCACTGCAAATATGCAGAATTTCAATTTGTTTTTGTATACTGGCCTGTTATCCTACAACCTTGCTAAGGTCACCTAATATCTCTAGTACTCTTTATAGATAACAGGATTTTCTATGTACACAGCAAATGCAGACAATTTTACTTCTTGATTTCCAATCTGTATGCTTATTATTATTATTATTACAATATTACTGTACTCACAATTATGTTTTAAATTTACAACACTACACAAATAGATGTTTGTGACTTTTACATATATTTAGAGTCCTATTCTAAACAACCCACCATGCCCCAAATTTAGTTATTCCTAATGATTTATGAGGTATCCTTTAACCCTTGTAACATGAAAGAGTGCCCCCTTATCTCTACACTTGCTCCCTCCCGGAATCCTTGCTTCTCTGTCTCCACTCTTTTTCCCCAACAAATATAGAGTACCTGCTGTTACCACACAGTGAATCAGGCACTGGGAATTCATAATAAAATGCGTGCTAGCAGCCGTCAAGCTGCTCAGCAACTGGTTTGGAGACAGTATATTATTGGACTGACCTCTGGAGGCATGCATGAGTGGGCAGAAAGAGGTGTAT